>NC_137104.1:57638537-57643537 GCF_949357685.1 Gobio gobio
ATCAGGTTAAGCTAAAGCTTCAAATAAGTTTGTTTATTTATTTATTTAATTTCAACTAAGATTTGTAATGGTTTTAGTGAACTATTATAACCCTGATACTTTATTGAATATGTGTCAAATACTGGTCTTTCCTCCTGACTATGAATTAAATAGGAATTAAATTAAATATAGTTTATTGTTAGCCTGGTTAAAACCAGACCATTCTCGTAGTAACCGAGTTATGGTCTGGCAAAGCTTCATAGACAAATCATTTCCAAAGGGGCGTCACCAACGGACGACGCTCAAATGCCTCTCGGCGCAATTGGATAGACCTAAAACCAATCAGAGCGATGAGGGAGATGACGTATGCAGAGCGACGCAGAAACTCTGGCGTTTCTCAATATGCGTTCTTGTCTGTACTTGTGTTCTCAAATAGGAAATGTCCCCGGTTTCCATTTCAGAAATCTGGTCACCTTACCTAAACCACATATTAATGTTTAATATATTATTTTTTAAGATGTAAACAAAAAGAGGCAGGGTGTTTTATACTTCGTTTTATTATAAATATATAAGATAACCAATGTAGGCCTAGCTACGCGTTGCCTGAACCACATTCGTGTGGCTATTATTATTATTATGTTTAATTTTAATTTTTTTATGAAATGAGGCAGTGGTGTTTTATGACATATTTCGTACGCGAACTTCTGACTTGCGTCCGTGACTTACCAAGTTTGACTCCGGAGAACGAACTCCCGAGGATGGGAGGACACTAGTCCGCCTACTATGCTCTTGACAGCATCACTCAGTATATATTTGTATATGTAGTGCACGCAATGCATATTATCTTCAATGCATGTTTATAACAAACGAAATATAAAAAACCCAGCCTCGTTTCGTTTACATTAAAAAAAACACACACACATAATATAGGCTATGATTATCACTGTAATAAATTAAATATGACACAAAACACAACCCAGTCTCTTTTTGTTAAATGTCAGTTTATGTGTGATCATCAATAGCAATTATACAAGTATAAGTAAAAGGTATAAGAAGCTATACAATAAATAAAGCAATTCAGTCAAAGTCAGCGCCAGGAGACTAACGGTTAAGTTTAATATCTTAAAAATATAAAGTTATGAAACTTCACTTTGCCCTCAGATAAAACGATCTGTCTAGGAAAAAATTATAGATTAATGAGAGCAAAGATCAGCCGTTAGATCTACACAAGACGAGACGGTTTAACCACTACAGAGACATCAGAGCCAGCGGCAGACGGCAGAAGGACTGGCCGAGGACAGGCGCCTCTCGACGGGCTCAATAATCGTTTGAGCGCCGCTGAACCACTGGAGCTCACAACTCCGAAAACGGCAGATCAAATTTTAAAAAAGGCGCTCTCTTTATAAATAAACCACAGATTTGAGCTTTAAACAACTTCATTCACTCCTGAAAAGGACTTAAAACTATATTTTGTAAAACATTAACACTACCAGAGGACTCTTGCTAAGACCCATTCGTTTTTCCACACGACTTTTGCCGAATCCAGTCGGTAAGACAGCGATAACATCTTTTTTAGATATAAAGGCTTCGAGTGTTGTTCTTTGCTCGGGTTTTAACGAAAAGGAGAAGTTTAAATCGCTTAAAACAGACGCGATAGCTGATTCGAACTCAGTGATGCTCCACAGCAGCTGCAAATCTGCTTCAACGTCGCTGCGCTGTCGTCATCGTGTAAAGCCCGCCCCAACGTTTCTGATTGGTGCCTCGATTTCTGGGGTTTAGAAATGGGTTTGAATGGACTCTTTGCCAGACTACTTGCAGAGCAAATCTAATTTTGCCGGAAGTTGTCTGGGTTTTCCCAGGCTAGTTTATTGTGGAACCAAAAACGAATATATAATGCATGACTTTTAATGATAAACAAGCTGGAAATACACCAGGACTCTTATTTTGAAATGTCTGCTCCTCTATTGCAGTTGCAGGAGCTCATTCAAGTTCAGATGAGGAGATCAAATATGCGTCGTTACAACCGTCTAAAACATATTACTATATAAACATGGTAAAGTAAACACTGTCATTATTCATCAGCATTAGTTCATAAACACTGGTCTGGCATAAATGTGTGTTCCCTTTCGTTCAGTCACTACAACGTACGTTAGTGACTAATGAATGGGGGTTCCGCTTAGAAGCCAATCATCTTCGAGAATTTAACAACGCCCAATGGCAGTGCCAATGCCATGGGCATGCGGAATTTGCATGCGTAACTCCGCCCCGTCGTGTGGGTATATAAGGAAGTACGCTGGCAACATCGCATTATGTTTCTGCTTTGGAGACAAGAGCATCTCTTCACTCCTGCAAGCCTGAATTCTGAAGTCCTCTCTTCAGTCTTCGAGACGAGCGGTTCTCCAGGGTGTTGGTGTGATGGCGCGTGAGGTGATCTGCAACAGCTGTGTGTGTGTTTCCCTGGGCGCTTCGGCACTCTGCAGAGCTTTCCTCTCACAAAAAGAGCTTGCGCGTGGCACGTCTTTTTCAAGACGGTTCGCCCGTGCACTTCCGGGTCCGATCGATCTCCGTTGCTGTCTATGGGCACATTCACTGCTCGATGTGTTTGGGCTTCAGCACGTTCGGGCAGTGTTTGTGGATGTGTCATGTTCCCACTGCGAGTCACTCTCGAGAGCAGGTTTGCGAACACAGAGATCTGGTTCTCCACAACTTAGCCCGTCTGGGCCTTCGGGTCAACTGGGAAAAGAGCAAACTTTGCCCCGTGCAGAGGATCTCTTTTCTCTGTATGGAGATCGACTCGGTCGCCATGTGTGCGCAGCTTACGAGCGAGCGCGCGCAGTCTCTGCTGACTTGCCTCCGTCAAATCGAGAGCAAGAGTGCGGTTCCACTGAAACACTTTCAGAGGCTCCTGGGGCATATGGCATCTGCAGCTGCGGTAACGCCGCTCGGATTGCTACATATGAGACCGCTTCAGCACTGGCTACGCGATCGAGTCCCGAGATGGGCATGGCGGTCTGGCACGCTCCGGGTCCAAGTAATTCGGGCTTGCTTACAGACACTCACCCCGTGGTCGAACCTCAGCTTTCTACGGACCGGTGTGTCCTTAGAACGAGTTTCCAGGCATCTTGTTGTATCAACAGATGCCTCCACCGCGGGCTGGGGTGCCATGTGCAATGGACAAGCAGCCGCGGGCTCCTGGACAGGACCCCAGCGCCTTCTGCATGTCAATTGCCAAGTGGACAGGACCCCAGCGCCTTCTGCATGTCAATTGCCTCGAGTTGCTGGCAGTACGGTTCGAGTTGCTGGCAGTACGGTTCGCCCTGCACCGCTTCCGAGCGTTGCTGAGGGGTCAACACGTACTTGTCCGGACAGACAACACGGCCACTGTAGCGTACATCAACCACCAGGGCGGTCTACGCTCCCGCCATATGTCTCAACTCGCCCGCCATCTCGTTTTATGGAGTCAGAAGCGCCTGAGGTCCCTTCGTGCTATCCACATCCCGGGAGAACTGAACCGTGCAGCCGACGAGCTCTCACGGATTCAGCCACTTCCTGGAGAATGGAGACTCCATCCCCAGACGGTCCAGCTGATTTGGGAACAGTTCGGCGACGCACAGGTAGATCTGGGCACTCTATGGTCAAACCTGCCGCGTCCCGTCCAAAAGCCACACGTGGAGCTTCCAGAGCGCTGGACGCGGGTCCTGCGCTCTCGAAGCTCCACGTGTGGCTTCTGGACGGGACGCGGCAGGTTTGAGTGGCCTGCCACCTACGGTGGTCGCCACCATCACTTCCGCTAGGGCAGAGTCTACAGGACACCTCTATGCGTTGAAGTGGAACCTCTTCGTCACCTGGTGCTCTTCCCGCCAAGAAGACCCCTGGAAATGCCCGATCGGGTCCGTGCTTTCGTTTCTCCAATACACCTTTTCCACCAAAGCAGAGCCAGAGCTAGATCGGAGCCAGAGCCTAGTTTTAAATCGGTTCTTTGTGTTTCCACACACAAAGCCCCAGCTCCGAGCCAGGAAAAGTGGTTCTTAAGTAGCACCAAAACATTGCTGGGCTAGAACAGGGCTAGAAGTAAGAACCGATTACGTCAGGCGCTGGGACACAACTGGGACACGAACACAAACTTGAGATCCGCCATGTTTGAAATAGCAGCTAATGGAGCTAACAGCTGCTGTTCGTTTGTAATCTCCGTCTATACAAATTACGGCGCACTACATGAATGCGTTGGATTCGCTGTGTTTTCGTTGTGTTTTGATGCCGATGTAGGATCGTAAAGCCATGTGAATGAATAGTAACGCAACGTTTGCATTGTTGATGGAAGGCTTGTTCGCAGCGGTGCTGTGCAGAGACCGATCGCCGTATGACAACGAGTCCAGCGAGAGCATATGACTCCTTATGCTTTTGATTCACTCATGCGTTTTTTTAATATCATACGTGGATCGGTCTGCGCAGTGACGATGCATCTCGAACAAGCCTGGTGTGTGTGTGTGTGTGTTTCCCGCTGCCCAGTGTTGCCAGGTTTTCACAACAAACCCGCCCAATTGCTACTCAAAACAAGCCCAATCGTGTTCCAGGGGGGGATTCCCCAGTAAAAATCACATTTGGGGGTAAAATATGTGTTTTTTGGCATGGTTGCCTACTAAAATTCGCAATATGGGGCTAAATATCACATAATTGGGGTCGCTTCAACCCGCGGACATGAAAAAACAGCCCGCGGCAAAACCACATACTTGGCAACATTGCCGCTGCCTCGCTAGCGTTGCTGAGTGAGATGAGACGTAAACAGTGACGTAAGACATGGCTCTGTTGTGGCTCTCAGCAAGTGGAAAAGCAAACCGGTTCTTAGAAGGCTCCTCAGTCCAACCAACTACGAACTAGGACTAGCTCTGGCTCTGAATTGGTGGAAAAGGGGTACAAGAGGGGCTGGAGCGAAGGCTGTCTCCCTTTACCCTGAAAGTGTTTGTGGCCGCAATATCTTCCCATCACGACCTCTTGGGAGACAAGAAGGTAAGTCAGCACGA
>NC_137104.1:57646037-57678537 GCF_949357685.1 Gobio gobio
TTGTGTTGCGGGGCAATTTGACCCGTTTTGATTTTTAAGTTGTCAGAAATATCAGTTAACCTATGTTTTTTTTCTTCACATTTTGGGACTTTTTCTCATTTAGGGTCATGAACATGCAAAGTTTCAACACGCTGATGTGTTTTGACACACACACATTTACTGTTACGTTCGTGATGTTCACGGGTCAATTTTACCCGCAGATTTTAATGTTCTAAGGCAATTGACCCTTTTCACATTTCCGGGTTTCTCAGAGCGGAAGTTGTCATAGTTGGGTTAAATATTATAGCTGTGAATGAGAGAATACATTAAATATTTTTTTGTGTGCTCGTTTGCTCACATAGCAAAAGAAAAACGCCTCAGTAGTGATTCCACATTCCCAAATTTTAGGTTTATATCTAAAAAAAAGATGTTTTTGTGCGCAGTACCAACATTTTCCACTAGATGACATGTAGACTCTCTGGGCCCTATTTTAACGATCTGAAACGCAAGTGTCAACGCGCGAAGCGCAAGTAACTTTGTGGGCGGGTCTCGGCGCTGTTGCTTTTCCCGGCGGGATAAATGGCTCTTGCGCCCGGCGCAAATCTAAAATGGGTTGGTCTGAAGTAGCTTCATTATTCATAGGTGTGGTTTGGGCGTAACGTGAATAAACCAATCCGAGCGTCATCCAACATTCCCTTTAAAAGCAGGTGCGCAAGTTCCATTATGGATTGCTATTATTATGGCGTATTTACCAGGCGCACGCCAGGAGCGGTTCACAGCCGAGGAGACTGATGTGCTTGTAAGAGCAGTGAAAGACAGAGAAGTGAAGTTGTAATGTTGTACATTATGGTAAAGGTGATTTCACAGTCTTTTTTTTCAGTCTTTCAGTTTTTTCAGTTTTTCAGTCGATTTTTTTTCCTGGTTCTTGACGGACAAACCAATTTGTCAGATGTCCTTATATACATATATGTCTTGCCACTATTGGGCAAACAGGTCTGATCCTTAATTATTACAATTAGCCTGAATCATTTGTAAGCTAGATTTATGCCAATTTTTTCACATCTTCGTGGCACACCACAATGATTTCCGTCATCTCATGTGTTAATATTTTTTTAGTGTAACAATTTATGATTTGCAAAAATAACTGTTGCATCTGTGTAGATTACATGAGCAAAGTGTATGCGCGTTGTGCACGCTATACATTATGGTCAAGCATGCGCCCTTAAAATAGCATAATGAACAACGCGCAACGCGCCACTGACTTTAGACTAGGTTTTTTCTGGTCAGTGGCGCAATTGTTTAATGGAACAGCAAAATAGCACCAGGGATTGTTTGCGCCGGAACACGCCTCCATTTTTGCGCTGAACCGCCCAGGGAGCGCAAGTTCATTCACTAGTTTAGCGACGTGCTTCTGTGGAGGGAAAAGCGCGCTTTGCGCGGGTGCAAAATAGGAATGACACATGCGTCGGTGTACAAAGTCAATTGCGCTGGGTGCAAGATAGGGCCCAATGATTTCCATATATGGTTTGAGTGATCTGAACATTATATTTTCATACTTTTCAAAATATCTATGAAGTAGAAATCCTATTCATAAGCTGTTTGGGCAGTAATGTTAATATTTGTTAATAGTAATGTTAATTCAATCTCTAAAATGCATATAAAAAACAATATGGAAAGAGTCAGTGCACTGTTCACGTGTATAGTTCACAAATGATGAATCTATCGCTATTTATCTATCATCTCTTTTGAAAATCAGTCACCAAATATGAAAATGAGAGTCTGAAAGCTTTAAAATGCTGTAGTTGGTCAAGATTACTGTAGGTTTAGGCTTAGATATTGTTGTTCTAAATGTATAAAGGCAAGTGTCCTAAGGGCTAATCTTAAAAATAGTGGTTAGAAGTATTTTTATAAATCGTAAATTCAACTCAAATTGAAAGAGTCAGAGCTCGCGTTACAGTTCACACATGAGGAATCTATCACTCTTTCTTCTCTTCTACTCTTCATCTCTCCTGCTCTTCATCTCTCCTGCTCTTCATCTCTCCTGCTCTTCTGCTCTTCCTCTCTTCTACTCTTCCTCTCTCCTGCTCTTCCTCTTCCTCTTCATCTCCTGCTCTTCCTCTTCCTCTCTCCTGCTCTTCATCTCTTCTACTCTTCCTCTCTCCTGCTCTTCCTCTTCCTCTTCATCTCCTGCTCTTCCTCTTCCTCTCTCCTGCTCTTCATCTCTTCTACTCTTCCTCTCTCCTGCTCTTCCTCTTCCTCTTCATCTCCTGCTCTTCATCTCTCCTGCTCTTCATCTCTCCTGCTCTTCATCTCTCCTGCTCTTCATCTCTCCTGCTCTTCCTCTCTCCTGCTCTTCCTCTCTCCTGCTCTTCATCTCTCCTGCTCTTCATCTCTCCTGCTCTTCCTCTCTCCTGCTCTTCATCTCTCCTGCTCTTCCTCTCTTCTGCTCTTCCTCTCTTCTACTCTTCCTCTCTCCTGCTCTTCCTCTTCCTCTTCATCTCCTGCTCTTCCTCTTCCTCTCTCCTGCTCTTCCTCTCTCCTGCTCTTCCTCTCTCCTGCTCTTCATCTCTCCTGCTCTTCCTCTCTCCTGCTCTTCCTCTTCCTCTTCATCTCCTGCTCTTCCTCTTCCTCTCTCCTGCTCTTCATCTCTCCTGCTCTTCCTCTCTCCTGCTCTTCATCTCTCCTGCTCTTCCTCTCTTCTGCTCTTCATCTCTCCTGCTCTTCCTCTCTCCTGCTCTTCATCTCTCCTGCTCTTCATCTCTCCTGCTCTTCCTCTCTCCTGCTCTTCATCTCTCCTGCTCTTCCTCTCTCCTGCTCTTCATCTCTCCTGCTCTTCCTCTCTTCTGCTCTTCATCTCTCCTGCTCTTCCTCTCTTCTGCTCTTCATCTCTCCTGCTCTTCATCTCTCCTGCTCTTCCTCTCTCCTGCTCTTCATCTCTCCTGCTCTTCCTCTCTCCTGCTCTTCATCTCTCCTGCTCTTCCTCTCTTCTGCTCTTCCTCTCTTCTACTCTTCCTCTCTCCTGCTCTTCCTCTTCCTCTTCATCTCCTGCTCTTCCTCTTCCTCTCTCCTGCTCTTCATCTCTTCTACTCTTCCTCTCTCCTGCTCTTCATCTCTCCTGCTCTTCCTCTCTCCTGCTCTTCATCTCTCCTGCTCTTCCTCTCTTCTGCTCTTCCTCTCTCCTGCTCTTCCTCTCTCCTGCTCTTCCTCTCTTCTGCTCTTCCTCTCTCCTGCTCTTCCTCTCTCCTGCTCTTCATCTCTCCTGCTCTTCATCTCTCCTGCTCTTCCTCTCTCCTGCTCTTCATCTCTCCTGCTCTTCATCTCTCCTGCTCTTCATCTCTCCTGCTCTTCCTCTCTCCTGCTCTTCATCTCTCCTGCTCTTCATCTCTCCTGCTCTTCATCTCTCCTGCTCTTCATCTCCTGCTCTTCATCTCTCCTGCTCTTGATCTCCTGCTCTTCCTCTTCATCTCTCCTGCTCTTCATCTCTCCTGCTCTTCATCTCTCCTGCTCTTCATCTCTCCTGCTCTTGATCTCCTGCTCTTGATCTCCTGCTCTTCCTCTTCATCTCTCCTGCTCTTCATCTCTCCTGCTCTTTATCTCCTGCTCTTGATCTCCTGCTCTTCCTCTTCCTCTCTTCTGCTCTTCCTCTCTTCTTCTCACCCTCCGCCTGGATCTCCTGGGACACCTGGAGCACGTCGTCTTGCGAGCGTCCGTCCGTCAGCACCACCAGCACTTTGGGCACGCCCCTTCTGGCTCCGCCCACCGCCGTCAGCACGGAGTCTTTGACATGCTGCATGGCTCTGCCTGTGGAGGTCAGAGGTCACACACACTCATGAGCATCACTGCAGGGTGTGTGTGTGTGTGTGTGTGTGTGTGTTAGAGCGGTGAGTGTGTGAGGGTTTGTCTTTGCCTGTCTTTGTGTTTCCTCCTTTATAAGAGATCCTCTGAATGGCCTCCAGCAGGCTCTCCTTATTATCATGAGCGCTGAGCTTGAACTCTGTGCGAGCATCATCACTGAACTGAGCGATGGCCACCTGACACACACACACACACACACACACACACACACACACACACACACACACACACACTCGTCAGATCGCAGGTGCCTCTTCATGATCATAAGACAATAATCATTTCAAGACAATAACATTTATTCTTTAATATTTTGAGGGGATATAAACAATATTTACATCTAAACTATAGACCATTTATTTCTACACCAATCAGGCATAACATTATGACCGGTGAATAACGCTGATGATCTGTTAGTGGGTGGGATATATTAGGCAGCAAGTGAACATGTTGTCCTCAGAGTTGATGTGTTAGAAGCAGGAGAAATGGGCAAGCGTGAGGATTTGAGTGAGTTTGACAAGGGCCAGATTGTGACGGTCAGAGCATCTCCAGAACTGCAGCTCTTGAGGGCCCTGGCCCTCTTCTGGCTCTAAATTTGACTGAATTATCAAATTTGACATTCTTATGGAAATATGTTTTTATTTCGCAATTATCATTTAAATCTAATTTTCAAATAGTTTGTTGTAAATCAATATCTCTGAAAATTATTCTTTCAAATTCAGCATATGACTTACAGGACCTGGATTTCATGCGTCCGCTGTAGTGGACATCAGAGCAGCTTAAAGCACTTAAAGCCTGTCAATCAGGCACTCACACAACAAGTGGACAGGAAAATTAATTATATATCAATATTTCCATGAAATATTAGCTATTCTAATGAAAATGTTGCCAATTACTACTCCCATTAGTACACTTCTTTTTTAAATTTATTTATGGCCATTTTACACATATTGCATAAAGTAAAATAGTATATCAAATCATTCTGTTGCATCTTTGATGATGTTCTCTGATGTCCACTACAGTGTGATGGAACAATAAAAGCCCAATTTATCCCCACAGTATCATATCGCCAAGCTTTTTGGTGGTATTAACAATTAATTCTGAAGTAATATATTCATCAGTGCTCACAGCTTAAAAATTGTTTGTTACCAATCAAATTAAATAATTTACAGTGCAAAATTACAACTGCAAAAATGTATGTTATGAGATTAATGGTTTAAATAAAATTTTGAATAGGCCTATACGAATAAGAAATGTTTAAACACATACATTTAAATAAACTAAAGCACCAGTAGGTGGCGGCAAGTCACTTCATTTCAACCAACTGGCTTGGAGAACTTCTGCGCTCATCTTTGTTTGGAACTATTTTCATTGGTGAAACTGAACAAAACAGTGAATATTGTGTCTAAAATGTAAGTAACTTTACTACTTGTTTGTTGAACTTAAATCAATGTAACGTGCACTCGTGAGATGGAAGGGTTTGAGGAGCACAACAGCGAGTTTGACTCGGCCTCCAGATTCCCCAGGTCTCAATCCAGTCGAGCATCTGTGGGATGAGCTGAACAAACAAGTCCAGTCCACCTCGCAACTTACAGGACTTAAAGGATCTGCTGCTAACATCTTGGTGCCAGACACCACAGCACACCTTCAGGGGTCTAGAGGAGTCCATCAGAGACGGGTCAGGGGACCAACACAATATTAGGTCATAATGTTATGCCTGATCGGTGTATATCAGGGGTGTCCAAACTTTTTTTAAAGGGGGCCAGATTCAATGTTGTGGACCCTGGGGCCGGTCCCTTTTCTATTATATATATTTATTTATATATATTTATATATTTAAATATTATTACTGAGTTAGAACTCCCTTTTTATTTAAATTTAATAAGTGCTCTATTTTTAATAAGTGCTCTATTTTTAATAAGTGCTCTATTTAGGTAAAACCACACTGCAAAAAATACTTTTCTTACTTGGTATTTCTGTCTTTTTTTCAGTCCAAATATCTAAAAATTCTTAAATCAAGATACTTTTAGGAAAATTACATATTTTTTCTTGATTCCTGGGGGTAGTGTTGTAGTCAAGACCACCTAAACCGAGACCAAGACAAGACCAAGACTTTGAAGGGTCGAGACCAAGTCAAGACCAAGACCAAGACAGGCCGAGACCGAGTCAAGACCAAGACCAAGACAGGCCGAGACCAAGTCAAGACCAAGACCAAGACAGGCCGAGACCGAGTCAAGACCAAGACCAAGACAGGCCGAGACCGAGTCAAGACCAAGACCAAGACCAGTGCAAATCCCCACATTGCATGACACACTTCTGATAAAATGTGGAATATGCATACGATTGGCACTTCTCTCGTGTGTGTGGGTGTGTAAGAGAGAAGTTTTGATAAAATAATCAACAGGCATTGCTGATATGTGGGAATTTATCTTTTTCTTCTATAAGCAAATAAATGCGAATAAACACTTAAGAGCTGAAATGAACTTAACCATTTATTCAGAACCCCTTTTCAATGGTTTGCCATCCACCTAACACGATGCAGGCATTTTGGCCAAAAAAATTACAAAAATTGTAATTGGGAGAACCTCAAACATTGATGACATTATATGCCAGACCTGAATGAACTGCCGTGGCAAAACACTTCTAACAAGCTTGCCACCAAGGACAAAACATAAAGCTGTAGTTAATGAGAAAAATTAAATAAAATCTGATCAATGGGAAAAGTGGGTAAAACTTTACAATACGGGTGCACTAGTATGCATTAATTCATCCTTAATTAATGCACAGATAATCATGAGTTAATGTATTACTAATGGTGAACTAACCCATTTATTAATGATCACTGCATCAGCAACTAATGAACATTCTACATGATTAATAGATTAAGTCATCATTAAATTGTTATCAGTTAAATATATCATAACGTATTAATTCCTTAATAACATATTATACTAACTAATCATTTAAATTAATTACCACAACGGGTCAAAGCCACGCATTTCAACTTTCAGTTGTCTGCTTTAATTAATCATTAGCTAATGATTTACAAATGTGTCATTATGTTATGACTTGTTGAGGCACATGGCTATTTACTAATTGATTAAATAATATTTACTTGTGGTTATGGGTTTTGAATTAATTATGAATTAGTTAATAGTCATGTGCCCCAACAAGTAAAGTCATAACACAATGATACCTTTGTAAATCATTAGCTAATGATTCATTAAAGCAGACAACTGGAGGTTGAAATGCATGGCTTTGACCCATTGAGGTAATTAACACGTTGCTTTACATTATTAGTTCATATAATATGTTATTAAGGAATTAATACATTGACACATTTAACTAATAACAATTTAATGATTACTTAATATATTAATCATGCTGAATCTTCATTAGTTGCTGATGCAGTAATCATTAATAAATGGGTTAGTTCACCATTAGTAATACATTAACTCATGATTATCTGTGCATTAGTTAAGTATGAATTAATGCATATTAGTGCAAATGTCGATAGAAGTTTGACGTGGTCCCAGCCGTCTCAGTAAGCGTCGCGTTGCAGAACTTACACACTGCTGTATGTTTTCTTTTGGATGCATTTTTGCAGATGAACTCGTTGTGGTTTAGGTAGCCAAATTGGATAACAGAAGATTTGGCTGACATCTCTCCAACAGCCACGGTCACGGTGACGGCACAGCTTGCTCTCCTGTCTCAAGCATTCACGTGTGGAGTGTGTGTGTGATGCGATGTGGGGGTTGGCGGCGCGGCGCAGCGCAGGGAGGGGAGGGAAAACTAAAAGTATTTAAAATTAGACACGAGTCAAGCTTTTGGTCTGAAGTTTTTTGTCTAATCATCACAGTAATGATGTTAACAAATAATTTCGTGATATGCTCTCAGTTGTGGTCTTGACCGGTCTTGAAATTAAATCCCGAGTCCTCTGAGTCCGAGACCGAGACGAGACCGAGTAAAAATGCGGTCGATTCCGAGACGAGACCAAGACCTTTAAAAAGTGGTCTCGAGACCAAGACCGATCTCGAGTACTACAACACTACCTGGGGGAAAATATCAAAATGAAATGAGTTTTTGCTTGAAACAAACTAAATGATCTGCCAATGGATTAGAAAAATAATCTGGTTTCTGTTTGGGACACAATAAACCAGATTCCAAACAGAAACATTAATGTTCTGACCCCATTGGCAGATATATTAGCTTGTTTTAAACAAAAACTCACTTCAATTTCATTTTATTTTCCAGAAAACAAGAAAAAATATCTAATGTCATTTAACTTATCTCTTAAATGCATCTTGATTTAAGAATGTTTAGATATATTTAGACTAGAAACAAGACAAAAATACTAAATGACAGCATGTTTTGCAGTGCACACAAGGCAAAAATATATATATTTCTATATCTAGAATGGCTTTAAGGTATTTACTCTATAAGCATATAAATATAAATACACAAAACTGCACGTTTATGACAAAAATAGTCTGCAATTCAGCCTTTATTACTCATTTAATACATGTCTACATTATAAATTAAATAAAATTAGAAATTAACCTACATTTCTGACAAATTACTACGGTTACAGTTAGTGTTACCACGGTTACAGGTAGTGTTACAACGGTTACAGTTCGTGTTACCACGGTTACAGTTCGTGTTACCACGGTTACAGGTAGTGTTACCACGGTTACAGTTTGTGTTACCACGGTTACAGTTCGTGTTACCACGGTTACAGGTAGTGTTACCACGGTTACAGTTCGTGTTACCACGGTTACAGTTAGTGTTACCACGGTTACAGTTTGTGTTACCACGTTTACAGTTCGTGTTACCACGGTTACAGGTAGTGTTACCACGGTTACAGTCAGTTTTACCACAGTTACAGGTCGTGTTAAATCCATGATAAATGTTGGCGTTGTTTGAAAAGTATTTGAACTGAATGGGCTCAGCTGATTTGCACATTAGTGTTGTTGATTGAGTCAGGGCAGTTTAACTGGATTTAAACTAAATTAAATCACCGAGAGATTCGCAGCTCGTACCGGAGACCTCTGCGCCGAACTCTAACGTTTCTCATTGGCTGTTCAGTGGTCATGTGACCGAGACTCAGCAGGTAAACACATTTGTTCAGAGTCAGAGCTGGCGAGTTAGCGCTGTTTCGTTCCGCTTTGGCGCTGTTTCCCTGGCCTATAGTCTAGCACCGCCCCCTTGTGGTGACAGCGTGAAACTGCAGGATTTGTTTTTTAAATTCTGCATATGTATGGGTCAGATGTGTGCTTTGGCCGCTCACCTGAGTCCAGTCCGGCCCGATCCGGTCCAGAGCTCCGGCTGTGCTGTACAGGAAGCGGATGATCTTCTGGAAGTTGTCATCTCCGATACTCCACGATCCGTCCACCAGAAACACCAGGTCTGCTTTAGTGGCGCGACACACTGACACACACACACACACACACACACACACACACACACACACACACACACAGAGCTAATGAAGCCTCTGTCCGACCCTAAACTCTCACCAGGTCATGTGACACGTACCTTCTTTAGTGGCGGGAAGGGTGGGCGGAGGGGCGGTGCTGCTGGCCGTGGTGGGCGGAGCCGTGCTCAGAGGAACTGCACACACACACACACACACACACACACACACACACACACACACAGAGCACAAGACTGAACATGAGACGCGCTCATCACTCGAGTCCTCGTTCTGTCAGTAACATGTGAGAGTGTGTAAGTGTGTGTGTGTGTGTGTGTGTGTTTCTGCACATACATGTCCTCTGTGTGGTGGTGACGGGCGGCCCCTCTGTGTCCTGCAGCTGAGCGTGAACACTGATGCTGTATTGTGTGTTCGGCGTGAGATCATTAAAGCAGTGCCTGGAGGCGGAGCCTGACAACCTCACTTCCTGTTTCTCACCGTCTGAAAAAGAGGATTGAAGGAGACTGAGACTAAACGGCTGTTCATCTGATTCAATCCCAGGAGGATCACACACTCACACACTCACACACTCACACACACACACTCAAGTCAACTTTATTGATATAGCACTTTTAACAATGCCGATTGTTTAAGAGCAGCTTCACAGACTCCGATTGTTCGAATATTACAATTGAATAATCCTTAAAGCGATATGTCATCCTCAATAAACCCGTCTCCGGCGTGATGACTCCGATCCTTCAAATATTCCGATCTATTATGACCTCTGACCTGTAAAGTTGCCAGAATAATAATAATACGCTGTTTGTTAATTGGCCAGAGGAGAACTGCCCCCCCGACTGAGCCTGGTTTCTCCAAGGTTTATTTTCCTCCATTCTGCTCCTAATGGGGTATTGGTTTCTTTGCCACTGTTGCCTCTGGCTTGGCTTGCTCAGTTGGGGACTGAAAATAGGGACTTTGAATGTTGTTACGATGACAGATAAAGGCAGAGAGCTGGTAGATATGATGCAGAGGAGGAAAGTCCACATTCTGTGTGTCCAGGAGACCAGGTGGAAAGGGAGCAAGGCTAGAAGCATTGGAGCAGGGATTAAACTGTTTTATAATGGTGTGGATAGGAATAAAAATGGAGTAGGAGTGATCCTGAAGGAGGAGATTGTGAATAATGTTCTGGAGGTAAAGAGAGTGTCAGACAGGTTGATGAGTCTGAAGCTGGAAATTGAAGGTTAGTGCCTATGCTCCACAAGTTGGTTGTAAGCAAGAGGAGAAAGAAAGGATTCTGGAGTGAGTTGGAGGAAGTGATGCAGACTCCAGAAGTGAGAGAGGGGTGATAGGGGCAGATTTCAATGGAGGGAATAGTGGGGACGAGGAAGTGATGGGCAGGTTTGGTCTTCAGGAAAGGAACCCAGAAGGACAGAGGTTGGTAGACTTTGCTAAAAGTATGGAGATGGCTGTGGTGAACACGTACTTTCAGAAGAGGCAGGAACACAGGGACTATGGGAAGGTGGACTATATCTTATGTAGACGCTGTAATCTGATGGAGATTAGCGATTGTAAAGTAGTGGTAGGTGAGAGTGTAGCTAGACAGCATAGGATGGTGGTGTGTAAGATGACTCTGGTGGTGAGGAAGATGAAAAGAGCAAAGGCAGAGCAGAAGACAAAGTGGTGGAAGCTGGAAAAGGAAGAGTGCTGTGTGATTTTCAGGGAGGAGCTGAGACAAGCTTTAGGTGGTCAGGAGGTGCTTCCAGATGACCAGGGATCAGGGAGACAGGTAGGAAGGTGCTAGGTGTGTCATCTGGAAGGAGGAAAGAAGACAAGGAGACTTGGTGGTGGAATGAGGAAGTCCAGGAGAGTATCCAGAGGAAGAGGTTAGCTAGGAAGAATTGGGACAGTGAGAGGACGGAGGATAGTAGACAGGAATATAGGGTGATGCAGCGTGAGGTTAAGATAGAGGTGGCAAAGGCCAAACAGAAAGCTTATGAGGACATGTATGCAAGGTTAGATAGTAAGGAAGGTGAGAGGGATGTGTATCGGTTGGCGAGGCAGAGGGATAGAGATGGAAAGGATGTACAGCAGGTTAGAGTGATTAAAGATAGAGATAGAAATGTGTTGACAGGTGACAGGAGGGTGAGGGAAAGATGGAAGGAGTACTTTGAGGAACTGATGAATGAGGAAAATGACAGGGAGAGAAGAGTTGTAGAGGCAAATATTGTTGAGCAGGAGTAGAAAGGATTAGCAAGGGTGAAGTTAGGAGAGCTTTGAAGAGGATGAAGAGAGGAAAGGCAGTTGGTCCTGATGACATACCAGTGGAGGTATGGAAGTGTCTAGGTGAGATGGCTGTAGAGTTTTTAACTAGGTTGTGCAACAAGGTCTTAGAGAGTGAGAGGATGTCTGAGGAATGGAGAAGTGTTTTGGTGCCAATTTTTAAGAACAAGGGAGATGTGCAGAGTTGTGGAAGTTACAGAGGTATTAAGCTGATGAGCCATACAATGAAGTTGTGGGAAAGAGTAGTGGAAGCAAGGCTAAGGGGAGAAGTGAACATTTGTGAGCAGCAGTATGGTTTCATGCCAAGAAAGAGCACCACAGATGCATTATTTGCTTTGAGAATGTTGATGGAGAAGTACAGAGAGGGTCAGAAAGAGCTGCATTGTGTCTTTGTAGATTTAGAGAAAGCATATGACGGTGCCAAGAGAGGAGCTGTGGTATTGTATGAGGAGGTCTGGAATGGCAGAGAAGCATGTTAGGATATGTATGAGAGCAGTAGGACAGTGGTAAGGGTTGGGGTAAGGTGTGCCGTAGGTGAGACAGAGGACTTCACGGCGAAGGTGGGACTGCCTCAAGGATCGGCTCTGAGCCCCTTCTTGTTTGCGGTGGTGATGGACAGGCTGATAGATGAGGTCAGACAGGAATCTCCATAGACTATAATGTTTGCGGATGACATTGTGATCTGTAGTGAGAGCAGGGAGCAGGTGGAGGAAAGTCTAGAGAGGTGGAGGTTTGCTCTGGAGAGAAGAGGAATGAAGGTTAGTCGCAGCAAGACAGAATACATGTGTGTGAATGAGAGGGAACCAAGTGGAAGAGTGAGGTTACAGGGAGAAGAGGAAAAGAAGGTGCAGGATTTTAAGTACTCAGGGTCATCAGTCCAGAGCAATGGGGAGTGTGGAAAAGAGGTGAAGAAGCGTGTGCAGGCAGGTTGGAATGGGTGGAGAAAAGTGTCAGGTCTGTTGTGTGATAAAAGAGTTCCAGCAAGAATGAAAGGAAAGGTGTACAGGACCGTAGTGAGACCAGCGATGTTGTATGGTTTGGAGACAGTTGCACTGAGGAAAAGACAGGAGGAAGAGCTAGAGCTAGCAGAGCTGAAGATGTTGAGGTTCTCTTTGGGAGTGACGAGGATGGATGGGATCAGGAATGAGTACAGCACTCAGAGTTCAGAGGAGGGAGAGTGAATATATCGGTAAAAGGATGCTGAGGTTAGAGCTGCCAGGCAGAAGGTCGAGAGGAAGACCAAAGAGGAGGTTTATGGATGTAGTGAAGGAGGACATGAAGGTAGTCGGTCTGAGAGAACAGGGGTTAGGGCTAGAGGGAGGCAGATGATTCGCTAGGGCGACCCCTTAAGGGGGCAGCCGAAAGGAAAAGAAGTTGAATATTTAGTGTCCCCAACTGAGCAAGCCAAGCCAGAGGCAACAGTGGCAAGGAAACCCAAACCCCATCAGGAGCAGAATGGAGGAAAATAAACCTTGGAGAAACCAGGCTCAGTCGGGGGGGCAGTTCTCCTCTGGCCAATTAACAAACAGCGTATGATTATTATTCTGGCAACTTTACAGGTCAGAGGTCATAATAGATCGGAATATTCGAAGGATCGGAGTCATCACGCCGGAGACGGGTTTATTGAGGATGCCGTGACGATGAGGCAGTTTCAGGGGGAGTCTAATCATATATATTACGATATTCTCGGTATGATCAACTGGCCAGAGTTTAGAGAGCGCAGTAGACGTGATGGAGTATAATGTGTTAAGAGCTCGCTCAAGTACTGGAGATAAACCATTTAGTGCTTTGTAAGTAATAAGCAAAATTTTAAAATGTATGCAATGTTTAATAGGCAGCCAGTGAAGTGTTGACAGAACTGGGCTAATATGGTCACACTTCCTGGTTCTAGTAGAACTGGAGCTGCTGCGTTTTGGACCAGCTGGAGTTTATTTATTAGGCGAGCAGGGCAACCACCCAGTAGAGCATTACAATAATCTACAGCTCATCAACATTACAATAATCTACAGCTCATCAACATTACAATAATCTACAGCTCATGAACATTACAATAATCTACAGCTCATCAACATTACAATAATCTACAGCTCATGAACATTACAATAATCTACAGCTCATGAACATTACAATAATCTACAGCTCATCAACATTACAATAATCTACAGATCATCAACATTACAATAATCTACAGCTCATGAGCATTTCAATAATCTACAGCTCATCAACATTACAATCATCTACAGCTCATCAACATTACAATAATCTACAGCTCATGAACATTACAATCATCTACAGCTCATCAACATTACAATAATCTACAGCTCATCAACATAACAATAATCTACAGCTCATGAGCATTTCAATAATCTACAGCTCATCAACATTACAATAATCTACAGCTCATGAGCATTTCAATAATCTACAGCTCATCAACATTACAATAATCTACAGCTCATGAACATTACAATAATCTACAGCTCATCAACATTACAATAATCTACAGCTCATCATCATTACAATAATCTACAGCTCATCAACATTACAATAATCTACAGATCATCAACATTACAATAATCTACAGCTCATCAACATTACAATAATCTACAGCTCATCAACATAACAATAATCTACAGCTCATGAGCATTTCAATAATCTACAGCTCATCAACATTACAATAATCTACAGCTCATGAGCATTTCAATAATCTACAGCTCATCAACATTACAATAATCTACAGCTCATCAACATTACAATAATCTACAGCTCATCAACATTACAATAATCTACAGCTCATGAACATTACAATAATCTACAGCTCATGAACATTACAATAATCTACAGCTCATGAGCATTTCAATAATCTACAGCTCATCAACATTACAATAATCTACAGCTCATGAACATTACAATAATCTACAGCTCATCAACATTACAATAATCTACAGCTCATCATCATTACAATAATCTACAGCTCATCAACATTACAATAATCTACAGATCATCAACATTACAATAATCTACAGCTCATCAACATTACAATAATCTACAGCTCATCAACATTACAATAATCTACAGCTCATCAACATTACAATAATCTACAGCTCATCAACATTACAATAATCTACAGCTCATGAACATTACAATAATCTACAGCTCATCAACATTACAATAATCTACAGATCATCAACATTACAATAATCTACAGCTCATGAGCATTTCAATAATCTACAGCTCATCAACATTACAATAATCTACAGCTCATGAACATTACAATAATCTACAGCTCATGAACATTACAATAATCTACAGCTCATCAACATTACAATAATCTACAGCTCATCAACATTACAATAATCTACAGCTCATCAACATTACAATAATCTACAGCTCATGAGCATTTCAATAATCTAAAGCTCATCAACATTACAATAATCTACAGCTCATGAACATTACAATAATCTACAGCTCATGAGCATTACAATAATCTACAGCTCATCAACATTACAATAATCTACAGCTCATGAACATTACAATAATCTACAGCTCATGAACATTACAATAATCTACAGATCATCAACATTACAATAATCTACAGCTCATGAGCATTTCAATAATCTACAGCTCATCAACATTACAATAATCTACAGCTCATGAACATTACAATAATCTACAGCTCATCAACATTTCAATAATCTACAGCTCATCAACATTACAATAATCTACAGCTCATGAACATTACAATAATCTACAGCTCATCAACATTACAATAATCTACAGATCATCAACATTACAATAATCTACAGCTCATGAGCATTTCAATAATCTACAGCTCATCAACATTACAATAATCTACAGCTCATCAACATTTCAATAATCTACAGCTCATCAACATTACAATAATCTACAGCTCATGAACATTACAATAATCTACAGCTCATCAACATTACAATAATCTACAGCTCATCAACATTACAATAATCTACAGCTCATCAACATTACAATAATCTACAGATCATCAACATTACAATAATCTACAGCTCATCAACATTACAATAATCTACAGCTCATGAGCATTACAATAATCTACAGCTCATCAACATTACAATAATCTACAGCTCATGAGCATTACAATAATCTACAGCTCATCAACATTACAATAATCTACAGCTCATGAGCATTACAATAATCTACAGCTCATCAACATTACAATAATCTACAGCTCATCAACATTACAATAATCTACAGCTCATGAACATTACAATAATCTACAGCTCATGAGCATTACAATAATCTACAGCTCATCAACATTACAATAATCTACAGCTCATGAACATTACAATAATCTACAGCTCATGAGCATTACAATAATCTACAGCTCATCAACATTACAATAATCTACAGCTCATGAGCATTACAATAATCTACAGCTCATCAACATTACAATAATCTACAGCTCATGAGCATTACAATAATCTACAGCTCATCAACATTACAATAATCTACAGCTAATGAACATTACAATAATCTACAGCTCATCAACATTACAATAATCTACAGCTCATCAACATTACAATAATCTACAGCTCATCAACATTACAATAATCTACAGCTCATGAACATTACAATAATCTACAGCTCATGATCATTACAATAATCTACAGCTCATCAACATTACAATAATCTACAGCTCATGAGCATTACAATAATCTACAGCTCATCAACATTACAATAATCTACAGCTCATGAGCATTACAATAATCTACAGCTCATGAGCATTACAATAATCTACAGCTCATCAACATTACAATAATCTACAGCTCATCAACATTACAATAATCTACAGCTCATCAACATTACAATAATCTACAGCTCATGAACATTACAATAATCTACAGCTCATCAACATTACAATAATCTACAGCTCATCAACATTACAATAATCTACAGCTCATCAACATTACAATAATCTACAGCTCATGAACATTACAATAATCTACAGCTCATCAACATTACAATAATCTACAGCTCATGAGCATTACAATAATCTACAGCTCATGAACATTACAATAATCTACAGCTCATCAACATTACAATAATCTACAGCTCATGAACATTACAATAATCTACAGTTCATCAACATTACAATAATCTACAGCTCATCAACATTACAATAATCTACAGCTCATCAACATTACAATAATCTACAGCTCATCAACATTACAATAATCTACAGCTCATGAACATTACAATAATCTACAGCTCATCAACGACTCAACTCACTGTTCAGCATTTTGCATTGAGAGCATGAGCCGTAATTTAGAGATATTTTTAAGATGGTAGAATGCAGTTTTACAGATGCTAGGAATGACGTGGCTTTGACGTCCAAATGAAAAACACTATACACACACACACACACACACACGCACACTATAAACCGCGTCTCAGACTGTAAATGAGACGTTTGTGACGGTTAGACAGCTACAGTAACATATAATCACACAAAACCTCACTACTGACATAATGTTATAATCACTCACTCTCACACACACTCACACACACACTCACACACACACTCACACACACACTCACACACACACACACACACTCACTCTCTCTCACACACACACACACACTCACTGAGCTGTGACTGCAGGATGAGGCGGTACAGGTTGGCGTGTCGATGCGGCTGCCACTGCACACACATGCTGGTCGTCCGCACCTGATACGTGCTGAGGTTACTCACGCCCAGATAAACTACACACACACACAAAGAAATGGGTTATAGAACGTTTCGCAAACGTCCCCATTACAAACAAGTAGCAACATTTAAAAACATTAGAAGAACGTCCAGCTGAAACTCTTCAGAAAGCAAACGCTCCATGATCGATGTACAACCCCAAATCAGAAAAAGTTGGGACAGTATGGAAAACGCAAAAAAAAGAAAAAAATAAGTGATTTCTAAATTTACTTTGACTTGTATTTCATTGCAGACAATATGAACACAAAATATTTCATGTTTTGTCTGGTCAACTTCATGTCATTTGTAAATATGCATCCTTTCCTGTCATTCAGACCTGCAACACATTTCAAAAAAAGTTGGGACAGGAGCAATTTAGGGCTAGTAATGAGGTCAAATGGTTAAATAATGATGTGATTTGAAACAGGTGATGTCAACAGGTGATTGTAATTATGATTTGGTACAAAAGCAGCATCCAAGAAAGGTCTAATCCTTTAGGAGCAAAGATGGGCCGAGGATCGCCAGTTTGCCAACAAATACGTGAGAAAATTATTGAAATGTTTAAAAACAATGTTCCTCAAAGAAAGATAGGAAGAGATTTGGATATTTCACATTCAACAGTGCATAACATATTTAAAAGATTCAAGGAATCTGGAGGAATTTCAGTGCGTAAAGGACAAGGGCTCAAGCCTAAGCTGAACAACCGTGATCTCCGATCCCTCAGGCGGCACTGCATCAAGAATCGTCATCATCTAGAAGCCATATCACCACATGGGCTCAGGACTACTTTGGCAAACCTTTGTCAAGTACCACAATACGTAGTTACATCCACAAATGCCAGTTAAAACTGTACTGTGCCAAAAGGAAGCCCTATGTTAACAGTGTCCAGAAGCGCCGTCGACTTCTCTGGGCTCGAGGCATCTGGGATGGACCATCACACAGTGGAAACGTGTACTGTGCTCAGATGAAGCAGTATTTCAGGTATTTTTTGGGAGGAATGGACGCCGTGTGCTCCGGACCAAAGAAGAAAAGGATCATCCAGACTGTTACCAGCAACAAGTCCAGAAGCCAGGGTCTGTCATGGTATGGGGTTGTGTCAGTGCCCTTGGCAAAGGTAACTTGCACTTCTGTGAAGGCTCCATTAATGCTGAAAAGTACATCGAGATTTTGGAGCATAATATGCTGCCTTCAAGAAGACATCTTTTCCAGGGACGTCCATGCATATTTCAACAAGACAATGCAAAAGCACATTCTGCACACATTCTGCAGTCCTGGCTGTGGAGGAAGAGGGTTCGGGTACTTGACTGGCCTGCCTCAGTCCCGACCTGTCTCCAATAGAGAATGTGGACAACGAAGAGCCCGAACTGTTGCCCACCTTAAGACTTGTTTGCAGGAAGAATGGGACAAAATTACACCTGAAACACTTCATCACTTGGTGTCTTCAGTCCCTAAACGTCTTTTAAGTGTTGTGAAAAGGAATGGCAACATTACAAAGTGGTAAATGCTTTACTGTCCCAACTTTTTTTGAAATGTGTTGCAGGTCTGAATGACAGGAAAGGATGCATATTTACAAATGACATGAAGTTGACCAGACAAAACATGAAATATTTTGTGTTCATATTGTCTGCAATGAAATACAAGTCAAAGTAAATTTAGAAATCACTTCTTTTTTTATTTATTTGCGTTTTCCATACTGTCCCAACTTTTTCTGATTTGGGGTTGTATAAATAATGTGTTAGTGCTGATGAGAACATTATGAAAGACCAGATAACACTGAACAAACGTGCTGTTAACGTTACTGGAAGAACGCTGAAGAAAGGGAGCGTGTTCCGCCATCCCGTGCTGAACTCACGTGTGTGTGCGCGTCCGCTGAGGGCGTCGCTGGAGCCCGTGGTGTAGGTGGCGATGACCTTGACGCTGTACTCCGTCCCGCTCAGCAGATTCACGATCAGCATCGTGTTCACATCATCGCCCACAAACGTCTCCAGGGCGCGGCCGGCCGCTGTCAGGGGTCAGAGGTCAGCCGGGATGTCTACGTGTGTGTGTGTGTGTGTGTGCGTGTGTGTGTCTGGTACCTGAGGTGGGCTGGTAGATGATCCGGTAGCCCATGGTGGGCGAGGGCGGCGCGGCCCAGCTGATGCGGAAGCGGTTGTACCATTCCTCAGACACACGGAGGCCAGTGGGAGCGGAGAGAGGAACTGCAGAGGAGAAGAGCATTCAGCACAGGTTCACACACTCAAACACTCTCTCACACACACACACACACACACACACACACACTCACACACTCTCTCACACACACACACACACACACTCACACACTCTCTCACACACACACACACACACACACACACACACACACACACACACACACACACACACACACACTCACACACTCTCTCTCTCACACACACACACACACACACACACACACACACTCACACACTCTCTCTCTCACACACACACACACACACACACACACACACACACACACACACACACACACACACACACACACACACACACACACACACACACACTCACACACTCTCTCTCTCACACACACACACACACACACACACACACACACACACACACACACACACACACACACACACACTGTGTTTATCTGTTTACTAGTGAGACTGGACATGGGTAGTTGACATGGAAGGTCACAACATGAATGTGAAAGACGTTTATGGACATGTCAGCTTATATTACCCACAATCCCCGGTTAGGAGACTCACGTGTGCGAGCGATGCGTGTGATGGGCGGCCCGTCGCCGTCACTGTAGACCGAGGACACGCTAACACGATACTCAGTGTCCGACAGGAGAGGCTGCAGCACCAGAGACGTCTGACCCGCAGGAACCATCGCCTACAGCGGAGACACACACACACACACACACACACACAGATCATTATTTTATTTGGAATGACAAATACTAATTAAAACAACACAGCATCCAAATATCCACAAAGAGCTTCTCATGTTTAACCTGACACTACAGACGATGCAAACAGTCTCAAGCACAGAAATCAATAGGCTATGGATAAAGGAGACATCGTCTTCTCCACACATGCCTATGATCGCTGACACAGAACAATATCTGGCTCTTTACTTAGAGCTCTTTTTACTCAGTCCAGCAATCTGAAGCCTCTGACACATCATCTGTGCACATGTCCTAAGCCAGGGGTTTTCAAACTGGGGTCCGGGGACCGCCTGGGGTCCTCCAGAAGGTTCTAAGGGGTCCCCAGAAAATTTCAGAGAATAAAAAGACAAAGCCAAAATGGATAAAGTCTACAGAGTATTCTAACTGTTTCATTTCTAAATGTTTCTCTCCTGTCTTGCCGTATACATTCCAAAATTGTATATGTTTGCTTTGCATCTTTAGTGAGTTTTTTTCACTATAGTTCCTGTTATCTTGCATATTATTATTATATCTAACAGTTTAAATGTTTTTTTTTTTCATACATAAAAATAGATGGATTTTAGGAAGGGGTCCCTCATAAAGGTTCATCATATCTGGGGGTCCTTGGCATCAGAAAGTTTGAAAACCCCTGACCTAAACTACCCAAAATAAGAACAGTTAGTTTGGTCCTGTAGCCACACACTGCCATAGCGTTTGTTAACGGCTGGTACTTTAACATTTTCTCAGAAAAACACACGTCCATGTAAGCATCAAAACAACAGCCCACTTCTAGAATCAGAATGTTCCTAGAAAGTTCATTAATGACTACAATGTCCGGAGTATTTGAGTGTTCCCTAAGAACACTTTTAAGACAGGAGATATTATTATCACTCAGATTTGAGAACCAGCTGGTTTGAACAGAATTATTTGTGTGTATTGCACTTTGTCCAGAAACTTTGCGCAGTTCTTGAGCTATTGTGTTTACGATGCGATCGTGGCGCGCGATGTAAAGTCCTTTGAGCGCTGGGCATCCGTTCATTATGTGCGCTGTAGATTCCATGATCTTATCTCGGTGTAGTAAGCAGAATGGTTCGTGATGTTTTGGGAACCACAGGGAGAGATTGTATTTGGTCGGGAGTGTTTGTAGCCTGGCTTTAATAACAAACTTTAGGATACCGTCGTTTACAGCTGAGTTTCGTAACGCAGAGTGAGAGAGAGACACACACACACGGACAACAACATCAACACAACATCACACACACAACACACAACCTGAGGCTGAGGCTCACGACTCAGAGCACACACCCAGGGCTGAGGAACACAAACACACACACACACACACACACACACAACCACACACACAACCTGAGGCTGAGGCTCACGGCTCAGAGCACACGCCCAGGGCTCAGGAACACAAACACACACACACACACACACACACACACACACACACACACACAACCTGAGGCTGAGGCTCACGGCTCAGAGCACACGCCCAGGGCTCAGGAACACAAACACACACACACACACACACACACACACACACAACCTGAGGCTGAGGCTCACGGCTCAGAGCACACGCCCAGGGCTGAGGAACACAAACACACACACACACACACACACAACCTGAGGCTGAGGGTCGCGGCTCAGAGCCATCCCAGCTGAAAGAACATTCCCGCGGTGAAGACAAACACCCTCAGGATGAGCTGGACTCCACAGATGAAACGTTTGCAAACACACCAGAAGACAAAACACTTTCAGAGCCAAAGGCTTTTAGAGGAGGTGTGGAGTTCAGCGTACAGAAGCTGTGAGGTCAGCCTGTGCAGTGAGAGAGATCTGCAGGACACACACACACACACACACACACGAGAGTTAGCCACTCACCACCTGTTCTGCGCGGTCTCCACGTGTGCTGATGTACGACACGCGGTATTGACGCACGTTTGGGCCCAGAGCATCCCATGACACACGCATGCTGAAGGTCGTCACGTCACTCAGTTGCAGATTCCTAATGGCCAGCCGCTGCACTGCACACACACACACGCACATACGAACACACACACATATATGAATATGCACATACAAACCCGCACATACACACATGCACATATGAACGCGCATACATGCACACGCACTTATAAACTTGCACACATGCACATAAAAACACACTCATGCACACACATACATACACATGCACATGAAAACACATACATGCACATATGAACACACACATACAAACTTGCACATACGAACACGTATACTTGCACACGCACATATGAACACATATATATATACACACGCACACACATGCACACACAGTCACACACACATGCACACACACACATATGAACACACACACATTAAAACACACATGAACCCACACTAAACACACACGCATGCACATATGAACACGCACATATGAACATACACACATGAACATGCATATACAAACACGCACATATGAACATACACATATGAACACGCACATATGAACATACACATATGAACATGCACATATGAACATGCATATATGAACACGCAAATATGAACACACATATGAACACGCACATATGAACACGCACATATGAACACGCACATATGAACATGCACATATGAACATGCACATATGAACATGCACATATGAACACGCACATATGAACACGCACATATGAACACGCACATATGAACACGCACATATGAACATGCACATATGAACACGCACATATGAACACGCACATATGAACATACACATATGAACACGCACATATGAACACGCACATATGAACACGCACATATGAACATACACATATGAACACGCACATATGAACACGCACATATGAACATGCACATATGAACACGCACATATGAACATACACATATGAACACGCACATATGAACATACACATATGAACATACACATATGAACACGCACATATGAACACGCACATATGAACATACACATATGAACATACACATATGAACACGCACATATGAACATACACATATGAACACGCACATATGAACATACACATATGAACACGCACATATGAACATACACATATGAACACGCACATATGAACATACACATATGAACACGCACATATGAACATACACATATGAACATGCACATATGAACACGCACATATGAACACGCACATATGAACACGCACATATGAACATGCACATATGAACACGCACATATGAACATACACATATGAACACGCACATATGAACACGCACATATGAACACGCACATATGAACATGCACATATGAACACGCACATATGAACACGCACATATGAACACGCACATATGAACACGCACATATGAACATGCACATATGAACACGCACATATGAACACGCACATATGAACATGCACATATGAAAACGCACATATGAACATACACATATGAACACGCACATATGAACATGCACATATGAAAACGCACATATGAACATACACATATGAACACGCACATATGAACATACACATATGAACATACACATATGAACACGTACATATGAACATACACATATGAACATACACATATGAACACGCACATATGAACATACACATATGAACATACACATATGAACACGTACATATGAACATACACATATGAACATACACATATGAACACGCACATATGAACATACACATTTGAACACGTACATATGAACATGCACATATGAACACGTACATATGAACATACACATATGAACACGCACATATGAACATACACATATGAACATACACATATGAACACGTACATATGAACATACACATATGAACATACACATATGAACACGCACATATGAACATACACATATGAACACGCACATATGAACATACACATTTGAACACGTACATATGAACATACACATATGAACACGCACATATGAACACACACATATGAACATACACATATGAACATGCACATATGAACATGCACATATGAACACGCACATATGAACATGCACATATGAACATACATATGAACATGCACATATGAACACGCACATATGAACACGCACATATGAACATGCACATATGAACACGCACATATGAACATGCACATATGAACACGCACATATGAACACGCACATATGAACATGCACATATGAACACGCACATATGAACATGCACATATGAACATGCACATATGAACACGCCCATACAAACATGCACATACGAACACGCACATGAACACATGCACATACGAACACGCATACTTGCACACGCACATATGAACACACACACACACACATGCACACACACATGCACACACACACAGAACACACACACACATGAAGTGTTCAGGGGTTTCCTGCGCTGAAATGGTTGCATTAAGACATGTTTCCCTCCGCCCGGCGTGCTCAACTCCAGCTCTGAGTGTGTGTGTGTGTGTGTGTGTGTGTGTGTGTGTGTGAGCTTCAGAGGAGCAGAGGTGCGAGCACAATTATGGCTGACATGGGAAATGAAAAATTATGAAAATCCTCTCAGATATTATGAATGATGTCATCAGCCGTCCTCACACGTGTGTAAGTGTGTGTGACGCAGGAAACCCCGGATGTGGGAAACGGATTTACCGGCTGTCGTCGTTCTGACCGTCGTCGTAGCAACGGTTGTTGTTCTGGCAACTTCAGACACAATCAGAGACAGAGAAGCAGATTAGATATCAGATCTCAGAGAGGGTGTGTGTGTGTGTGTGTGTGTGTGTGTGTGTGTGTGTGTGTGTGTGTGTGTGTGTGTGTGTGTGTGTGTGTGTGTGTGTGTGTGTGTGTGTGTGTGACAGACCTGTGGTTTCACTGATCTCCACCGGATCGCTCTCAGACTCGTCTCTGTAGATCCCAGACAGAGAAACCTCGTACTCCACCAGCGGCTTCAGGCCCGAGATCAGGAACTCGTTGGAGTTATCGTTGATCAGAACCTGCAGACAAACACAGACCATAATTATGAACAAGCATTAAAGGAGTAGTTCACCCAAAAATGACAATGACCCCATGATTTACTCTCCCTCAACTCATCCTCATAATTCTCTCGTCTCAGGGGGACATGAGGGGGGAAAGTGCCATCATTTGAATACACTACTGGGTTTCTACTGATACAAAGCCTAAAGCTAAACCACTGAAGTGACCCTTTAGTCGGAAACCCGCAGATGGTTCTCTAATGATGCTGATTTCAACATCTTCTCAGCGCTCGAATCTGTCATCTTCTACACTCAAAAAATGATTTTATGATGCTGTTCACTTTATTTAAGCAATTCATCTTGATTTAAAGGGTTAGTTCAGCCAAAAATGTAAATTGTGTCATTAATGACTGACCCTCATGTGGTTGGACACCCGTCAGACCTCATGAAGCTTCGAAGCGTTAGGGATCAGTGAGTCGATTCAGCGGTTTGGATCGTTATGAATCAGTGAGTCGATTCAGTGGTTTGGATCGTTATGAATCAGTGAGTGGATTCAGTGGTTTGGATCGTTATGAATCAGTGAGTCGATTCAGCGGTTTGGATCGTTATGAATCAGTGAGTCGATTCAGCGGTTTGGAGCGTTATGAATCAGTGAGTCGATTCAGTGGTTTGGATCGTTATGAATCAGTGAGTCGATTCAGCGGTTTGGATCGTTATGAATCAGTGAGTCGATTCAGCGGTTTGGAGCGTTATGAATCAGCGAGTCGATTCAGCGGTTTGGATCGTTATGAATCAGTGAGTCGATTCAGCGGTTTGGATCGTTATGAATCAGTGAGTCGTTTCAGCGGTTTGGATCGTTATGAATCAGTGAGTCGATTCAGCGGTTTGGAGCGTTATGAATCAGCGAGTCGATTCAGCGGTTTGGATCGTTATGAATCAGTGAGTCGATTCAGCGGTTTGGATCGTTATGAATCAGTGAGTCGATTCAGCGGTTTGGATCGTTATGAATCAGCGAGTCGATTCAGCGGTTTGGATCGTTATGAATCAGTGAGTCGATTCAGCAGTTTGGATCGTTATGAATCAGTGAGTCGATTCAGCGGTTTGGATCGTTATGAATCAGTGAGTCGATTCAGCGGTTTGGAGCGTTATGAATCAGCGAGTCAATTCAGCGGTTTGGATCGTTATGAATCAGTGAGTCGATTCAGCGGTTTGGATCGTTATGAATCAGTGAGTCGATTCAGCGGTTTGGAACGCCAAAGTCACGTGATTTCAGCAGTTTGGCGGTTTAACACGCGAATCGACTCACTGATTCATAACGCTCTGAAGCTTCATGAGGCCGTGTTTTGAAATCGTCATCACTATATAAGTCGTTATTTAGGGTTTTTTTGCGCACAGAAACTATTCTCGTCTTCATAAAGTTATTGTAGAGCCGCTGTAGTGAGATGGACTTTGTAACTTTAGTCTTTAGTGTCTTTTAAGGGTCTTGAGAGTGTAAAGTTGAGCCAATGGAGGCCTTTCAGAGCATCAGATTTACACTAAAATATCTTCATTTGTGTCTGAAGATGAACGGAGGTCTGACGGGTGTCCAACCACATGAGGCTCAGTCATTAATGACACAATTTACAGTTTTGGCTGAACTAACCCTTTAATATGGCTTTTATGTGATTTTTATTCTTTTCGCTTTCGTCTGTGTATCGTGTGCCTTTTATGTGCTTGTAAAGCGCTTTGAGATGCACTTTTTAAAGGCGCTATATATAAAATAAAGGTGATTATTATTATTAAAATAACTGGCTTTTATCCAAACAGACTTCCATTGCATTCCATCTGTACATCAGTTCCCTGGGAGTGGAGCCCATGGCCGCTGTGTAAAGTGTGTGTGTGTGTGTGTGTGTGAGTGTGTGTGTGTGTGTGTGTGTGTGTGTGTGTGTGTGTGTGTGTGTGTGTGTGTGTGTGTGTGTGTGTGTGTGTGTGTGTGTGTGTGTGTGAGTGTGTGTGTGTGTGTGTGTGTGTGTGTGTGTGAGTGTGTGTGTGTGTGTGTGTGTGTGTGATGACCTCTTTAGCCTCTCCTCCTGCTGCGGGTCTCCAGGTGAGTCTGTAGAAGGAGACGTCAGACGCTGCGTGTCTCCAGGTCACTCTGAAGCTGTCAGTGGAGACGTCACTGGAGCGGAGACTGAGCGGCAGGGGAACCACACCTACACACACACACACACACACACACACACACACACACACACACACACTCAGTCTCCTATTGTTGCATTGGAAGCTTCTGCTGTCACCAAGGTTTATAAATTTATATTTCAATATATAATTTGTGTGTGTGTGTGCGTCCACGCAAGTGTGTGTGCATGTCCGCGCAAGTGAGTGAGTGTGTGTGTGTGCCAGAGATGGGACCAAGTCACACATGTGCAAGTCTCAAGTAAGTCTCAAGTCTGAACCTTCAAGTCTCAAGCAAGTCCCAAGTATTTTTTTCTTGGGCAAGTCAAGTCAAGTCAAGTCAAGTCAAGTCAAGTCAAGTCAGCTTATTATTGTAATTTTACCTGCAGAATCTGATCTTAATAAAGTGAAAAGACAAGATATAAGTAACCGTCAGTAAATTACAATAATTTGGATTTGCATTGTAAATACTCATGTTCAGTAAAATACATCATGGAATCAAACTTCATAAAATATTTATTTTTCACTTCTGCCAACAGTGTTTTAAATTTAAATGTAAAATGTTTTAAATTTTCAACATTAAGTCCTTAAAACAAATAACAGCAAGGGTCTCCAACCTTTTTTCATTTGAGAGCTACTTTTTAAAAATGAAAGTCACAGAGAGCTACTCATGTTATATAAAACTCTTAAATAATGCATCATAATTCTCATATTAACAACTATCCGAACTGTTTTACACCTGAAAGAGTGTAGTAGTAGTTCCAGTAGTCGGTACCAATACCATAAACATTTGACGGTACTCTGTACCATTTTTGGTACCACAGCAAATTATTTTATTTAAATATTTTTTAAAAATCAATGTTTATTATTTATAATGATAATCATAAGTAAATAATACATAAACATGTAAAGGCTGTATGCTGTTTAAAAGTAAACATTGTTTGTAAATGAAAGATCAAGAGAAAAATAAGCAACCATTAATAATTATATAATTAATATTATTTATTTCATAATTATTATTATTAGTAGAGATGTATTATTATTACATAGAGACGTAGCTAAATTTACTGTAGGCTACAATCTGTAGTCAATTTCTTCATGTTAAACCGAACTTTTATTTTGACGGGTTGCCGTGAATTGAATACCTTTGAGTGTCTGTGTTCATGATATGACAGTGGGTGCGTCTCAATCAGCTCCCCCTAGTTTAGTCCCATTGACTTGTGTCCTGATCAGTGTCCTGACTACTGAACCAGGAGCTGAATGAGACGCAGCCAGTTTTCTCAAATGAAACGGTAAATTCTCATGAAGTGACGGTTTATGCTTTCGTGTCTGCAGAGACTACAAGAGCGAGTGCGCGCGCGGCGCCCGTCATCCACACAGACGCAGAACATGCAGGAGCATTTTGCAGTTTATTATTTACAGACACTAGTAACGTATATATTCGGCTTCAGTCTGGAGCCCTGCGTTTAAATAAACACGGAAGCGACTGAACGCAGCTGCTACGTTGAGCTATTTTTAGAACAGACCCGCGGGCAACTCATGTGGTCCTTGCGGGCGACCTGGTGCCAGCGGGCACCATGTTGGTGACCCCTGGGCTAGTGGCTACTTTAGCTATTATTACATTAGCTAACTACCAACTAACCAGATAACATTAAAAAATTGACAAGCACTTACTGGGCAGAATGGCTCTTCAAATGACGGACGAAATTGGAGGTTGTCGTCTGGCTGTGATTTTTATGTTGCATGTCTTGCAACGCTGTTGGTCTTTTGCCATCTTGCGAATAATTGTTGAAGCCGAAAGCGATGACCCTCGGTACCCCTCCGGCTGACATGATGTGATATCTGATCTAAGTGGGCGTGGTGTGCGTATGAGAGGGCATGACTGATGATAGTGTCGTGATACAGTCATGACAGCGCTATTCTCAGCCTGCGCTCCAGCTGGGTCAACTTTATTTAAAAAAATAATTTATATATTTTATATTCAAACTGAAAACATGATGTGATTAACACTCAAGTCATTCAAGTCATCGTGTCTCAAGTCAAGTCAAGTCCCGAGTCTTTAACTTCCAAGTCCGAGTCAAGTCTCAAGTATTTAATTTTTTGTCAAGTCAAGTCACAAGTCATAAAAACAGAGACTCGAGTCGACTCGAGTCCAAGTCACCAAGTCACAAGTCCCCATGTCTGGTGTGTGCGTCCGCCCGCGCGAGTGAGTGAGTGTGTGTGTCCGCGCGAGTGAGTGAGTGTGTGTGTCCGCATGAGTGTATGTGTGTGTGTGTCCGCGCAAGTGAGTGAGTATGTGTCCGCCCGCGTGAGTAAGTGAGTGTGTGTGTGTCCGCGCGAGTGTGTGTGTGTGTGTGTGTCCGCGCGTGTGTGTGTGTGTGTGTGTGTGTGTGTGTCCGCGCGAGTGTGTGTGTGTCCGCGCAAGTGAGTGAGTGTGTGTGTGTGTGTGTGTATCCGCGCGAGTGAGTGAGTGTGTGTGTGTCCGCGCGAGTGAGTGAGTGTGTGTGTCCGCGCGAGTGAGTGAGTGAGTGTGTGTGTGTATGCGTGAGTGTGTCCGCGCAAGTGAGTGAGTGTGTGGGCATGTTTTCGTGAAATATCAGGACACAAATGTGTATAATGACATGGGTATTACAAAAAGAGGGTGAGATATGAGGACGTTCCCCATGTCCTCACTTTTCAAAATGCTTATAAATCACAGAATGAGGTTTTTTTCACAGAAAGTGAACTGCACAGTCTCCTGTGAGGGCTAGGTTTAGGGGCAGGGGCAGTGTGTGTGTGTGTGTGTGTGTGTGTGTGTGTGTGTGTGTGTGTGTGTGTGTGTGTGTGTGTGTGTGTGTGTGTGTGTGTGTGATGGGTAGGTTTAGGGGCAGTGTAAGGGGATAGAAAATACGGTTTGTACGGTATTAAAAACCATTACGCCTATGGAATGTCCTCACATTTCACAAAAACAAACATGTGTTTTTTTGTTTGTTCTGTTTATAGTTTTTGTGTTTTTTGTCTTGGATGTTGTCTGCCTTACTACGTACGACAGACAGACACTTTTGGACATTGGTTCGGCAATCGCACACCGAAAACCGGACTTTAAATTCATCAACGACGACACGCCGTTTACAAACACAGCAGCGGAACCCTTTGTCTGGGTGGCCCGGCCGCGGAGACGCGGCCGGAGAAGGGGCTGTAGAGCTGGCGTACTCGTCAGATTAAGACGCCGCGCAAACCGACCCCCGCTTCCCAGTATTTTACTGGCAAATGTTCAGTCTCTGGACAATAAACTCTGCGAGCTGAGAGCGCGGATCTCTTTCCAACGAGACACGAGGGACTGCTGCATTATCTGCCTTACAGAAACTTGGATGTCCGCTGAGATTCCAGACTCAGCCATCGAAACCACGGGGTTCTCCGTGCATCGGATGGACAGAGAAAAAGATCTCTCCGGGAAAAGCAAAGGCGGGGGTGTGTGTTTTATGATCAACCGATCCTGGTGTGATCAGAGGAACGTACACTCTATCAAGTCTTTCTGCTCTCCTGATCTGGAATTTCTCATGGTTCTGTGCCGACCATTCTGGCTACCGAGGGAATTCACCGCGGTCATCATCACAGCGGTGTATATTCCCCCACAAGCCGACACAGACCGGGCACTAAAGGAACTGTATAGGTCAGTGAGTGAGCAGGAAACCGCGCATCCTGAGGCTGCGTTTATTGTGACCGGGGACTTTAACAAAGCCAACTTCAAGCGCATCGCACCCAAATACCACCAACATGTTAGCATCAACACGCGAGGGAACCGTGTTTTAGACCACTGCTACTCCCCCTTCAAGGAGGGTTACAAGTCCCTCCCTCGCCCACCATTCGGCAAATCAGATCACGCGTCCATTCTACTTTTGCCCGCTTACAGGCAGAGACTGAAACAGGAAGCACCCGCCCTCAGAACCATCCAGTGCTGGTCAGACCAATCGGACTCTATGCTACAGGACTGTTTTGATCACGCGGACTGGGAGATGTTCCGGTCGGCCTCTGATGACGACATCGAGGTCTACGCTGATAGCGTAACGTGTTTCATCAGGAAGTGCGTAGATGACGTTGTTCCGACCAAAACAATTCGGCTGTACCCAAACCAGAAGCCGTGGATAAATGGGGATGTTCGCGCGGCACTCAATGCGCGGACCTTCACTTTTAACTCTGGTAATGCGGAGGAGCATAAACAAGCAAGTTATGCCCTCCGGAAAACAATCAAAGCAGCAAAACGCCAGTACAGGGACAAGATTGAAGGACAGTTCAACACCACCGACTCCAGAAGCATGTGGAGGGGAATTAACACCATCACAGACTATAAAGGGAACACAAACTCCACCGTGAACACCGCTGCCTCTCTCCCGGACGAGCTCAACACCTTTTATGCTCGCTTTGAGGGAAATAACACCGCCCTCGCGGAGAGAGAGCTCGCGGCTGAAGATACAGAGGTTAGTGCACTCTCCGTATCTGAAGCGGATGTAACCCGATCCTTCCGGCGGGTGAACGTCCGTAAAGCTGCGGGTCCAGACGGGATTCCCGGCCGCGTCATCAGAGCGTGCGCGCGCCAACTGGCTGGAGTTTTCACGGACATTTTTAACCTGTCCCTCTCCCTGTCTGTGGTCCCCACATGCTTCAAAACGTCCACCATTGTTCCTGTACCTAAGCAGTCAAAAACACTCTGCTTAAACGACTGGCGTCCTGTTGCTCTGACCCCCATCATCAGTAAATGCTTTGAGAGACTAGTCAGAAACCACATCTGCTCTGTTCTCCCCCCCTCACTGGACCCACTGCAGTTTGCATACCGCAAAAACCGCTCCACTGATGATGCCATTTCATCAACAATTCACACTGCTCTCTCCCACCTGGAAAAGAGGAACACATATGTGAGAATGCTGTTTGTAGACTACAGCTCAGCATTCAACACCATTGTGCCCTCCATACTTGACATTAAACTCCGGGCTCTCGGCTTAAACAGCTTGTTATGCAGCTGGATCCTGGACTTCCTGTCAAACAGACGCCAGGTGGTCAGAATGGGCAGTAACATCTCCTCACCACTGACTCTCAACACTGGAGCCCCTCAGGGCTGTGTTCTCAGCCCACTCCTGTACTCTTTGTACACACATGACTGTGTGGCAACCCACAGCTCCAACACCATCATCAAGTTTGCTGACGATACGACGGTGGTAGGTCTCATCACTGACAATGATGAAACGGCCTACAGAGAGGAGGTGCACACTCTGACACGGTGGTG
>NC_137104.1:57683537-57696037 GCF_949357685.1 Gobio gobio
ACAGGTGATTGTAATTATGATTTGGTACAAAAGCAGCATCCAAGAAAGGTCTAATCCTTTAGGAGCAAAGATGGGCCGAGGATCGCCAGTTTGCCAACAAATACGTGAGAAAATTATTGAAATGTTTAAAAACAATGTTCCTCAAAGAAAGATAGGAAGAGATTTGGATATTTCACATTCAACAGTGCATAACATAATTAAAAGATTCAAGGAATCTGGAGGAATTTCAGTGCGTAAAGGACAAGGGCGCAAGCCTAAGCTGAACAACCGTGATCTCCGATCCCTCAGGCGGCACTGCATCAAGAATCGTCATCATCTAGAAGCCATATCACCACATGGGCTCAGGACTACTTTGGCACACCTTTGTCAAGTACCACAATACGTAGTTACATCCACAAATGCCAGTTAAAACTGTACTGTGCCAAAAGGAAGCCCTATGTTAACAGTGTCCAGAAGCGCCGTCGACTTCTCTGGGCTCGGAGGCATCTGGGATGGACCATCACACAGTGGAAACGTGTACTGTGGGCAGATGAAGCAGTATTTCAGGTGTTTTTTGGGAGGAATGGACGCCGTGTGCTCCGGACCAAAGAAGAAAAGGATCATCCAGACTGTTACCAGCAACAAGTCCAGAAGCCAGGGTCTGTCATGGTATGGGGTTGTGTCAGTGCCCTTGGCAAAGGTAACTTGCACTTCTGTGAAGGCACCATTAATGCTGAAAAGTACATCGAGATTTTGGAGCATAATATGCTGCCTTCAAGAAGACATCTTTTCCAGGGACGTCCATGCATATTTCAACAAGACAATGCAAAAGCACATTCTGCACACATTCTGCAGTCCTGGCTGCGGAGGAAGAGGGTTCGGGTACTTGACTGGCCTGCCTCAGTCCCGACCTGTCTCCAATAGAGAATGTGGACAACGAAGACCCCGAACTGTTGCCCACCTTAAGACTTGTTTGCAGGAAGAATGGGACAAAATCACACCTGAAACACTTCATCACTTGGTGTCTTCAGTCCCTAAATGTCTTTTAAGTGTTGTGAAAAGGAATGGCAACATTACAAAGTGGTAAATGCTTTACTGTTCCAACTTTTTTTGAAATGTGTTGCAGGTCTGAATGACAGGAAAGGATGCATATTTACAAATGACATGAAGTTGACCAGACAAAACATGAAATAATTTGTGTTCATATTGTCTGCAATGAAATACAAGTCAAAGTAAATTTAGAAATCACTTCTTTTTTTTAAATTTGCGTTTTATTATTCAAACTACAAAAAGACAAACGATCACTTACGAGCACACATATTCTGAATGCCTTCGGCAGAATTCAAATGAGCCATTTTAATCTAGATTAATTCCAAGATTACAGTGAGATTAATTTAGATTTTAAAAAAATTATCTATGCCCACCACTAATTTTTAGTAATGTTTAAATGGCGTGATATTTGTGAATTTGATTATGTTAGGCTACTTATCCATTTCCTTGCAAGAAGCATTTACTTTTTAGTTTTTGCCTAAAATAAGCAAAATAATCTTGTTTTCTGTTTGAATTAAGATTGTTTTGCTTACCGCATTGGCAGATGGGGTATTTTAAGCAAAAACTCCCTTAATTTTTTGTTATTTTCCCCCAAAACAAGACAAAAACTTTTGCTTGTCTAGTAAATGCTTCTTAATGTAAGATTTTTAAGATATTTGGACTGAAAACAAGACGAAAATACTAAGTAAGAAAAGCATTTTTGCAGTGTGTGTGTGTGTGTGTGTTTGTGTGTGTGTGTGTGTGTGTGTGTGTATGTGTGTGTGTGTGTGTGTGTGTGTGTGTGTGTTCCACCTCCTTCTCGTCCGCGGGGTCGCCCTCCGTCAGAGGCGCGTACAGGATCATGTACCCAGAGGCCCCTTCTGCCTCTCTCCAGCGCACACGCATGGCACTGTGAGTGATGTCATACAGCTCCAGCCTGCTGACCGTCGGCAGAGCCACTGACCAACACACACAACAATCAACAACCAATCAGATCCCACGACCAATCAGACGGGGTGTATGGATCACTCACAGGTGGTCTCGCTGCCTCTCAGAGCTTCACTGGCTGCGTTGCTGTAAATGGCGAACACTGTGATCTGATACTCCGTCAGAGAGTTGAGGAACCGCAACACCACAGAGTTCTGGTCCCCATTTACCACCACCTGCTCGACACACGGATCAACACACGTGTGTTTCACCTCACAGATGCATATTCAGAGCAATACATCATCATCATCACACACACCTCCTCGGGTCTGGTTCCACTGGAGGAGTAATACACCACCCTGTACTTCTCCACCGGCCCGGCAGCCTGAGTCCATGACACACGGAAGCTCCTGGCCGTGACCTCAGAGGTCACAAGGTCACTGGGAGCATCAAGTGACCTTGAATACGGCTCTGCCTCACCTGGATATGACACAGGATATGAAGCAGGATATTATTAAAGCTGTTCTTAATCCCAGAACCCACAGCCAGTAGAGCGAGAGATCCCAGAACCCACAGCCAGTAGAGCGAGCGATCCCAAAACCCACAGCCAGTAGAGCGAGAGATCCCAGAACCCACAGCCAGTAGAGCGAGAGATCCCAGAACCCACAGCCAGTAGAGCGAGAGATCCCAGACCCCACAGCCAGTAGAGCGAGCGATCCCAGAACCCACAGCCAGTAGAGCGAGCGATCCCAAAACCCACAGCCAGTAGAGCGAGAGATCCCAGAACCCACAGCCAGTAGAGTGAGAGATCCCAGAACCCACAGCCAGTAGAGCGAGAGATCCCTTAACCCACAGCCAGTAGAGCGAGAGATCCCAGAACCCACAGCCAGTAGAGCGAGAGATCCCAGAACCCACAGCCAGTAGAGCGAGAGATCCCAGAACCCACAGCCAGTAGAGTGAGAGATCCCAGAACCCACAGCCAGTAGAGCGAGAGATCCCTTAACCCACAGCCAGTAGAGCGAGAGATCCCAGAACCCACAGCCAGTAGAGCGAGAGATCCCAGAACCCACAGCCAGTAGAGCGAGAGATCCCAGAACCCAGAGCCAGTAGAGCGAGAGATCCCAGACCCCACAGCCAGTAGAGTGAGAGATCCCAGAACCCACAGCCAGTAGAGTGAGAGATCCCTGAACCCACAGCCAGTAGAGCGAGAGATCCCAGAACCCAGAGCCAGTAGAGCGAGAGATCACAGAACCCACAGCCAGTAGAGCGAGAGATCCCAGAACCCACAGCCAGTAGAGCGAGAGATCCCAGACCCCACAGCCAGTAGAGCGAGAGATCCCTTAACCCACAGCCAGTAGAGCGAGAGATCCCAGAACCCACAGCCAGTAGAGCGAGAGATCCCAGAACCCACAGCCAGTAGAGCGAGAGATCCCTGAACCCACAGCCAGTAGAGCGAGAGATCCCAGAACCCACAGCCAGTAGAGCGAGAGATCCCTGAACCCACAGCCAGTAGAGGGAGAGATCCCAGAACCCACAGCCAGTAGAGCGAGAGATCCCAGAACCCACAGCCAGTAGAGCGAGAGATCCCTGAACCCACAGCCAGTAGAGCGAGAGATCCCAGACCCAACAGCCAGTAGAGTGAGAGATCCCAGACCCCACAGCCAGTAGAGCGAGAGATCCCTGAACCCACAGCCAGTAGAGCGAGAGATCCCTGAACCCACAGCCAGTAGAGCGAGAGATCCCTGAACCCACAGCCAGTAGAGCGAGAGATCCCAGAACCCACAGCCAGTAGAGCGAGAGATCCCAGAACCCACAGCCAGTAGAGCGAGAGATCACAGAACCCACAGCCAGTAGAGCGAGAGATCCCTGAACCCACAGCCAGTAGAGCGAGAGATCCCTGAACCCACAGCCAGTAGAGCGAGAGATCCCAGAACCCACAGCCAGTAGAGTGAGAGATCCCTGAACCCACAGCCAGTAGAGCGAGAGATCCCTGAACCCACAGCCAGTAGAGCGAGAGATCCCAGAACCCACAGCCAGTAGAGCGAGAGATCCCAGAACCCACAGCCAGTAGAGCGAGAGATCCCTGAACCCACAGCCAGTAGAGCGAGAGATCCCAGAACCCACAGCCAGTAGGGCGAGCGATCCTAGAACCCACAGCCAGTAGAGCGAGAAATCCCTGAACCCACAGCCAGTAGAGCGAGAGATCCCAGAACCCACAGCCAGTAGAGCGAGAGATCCTAGAACCCACAGCCAGTAGAGCGAGAGATCCCAGAACCCACAGCCAGTAGGGCGAGCGATCCCAGAACCCACAGCCAGTAGAGCGAGAGATCCTAGAACCCACCGCTGATCTCTCTGCTGATCTCAGACACGCGCTCGCAGACGCTCTGGGTCACTCCCTCCACGATGGAGCTCATCACGCTGAAGTCAGCCACGTTATACATGTGTGTGTCCTCCGGCGGCGAGGCGATGGCTCTCAGCTCGTTCTCATCTGCGTTCTTCACACCTGCACACATTCATACAAACACATGGGAAACAGGCCACAGACGCTGTGCATTATGGGTACGACTATATGTGACCCCGGACCACTAAACCAGTCATAAGGGTAAATTTTTTAAAATTGAGATTAATACGTCATCTGAAAACTGAATAAATGATCTTTCCATTGATGTGGGGTCTGTTATGATAGGGCAATATTTGAACATCTGGAATCTGAGGTTCCAAAACATCTAAATATTGAGAAAATCTCCTTTAAAGTTGTCCAAATGAAGTCCTTAGCAACGCATATTACTAATAATAATACATGTATTATATATTTACGGTAGGACATTTACAAAATCTTAATATCCTAATGATTTTTGGCATAAAGGAAAAATTGATAATTTTGACCCATAAGATGTATTGTTGGCTATTGCCACAGATATACCCGTGAGACGCAGTGTTGAGCTCCAGCACCTCCTTCTCTCACTCACTGAATACATTTTGTAGCTTACATAAGAATCAATAGCATGTTTATATCCTCTGGGTCCAGACGTAGCCCCTGTGTTTCTCTTGAGGACGAGTGTGTTGTGTTTAAACTGCTTGATGCCCGTCTCCCCCTCGCTCCCAGTGTTACAGATGTTAATGTGAATTAATAATATCCTCACTAGAAACTCTACATTCCCAGAGCGTTCTCGGAGCATCCCTGCTGGTGTCAGGTCCTGAGACGGTCCTGATGTGGAGTTCTTTAAAGGGTTGGGGACGTTATTTGGCGGACCTTCAGGGAACATTCAGGATGTTCTGGGAATGTTTAGGGCACCATTACTATAGGACTTCCCTCTACCCTACATTCCCATAATGTTTGCAGGACCTTTAGGGGACAAACCTACAATGGGATTTTTTTGTCTTATTCAGGTCCTTCCATCACGTTTACTGAACATGTTTGAACATGTTTGTGTGAATAAATGTACACTGGGCTGCTTTGCAAATAAGGGCGAGTAAAACACCGTCTCAAAGATGGATCCGTGATCCAACTTCATATCCAGAACATGTGAATGTGCTAATGTGGCTAAAGCTACCATTGTCTCTTACTGTATTCGTAGAGACCTGGGGCCAGTTGCATAAACTAAGCCATTATGTTAAGAAAGTGTCTTAAGATCTAGTATGAGCCACTAGCAGTTAGGCAAGTGGCATTCAGTCTTACTTTTCGTATCAAATTAGGCCAGTCTATGTTTTTATGTAACTGATTAAAAAAAATTATGAACAGTCTTAAAGAAAAAAATATATGTCTAACTTGTAAGACTAGACTTAACGGTTTATGCAACCGGCCCCAGAGCTTGTTTTATTTAGCCCGAAAATACTCATCCTGTACAATTCAAAAGTGCACTTTTATTACTCAGTGTACCTAGTGTACTACTCCCCCCCCCTTGAACTGTCACCTTATCGTGATCCTATGTTGTCCGGGGCTATATGCTGGTAGGGTCTTGGTGACGGGTCAGACTAAGAGCGGTTCAGAAGCCCATTACCCTGGAGCCAGGCCGGGTATAGTGGATCGGGTGGCAGGCGAAGGCGAGGGCGATCTCTGGACACTGAAATTGGCTTTAAGGGCCGTGGAACGTCACCTCGCTGGCCGGGAAGTAGCCTGAGTTTGTGCAGGAGGTCGAGAGGTACAGACTAGAGATAGTCGGACTCACACTCTGGAACCACACTTCTTGAGAGAGGCTGGACTCTCTACCACTCTGGAGTTGCCCATGGTGAGAGGCGGAGGGCTGGAGTGGGTTTGCTTATAGCCCCCAGCTCAGCCGCCATGTGTTGGAGTTCACCCCGGTGAACAAGAGGGTCTCTTCCCTGCACCTTCGGTTCGGGGACAGGTCTCTCACTGTCCTATGTGCCTATGGGCCAAACAGCAGAGCGGAGTATCCGGCCCTCTTGGGGTCTCTGGGAGGGGTTCTGGAAAGTGCTCCGTTCTACTGGGGGACTTCAACGCCCACGTGGGCAGTGACATTGACATCTGGCGTAAGGAACGGCCCCCTGATCTGAACCCGAGTGGAGTTCTGTTCTGACTTCTGTGCTAGTCACAGCTTGCCCATAACGAACACCATGTTCAAGCATAAGGGTAGACCCTCGACCGGAGATCGATATTTGGTCTTTTCATCAGACCTCCGGCCGTATGTCTTGGACACTCGGGTGAAGAGAGGGGCGGAGCGGTCAACTGATCACCACCTGGTGGTGAGTTGGATCCGATGGCGGTGGAGGAAGTTGGACAGACTCGGCAGACCCAAAAGTACTGTGAGGGTCTGTTGGGAACGTTTGGCCGAGCCCCTGTCAAAGAGATCTTCAACCGGTGGAGCTTTGACCGGATCCCGAAGGATTCTGGAGATATTGAGTCCGAGTGGACCATGTAAAAGGCAAAGAATCGGGCAATCCCCGAACCCAGTGGTGGACACCGGAAGTAAGGGATGCCATCAAGGCTGGCTTGTGGAAGTCCTGAGGCCGCTGACGGGTACAGGCCAAGTGGACCTCAGCTCGGGTAGTTGTGGAGACAAAGAATCGAGCCTGGGAGGAGTTCGGTGAGGCCATGGAGAAAGACTATCGGTCGGCCTCGAAGAGATTCTGGTGAACCGTTCGACAGTTACTTTACAGTTCTCATACCGATAGCAAACAGCTCGATCCCAGCGTCCCTGAGTCTCTGCGCCGGAGAATGAACGTCATCCTGCGATTTCCCATCCGTGATCAGAATCCCAACTTTAGGAACGTCAGGTCTGGATCCAGATTCAGGTTTAAAGCTGTTCTCCAAAATATACGTCAAAGCAAGACCTGGGAAAAACACACAGATGCATTAAGAGTGATGATGAAGTCCTTCAGATCTAAGGTCTGTGTGTGTGTGTGTGTGTGTGTGTGTGTGTGCCTGTGTGTGTGTGTGTGTGTGTGTACCTGTGAGTGTGTTTCCTCCTTTATAAGGCAGATTCTTCACGGCGTCGATCACGGCCTCTTTAGTGTTGTGAGCGTTCAGATGCCACTCGATCCGCGGATCCCCGCTGTACTGCGCCAGCCCTGAACACACACACACACACACACACACGTACGTTTGTTTCACTATATTAGTGCATAGACTTCCATTGATTTTAGGTAAATTATATTTTCTATTGCTTAACCCAACACAGTAACATAACTCTAGATTTAATAAAAACATGTTTTGGCCGATTTATAAGCCTTTTTGAGGACCAGTAAAATATACTTCACTATATACTGTAAGTGAGGACATTTGGCCATTACAGCCAAACCTGTACCCACACACACACACACACACTATTGACAAACACAGACGCACCAACACGTGTGTGTTCAGATCCAACCGCGAAGGCCCTGACGAGACTTTCCAGAAACATCCGCACCAGACGGAAATTAATCCGGCCGATACTCCACGAGCCGTCCACCAGGATCACGATATCAGCGACAGCTGGAGTTTTACATGTGAAGACGTCCTCTATCGAGACACACACACACACACACACACACACAGCAGTTTTACATGTGAAGACGTCCTCTATCGAGACACACACACACACACACACACACACACACACACACACACACACAGCAGTTTTACATGTGAAGATGTCCTCTAGAGAGACACACACACACACACACACACACACACACACACACAGCAGTTTTACATATGAAGACGTCCTCTATAGAGACACACACACACACACACACAGCAGTTTTACATGTGAAGAAGTCCTCTATAGACACACACACACACACACACACACACACAGCAGTTTTACATGTGAAGACGTCCTCTATCGAGACACACACACACACACACAGCAGTTTTACATGTGAAGATGTCCTCTATCGAGACACACACACACACACACACAGCAGTTTTACATGTGAAGATGTCCTCTAGAGAGACACACACACACACACAGCAGTTTTACATGTGAAGACGTCCTCTATAGAGACACACACACACACACACAGCAGTTTTACATGTGAAGATGTCCTCTAGAGAGACACACACACACACACAGCAGTTTTACATGTGAAGACGTCCTCTATAGAGACACACACACACACACACACACACAGCAGTTTTACATGTGAAGATGTCCTCTAGAGAGACACACACACACACACACAGCAGTTTTACATGTGAAGACGTCCTCTATAGACACACACACACACACACAGCAGTTTTACATGTGAAGACGTCCTCTAGAGAGACACACACACACACACACAGCAGTTTTACATGTGAAGACGTCCTCTATAGAGACACACACACACACACACAGCAGTTTTACATGTGAAGACGTCCTCTATAGAGACACACACACACACACACACACACAGCAGTTTTACATGTGAAGACGTCCTCTATAGACACACACACACACACACACACAGCAGTTTTACATGTGAAGACGTCCTCTATAGAGACACACACACACACACACACACACAGCAGTTTTACATGTGAAGACGTCCTCTATAGACACACACACACACACAGCAGATTATTAAAGGTGTGTTGTTATAGTTGTGTAAGTATTGTCAGCTGGTCTGAGTGCTGTGAACACAAGCGTTGTTGTTGTGTATTTGGCGTGTGTATGAATGACATGACACACACACACACACTCTGGGGAAGGTCTTTATTAGCGTTAGTGACTGTGGGATGTTTTGTTTTGTTTTTCTGTGGGATGTTTGTTCACTGATGATCCGCTCCTGTGATGATGACGGCCCGCAGACAGACGCTCTCCTGTAGAGAAACACTGAATCAAGAGCACGATTAGCACACACACACACACACGCTGCGTGACGTGACACGCTCTCAGCTCTGTCTTTCACTCCCAGATGCCTGGCTTAGCTTTTACCCATAATGCCGTGCGCGGTCATGTCTCTGCACATTAGGAGTGTCGGGGGTCTTAGCAACTCTTCTGAACACACGAATGGCAATGCTGGTTTCTTTAGTGACTAACTGTAGCTTGGCTATAGTTAAACATATAAATATGATCAGAAACTAAACATCGCTCAGACATTCTATATGTGGATTTTTCCTTTATTTGAAAGAACAGACGTCTCAGAACATGAGCCGAGCGGTTCAGTGCGATCAGCCTTGAGCGTTAGAGAGGGGTCAGCCTGAGGTCAGTGTAGGGTCGGGATTAGGTCAGCGTTGGGGTCAAGGTGGGGTCAGAGTGGGGTCAGCGAGATAAGGTGTAGTTCATAGCAAGTTCATTCCTTTGACTTTTAAACCTGAATTTCAAATCAAGATTTACATGCTCATCAGTGACGATACTATAAAGAGATGAATGTTTGTCCGCATATCATTTCACTAACTTTACATGTGTGTGTGTGTGTGTGGGTGAGTGTGTGTGTGTGAGTGAGAGTGTGTGAAAGTGTATGTGAGTGTGTGTGAGAGAGAGAGTGTGAGAGTGTGAACTTACCCATTCACAAGATTAACGGAATGCAGAGCTGATATAAAACATTGGATGACTGGTAATTTCCTGCAACTCAATTCAGAAAAAACTGAATTTTTAATTATTGGACTAAAGCTCCACAAGTAGTGACCTAGAATACTGTCTAACACTTGATGCTCTGTCCAGTGCTCTGGTCAGTGAGGAACCTGGGTGAGCTCTTTGATACCAATCTCTCGTCTGAAAGCCACGTTTCTAGCATCTGTAAAACTGCATTCTACCATCTTAAAAATATATCTACATTACGGCTCATGCTCTCTAAACTCTGGCCAGTTGATCATACCTAGAATATCCAAATCAACTGCAGGCGGTCGATCCTTTTCTTATTTAGCACCTAAACTCTGGAACAGTCTTCCTAACATTGTTCGGGAAGCAGACACACTCTGTCAGTTTAAATCTAGACTAAAAACACATCTCTTTACTGTGGCATACACATAAAACACTTTTTCAATGAAATGATTGTTAGGCTGCATTAACTAGGTCAGCCGGAACCGGGAACACTTCCCATAACACCTGATGTACTCGTGACATCATCAGAAGAACGGCATCTACGCTAATGTTAGTCTCTCTGTTTATCCAGAGGTTTACTGCAGTCAGCCGGATCCGGGCCGTATCCAGATCAGATGGAGGACCTGAGCCCAGAGAAGACCAACACATGACCAACACAAGACCAACACATGACCAACACATGACCAACACAAGACCAACACAAGACCAACACATGACCAACACATGACCAACACAAGACCAACACAAGACCAACACATGACCAACACAAGACCAACACATGACCAACACAAGACCAACACATGACCAACACATGACCAACACATGACCAACACATGACCAACACAAGACCAACACATGACCAACACATGACCAACACAAGACCAACACAAGACCAACACATGACCAACACAGGACCAACACATGACCAACACATGACCAACTCATGACCAACACATGATCAACACATGATCAACACATGACCAACACATGGCCAACACATGACCAACACATGACCAACACATGATCAACACATGACCAACTCATGACCAACACATGACCAACACATGACCAACTCATGAACAACACATGATCAACACATGATCAACACATGACCAACACATGGCCAACACATGACCAACACAAGACCAACACATGACCAACACATGAACAACACATGACCAACACATGACCAACACAAGACCAACACAAGACCAACACATGACCAACACAAGACCAACACATGACCAACACATGACCAACACATGACCAACACATGACCAACACAAGACCAACACAAGACCAACACAAGACCAACTCATGACCAACACATGACCAACACATGACCAACACAAGACCAACACAAGACCAACACATGACCAACACATGACCAACACATGACCAACACAAGACCAACACAAGACCAACACATGACCAACACAAGACCAACACATGACCAACACATGACCAACACATGACCAACACATGACCAACACATGACCAACACATGACCAACACAAGACCAACACATGACCAACACATGACCAACACATGACCAACACAAGACCAACACAAGACCAACACATGACCAACACATGACCAACACATGACCAACACATGACCAACACATGACCAACACAAGACCAACACATGACCAACACATGACCAACACATGACCAACACAAGACCAACACATGACCAACACATGACCAACACATGACCAACACAAGACCAACACATGACCAACTCATGACCAACACATGACCAACACATGACCAACACATGACCAACACAAGACCAACACATGACCAACTCATGACCAACACATGACCAACACATGACCAACACAAGACCAACACAAGACCAACACATGACCAACACATGACCAACACAAGACCAACACATGACCAACACATGACCAACACAAGACCAACACAAGACCAACACATGACCAACACATGACCAACACAAGACCAACACATGACCAACACATGACCAACACATGACCAACACATGACCAACACATGACCAACACAAGACCAACACATGACCAACACAAGACCAACACATGACCAACACATGACCAACACAAGACCAACACATGACCAACACATGACCAACACATGACCAACACATGACCAACACATGACCAACACATGACCAACACATGACCAACACATGACCAACACATGACCAACACATGACCAACTCATGACCAACACATGACCAACACATGACCCTGAAGTGTCTGAGAGACCGTGATTATCCTCCTCCTGAAACTGCCTCATCGTCACGGCATCCTCAATAAACCCGTCTCCGGCGTGATGACTCCGATCTTTCGAATATTCCGATCTATTATGACCTCTGACCTGTAAAGTTGCCAGAATAATAATAATCATACGCTGTTTGTTAATTGGCCAGAGGAGAACTGCCCCCCCGACTGAGTCTGGTTTCTCCAAGGTTTATTTTCCTCCATTCTGCTCCTGATGGGGTTTGGGTTTCCTCTGGCTTGTGTTGCTCAGTTGGAGACACTACATGTTCAACTAAATATCCAAATAAATCTAATTATTGAACTAAATGAACCATATAAACTAAATT
>NC_137104.1:57701037-57706037 GCF_949357685.1 Gobio gobio
TTGCTCACTCACAGCCGTGCTGATATAGAGAGATAACGCACCGCTACTCGTGTGGTGTTACTCACTCGCAGCCGTGCTGATATAGAGAGATAACGCACCGCTACTCGTGTGGTGTTGCTCACTCACAGCCGTGCTGATATAGAGCGATAACGCACTGCTACTCGTGTGGTGTTACTCACTCACAGCCGTGCTGATATAGAGAGATAACGCACTGCTACTCGTGTGGTGTTACTCACTAACAGCCGTGCTGATATAGAGCGATAACGCACTGCTACTCGTGTGGTGTTACTCACTCACAGCCGTGCTGATATAGAGCGATAACGCACCGCTACTCGTGTGGTGTTACTCACTCACAGCCGTGCTGATATAGAGCGATAACGCACCGCTACTCGTGTGGTGTTGCTCACTCACAGCCGTGCTGATATAGAGCGATAACGCACCGCTACTCGTGTGGTGTTACTCACTCACAGCCGTGCTGATATAGAGAGATAACGCACCGCTACTCGTGTGGTGTTACTCACTCACAGCCGTGCTGATATAGAGAGATAACGCACCGCTACTTGTGTGGTGTTACTCACTCACAGCTGTGCTGATATAGAGAGATAACGCACTGCTACTCGTGTGGTGTTACTCACTCACAGCCGTGCTGATATAGAGAGATAACGCACTGCTACTCGTGTGGTGTTACTCACTCACAGCCGTGCTGATATAGAGCGATAACGCACTGCTACTCGTGTGGTGTTACTCACTCACAGCCGTGCTGATATAGAGAGATAACGCACTGCTACTCGTGTGGTGTTACTCACTCGCAGCCGTGCTGATATAGAGAGATAACGCACTGCTACTCGTGTGGTGTTACTCACTCACAGCCGTGCTGATATAGAGAGATAACGCACCGCTACTCGTGTGGTGTTACTCACTCGCAGCCGTGCTGATATAGAGAGATAACGCACCGCTACTCGTGTGGTGTTACTCACTCGCAGCCGTGCTGATATAGAGAGATAACGCACCGCTACTCGTGTGGTGTTACTCACTCGCAGCCGTGCTGATATAGAGAGATAACGCACCGCTACTCGTGTGGTGTTGCTCACTCACAGCCGTGTTGATATAGAGAGATAACGCACTGCTACTCGTGTGGTGTTACTCACTCGCAGCCGTGCTGATATAGAGAGATAACGCACTGCTACTCGTGTGGTGTTGCTCACTCACAGCCGTGCTGATATAGAGAGATAACGCACCGCTACTCGTGTGGTGTTGCTCACCCATAGCCGTGCTGATATAGAGAGATAACGCACTGCTACTCGTGTGGTGTTACTCACTCACAGCCGTGCTGATATAGAGAGATAACGCACTGCTACTCGTGTGGTGTTACTCACTCACAGCCGTGCTGATATAGAGAGATAACGCACTGCTACTCGTGTGGTGTTACTCACTCACAGCCGTGCTGATATAGAGAGATAACGCACTGCTACTCGTGTGGTGTTACTCACTCACAGCCGTGCTGATATAGAGAGATAACGCACTGCTACTCGTGTGGTGTTACTCACTCACAGCCGTGCTGATATAGAGAGATAACGCACTGCTACTCGTGTGGTGTTACTCACTCGCAGCCGTGCTGATATAGAGAGATAACGCACTGCTACTCGTGTGGTGTTACTCACTCACAGCCGTGCTGATATAGAGAGATAACGCACCGCTACTCGTGTGGTGTTACTCACTCGCAGCCGTGCTGATATAGAGAGATAACGCACCGCTACTCGTGTGGTGTTACTCACTCACAGCCGTGCTGATATAGAGAGATAACGCACCGCTACTCGTGTGGTGTTACTCACTCACAGCCGTGCTGATATAGAGAGATAACGCACTGCTACTCGTGTGGTGTTGCTCAATCACAGCCGTGCTGATATAGAGAGATAACGCACCGCTACTCGTGTGGTGTTACTCACTCGCAGCCGTGCTGATATAGAGAGATAACGCACTGCTACTCGTGTGGTGTTGCTCACTCACAGCCGTGTTGATATAGAGAGATAACGCACTGCTACTCGTGTGGTGTTACTCACTCGCAGCCGTGCTGATATAGAGAGATAACGCACCACTACTCGTGTGGTGTTGCTCACCCATAGCCGAGCTGATATAGAGAGATAACGCACTGCTACTCGTGTGGTGTTACTCACTCACAGCCGTGCTGATATAGAGAGATAACGCACTGCTACTCGTGTGGTGTTACTCACTCACAGCCGTGCTGATATAGAGAGATAACGCACTGCTACTCGTGTGGTGTTACTCACTCACAGCCGTGCTGATATAGAGAGATAACGTACCGCTACTCGTGTGGTGTTGCTCACTCACAGCCGTGCTGATATAGAGAGATAACGCACCGCTACTCGTGTGGTGTTACTCACTCACAGCCGTGCTGATATAGAGAGATAACGCACCGCTACTCGTGTGGTGTTACTCACTCACAGCCGTGCTGATATAGAGAGATAACGCACTGCTACTCGTGTGGTGTTACTCACTCACAGCCGTGCTGATATAGAGAGATAACGCACTGCTACTCGTGTGGTGTTACTCACTCACAGCCGTGCTGATATAGAGAGATAACGCACTGCTACTCGTGTGGTGTTGCTCACTCGCAGCCGTGCTGATATAGAGAGATAACGCACCACTACTCGTGTGGTGTTGCTCACCCATAGCCGAGCTGATATAGAGAGATAACGCACTGCTACTCGTGTGGTGTTACTCACTCACAGCCGTGCTGATATAGAGAGATAACGCACTGCTACTCGTGTGGTGTTACTCACTCACAGCCGTGCTGATATAGAGAGATAACGCACTGCTACTCGTGTGGTGTTACTCACTCACAGCCGTGCTGATATAGAGAGATAACGCACCGCTACTCGTGTGGTGTTGCTCACTCACAGCCGTGCTGATATAGAGAGATAACGCACCGCTACTCGTGTGGTGTTACTCACTCACAGCCGTGCTGATATAGAGAGATAACGCACCACTACTCGCGTGGTGTTGCTCACTCACAGCCGTGCTGATATAGAGAGATAACGCACTGCTACTCGTGTGGTGTTACTCACTCACAGCCGTGCTGATATAGAGAGATAACGCACTGCTACTCGTGTGGTGTTACTCACTCACAGCCGTGCTGATATAGAGAGATAACGCACCGCTACTCGTGTGGTGTTGCTCACCCATAGCCGTGCTGATATAGAGCGATAACGCACCGCTACTCGTGTGGTGTTACTCACTCACAGCCGTGCTGATATAGAGAGATAACGCACTGCTACTCGTGTGGTGTTACTCACTCACAGCCGTGCTGATATAGAGAGATAACGCACTGCTACTCGTGTGGTGTTACTCACTCACAGCCGTGCTGATATAGAGAGATAACGCACTGCTACTCGTGTGGTGTTGCTCACTCACAGCCGTGCTGATATAGAGAGATAACGCACCGCTACTCATGTGGTGTTGCTCACCCATAGCCGTGCTGATATAGAGCGATAACGCACCGCTACTCGTGTGGTGTTGCTCACTCACAGCCGTGCTGATATAGAGAGATAACGCACCACTACTCGCGTGGTGTTACTCACTCACAGCCGTGCTGATATAGAGAGATAACGCACTGCTACTCGTGTGGTGTTACTCACTCGCAGCCGTGCTGATATAGAGAGATAACGCACCGCTACTCGTGTGGTGTTGCTCACTCACAGCCGTGCTGATATAGAGCGATAACGCACCGCTACTCGTGTGGTGTTGCTCACTCACAGCCGTGCTGATATAGAGAGATAACGCACTGCTACTCGTGTGGTGTTACTCACTCACAGCCGTGCTGATATAGAGAGATAACGCACTGCTACTCGTGTGGTGTTACTCACTCACAGCCGTGCTGATATAGAGAGATAACGCACCGCTACTCGTGTGGTGTTGCTCAATCACAGCCGTGCTGATATAGAGAGATAACGCACTGCTACTCGTGTGGTGTTACTCACTCACAGCCGTGCTGATATAGAGAGATAACGCACCGCTACTCGTGTGGTGTTACTCACTCACAGCCGTGCTGATATAGAGAGATAACGCACTGCTACTCGTGTGGTGTTACTCACTCACAGCCGTGCTGATATAGAGAGATAACGCACCGCTACTCGTGTGGTGTTGCTCACTCACAGCCGTGCTGATATAGAGAGATAACGCACTGCTACTCGTGTGGTGTTACTCACTCACAGCCGTGCTGATATAGAGAGATAACGCACCGCTACTCGTGTGGTGTTGCTCAATCACAGCCGTGCTGATATAGAGAGATAACGCACTGCTACTCGTGTGGTGTTACTCACTCACAGCCGTGCTGATATAGAGAGATAACGCACCGCTACTCGTGTGGTGTTACTCACTCACAGCCGTGCTGATATAGAGAGATAACGCACTGCTACTCGTGTGGTGTTACTCACTCACAGCCGTGCTGATATAGAGCGATAACGCACTGCTACTCGTGTGGTGTTACTCACTCACAGCCGTGCTGATATAGAGAGATAACGCACCGCTACTCGTGTGGTGTTACTCACTCGCAGCCGTGCTGATATAGAGAGATAACGCACCGCTACTCGTGTGGTGTTACTCACTCGCAGCCGTGCTGATATAGAGAGATAACGCACCGCTACTCGTGTGGTGTTACTCACTCACAGCCGTGCTGATATAGAGCGATAACGCACCGCTACTCGTGTGGTGTTACTCACTCACAGCCGTGCTGATATAGAGCGATAACGCACTGCTACTCGTGTGGTGTTGCTCAATCACAGTCAAGGGACGCCGAACCCTTGAAATGGTTTCAGTAAGTCAGAGGTGGACAAAGTACACAACTCCATTACTCGAGTGAAAGTAAAATTACTACTGGTCAAATATTACTCCATTACAAGTGAAAGTTGTAAAAGCACAGAAGTACTTGTTTATAAAAGTACTTAAGTATCAAAAGTAAATTTCCTTTTTTAGGTTAATGC
>NC_137104.1:57711037-57723537 GCF_949357685.1 Gobio gobio
GAACCTTGGGCACGTATCCAGGCCGGGGTCTCAGGATCATGTGAGAATCGGCCAGCCCGAATTCCAGGCACGCTTCGTCAACCGAAAATGCCTGCAGGTCCCCTACCCTCTTGATGGAGGCCAGTGCAACCAGGAGTGCTGTCTTCATTGACAGGATTTTAAGCTTGACTGATTGCAAAGGCTAAAAGGGAGCTCTCTGCAGGGCTGATAAGACCACTGCGAGGTCCCAAGAGGGCGTCTGAGGAGGGCGAGGCGGATTTAGCCTCCTCGCCCCCCTCAAGAACCTGCTGACCAGGTTGTGCTGTCCAACCGTTTTGGAATCCACTAGGTCATGATGGGCCGATATAGTGGCCACATAAACCTTCAGGGTGGAGGGAGACAGCCTTCGCTCCAACCCTTCTTGGAGGAAGGAGAGCACGGACCCGATCGGGTATTTCCAGGGGTCTTCTCGGCGAGAAGAGCACCAGGTGACGAAGAGGTTCCACTTCAACGCATAGGCCTGTCTCATAGACTCTGCCCTAGCGGAAGTGATGGTAGCCACCACCTGAGGTGGTAGGGTACTCAAACCTGCCGCTTCCCGTCCAGGGCCCACACGTGTAGGTTCCACAGGTCGGGACGCGGGTGCCCCGTCTCTGAGTCAGAAGATCCCTCCTCAGAGGAATAGGCCCAGTGAGGGGCTGTCGCAAGGAGCACCAGTTCTGAGAACCAGGTCCGGCCGGGCCAATACGGGGCAACCATGAGGACCTGCTCCTTGTCCTCCCTGATCTTGCACAGGACCTGTGCGAGAAGGCTCACTGGGGGAAACGCATATTTGCGCAGGTCCCTCGGCCAGCTGTGCGCCAGTGCATCCGTGTCGAGAGTCCCCTCGGTCAGGGAATAATACCAGCGGCAATGGGAAGAGATCTATCTGCGCGTCCCCGAACTGTTCCCAAATCATCTGAACTGTCTGGGGATGGAGACGTCATTCCCCCGGCAGCGTCTGAACACGTGACAGCTCATCGGCTGCACGGTTCAGTTCTCCCGGGATGTGAACGGCACGAAGCGACCTCAGATGCTTCTGACTCCATAGGATGAGATGGCGGGTGAGTTGCGACATCCGGCGGGAGCGTAGACCATCTTGTCGGTTGATGTACGCTACTGTCGCCGTGTTGTCTGTTCGGACCAGAACGTGCTTGTCCTTCAGCAGGGCTCGGAAGCGGTGCAGGGCAAGATGTACGGCCAGCAACTCGAGGCAATTGACATGCCATGCGTGCTGGGGTCCTCTCCAGGAGCCCGCGGCTGCTTGTCCATTGACCATGGCACCCCAGCCCGTGGCAGAGGCATCTGTTGAGACAACAATATGCCTGGAAACTCGTTCTAAGGGAACACCTGCCGGTAGAAAACTGAGGTTCGACCACAGGGTGAAAGTCTGACGGCAGACGCGAGTGACTGGGACCCGCAGCGTGCCCTGTTGCCATGCCCATCTCGGGACTCGATCGCGGAGCCAGTGCTAAAGCGGTCTCATATGAAGCAAGCCGAGCGGCGTGACCGCGGCTGCGGATGCCATATGCCCCAGAGCCTCTGAAAGTACTTCAGTAGAAACGCACTCTTGCCCTTGAATGGAAAGTCAGCAGAGACTGTGCATACTCGCTCGTGAGCTGAGCATGCATGCGACCGAGTCGATTTCTATACCGAGAAAAGAGATCCTCTGCACTGGACAGAGTTTGCTCTTCTCCCAGTTGACCGAAAGGCCCAGACGGGCGAGGTGCTGGAGCACTAGGTCTCTGTGTTCGCACACCTGATCCTGAGAGTGACCTAGTATCAGCCAGTCATCGAGATAGTTCAGGATGCGTACCCCGTGTTGCCTGAGTGGCACAAGGGCTGCCTTGAGGACCTTCGTGAAGACGCGAGGAGACAGGGCTAACACGAATGGGAGGACAGCGTACTGAAATGCCCGCCCCTCGAGGGCAAACCGTAGGAACGGTCTGTGTCGAGGAAGGATGGAGAAATAAAAGTACGCGTCCTCCAGGTCGAGCACTGCAAACCAATCCATCGGCCGCACGCATTCGAAAATGCGCTTGGCTGTGAGCATCTTGAACGGAAGCCTGTGAAGGGTTCGGTTCAAGACGCACAAGTCCAGGATTGGCCGTGACCCACCGTTTTTCTTGGGTACGGTGAAGTAGGGGCTGTAGAACCCCGACTCCATCTCGGCTGGAGGGACGATCTCGACCGCACCCTTCGCCAGTAGGGTGTCGATCTCCGCACGCATGACAGGGGCGTTGCCACCCACCATGGTTTCGCGGACTCCCCGGAAGGCTGCTGCTGGGGCCGGCGGGAGGGCCGGGAGTCGCTGGAGGAGCGGGAGTCGCTGGAGGGGAGCAGGCTGAGGCACCTGAGCCGGCGGCTGGGTGGAGGCAGCAGGGGACCGCCGGGGCAGGACATGTTTAATAGCCTCAGTCTGCTCCTTAGCAGTTGAGAATTGTTGGGTGAAATCCTCAACCGCCCCGCCGAATAGCCCATCCTGTGATATGGGGGAATTGAGGAACCGGGTCCGCTCAGCTTCCCGCACATCAGCCAGGTTGAGCCACAGATGGCGCTCCTGGACCACCGAAGTGGACATCACCTGACCTAGAGAGCACACAGTCACCTTCGTCGCATGTTAGACCTGCAGCACAGCCATGGCATGCAAAGCGGACGCGGCTTGGCCCGCGGCTCTGTAGGTCTCCGCCACCAGAGTAGACGTAAACCCACAGGCTTTGGACGGGTGCTTAGGGTCACCACACCATGTTGAAGCGCTCTGCGGACACAGCTGCATCGCAGGGAGATCAGATGCACAGATCAGACAGGAATACGAGTCTCGCTGGAACACGCTGTCACACCAACACTCTGGGGAGCTGCTCGTCTTGAAGAGGTAAACACGCTCAGGCTGTAATGTCGGCTCTGAAGCAGGTAACATGATGCAAGATTGCTATGCGACGCCCTTTTTACCCACGCGGTTGGGCGGGCTTGCATTATGCAAATTCCGGAGACCCATGGCATTTTCATGCCATTGGCTCGTTTTGTTAGAGCTCAAAGGTGATTGGCTTCTAAGCGAAACCCCCATTCGTCAGCTACTGACGTTACTCGGAGTGACTGAACGAAAGGGAACCGCTGCACATTTAAGATGCTAGAAACATAATAATCACTGCAATAATGATCGAATCATTGACTCTTGAGCATTAGCCTGTTTAAATCCTAACAGTGGCTGTCTTCAGCCAAGCAGTGTGTGTGTGTGTGTGTGTGTGTGTGTGTGTGTGTGTGTGTGTGTGTGTGTGTGTGTGTGTGTGTGTGTGTGTGTGTGTGTGTGTGTGTGTGTGTGTGTGCGTGTGTGTGTGTACTGTATACTAGAGGAACATGAATCGTCCCCTGGTGTTCCACAACATCACATCTGCCCCTTTGAAACAGTTTCTTCTTTTCATGTGTGCTGAATTAAATGGACTCCTGATATTTTTTGGTGTCCTTTTGGAGTTAAACGAGATCAATGATGTACGTTTGAGTTCACGATAAGTGTCGATTAATAATGACTACAAATTGTAATCTATTGACAGTCCAGCTTTAGTCGATTCTGATTGGATGTCAGTGACGATCTTGCTCTTCTATGGTTATAGTTATAGTATGATTACTAACACTCTAGGGTTATAGTTATAGTATGATTACTCCTGCTCTAGGGTTATAGTTATAGCATGATTACTCCAGCTCTATGGTTATAGTTATAGTATGATTACTAACGCTCTAGGGTTATAGTTATAGTATGATTACTAACACTCTATGGTTATAGTTATAGTATGATTACTAACACTCTATGGTTATAGTTATAGTATGATTACTAACGCTCTAGGGTTATAGTTATAGTATGATTACTCCTGCTCTAGGGTTATAGTTATAGTATGATTACTAACGCTCTAGGGTTATAGTTATAGTATGATTACTCCTGCTCTAGGGTTATAGTTATAGTATGATTACTAACACTCTATGGTTATAGTTATAGTATGATTACTCCTGCTCTATGGTTATAGTATGATTACTCCCGCTCTATGGTTATAGTATGATTACTCCTGCTCTATGGTTATAGTATGATTACTCCCGCTCTATGGTTATAGTTATAGTATGATTACTAACGCTCTAGGGTTATAGTTATAGTATGATTACTCCTGCTCTAGGGTTATAGTTATAGTATGATTACTAACACTCTATGGTTATAGTTATAGTATGATTACTCCTGCTCTATGGTTATAGTATGATTACTCCCGCTCTATGGTTATAGTATGATTACTCCTGCTCTATGGTTATAGTATGATTACTCCCGCTCTATGGTTATAGTAGTGGCTGAGCTGTGACTGACACCTGAGGTGCGGTGGCTGGTATTTGAGCAGATCTGAACGTGTTTTCTGGACGCGCTCCAGGTCATCAGCGGCTCCTGACAGAGGGAATGCTACAGCTACTCAAGACACAGCTATAAACACACTCTAGGCTCATAAAGGATCTAAGCGGAGAAGATCTACAGCGCTCCAGGAGACGTTAAGCAGTGAAAGGAAACAAACTAATACAGGGAATCTGAAAATGGTCCTTTTTGATCAGGGGAAATTGAAAAGGTGACTTAAAATATGGTGAATGAAATAGATATATGAATAGAATAAGACAGAACTATTCGTAATAGAAAGTACATTACAACAATATAGATAACGTAACAGAGAGATATGATGGCACAATATATCAAGTACCGAACACAATACACTGACAGAAATCGCGACAGACGGACTTACCTTGCGCATGCGCGATGAGGACTGACGTGAGCATCAGGATCAGCAGCGCTCGAACCCGCATCCTCTCAGCTGATAAACACACAACACACACACACACACACACACTTCAGTCATTGTTTACATCTACTCAGCAGACACGAGTGTGTCAAAGGAACATCACCAGTACAAACAGCACAATTCACACACACATCAGTACAAGTTAGAAAGAAACTGCATGTTTCATTTAAGCGCAGTGTTACTTGTAGTTTAAATTATTCTACTCAATCAGACAGTATCACACACACACACACACACTCACCGTCTGTTACAGCACACACGCAGTGTAGGATCAGATGAGGAGAATGGATCTGAGCAGCCGGAGCGCGCGCACACACCGCTCCGAGAATCCTCCCGCCCTCAGAGGCGCGAGTCGTTCCCGCCCTTTAATTAAACTCTCTAACGGCTCTGATTGGGGCTCCGCGCGCGGGAACACAGGCATATCTTACCTCAGACACCGCCATTAGCATAATACTGTCGCGTTTCACTTTCTCCTCACTGTTAAGCTCACTTACAGGTTTCATTCTGTCCATGGGTTGTGTAAATATACAGAGAAACAATGAAAGGAGCGTAAACGTGAAAGGAAGCTGGTGAATGGGGATTAAACGAGCTAACCCGCCTCTGACAGACACATTTACAGCTTTCTCAATTGTACAAACCATTCCCTTACGACTCCAGACAAGTCACTTATACTGTTATAGCACTTTATACCACACAGAATGTTTCAAAGCAGCTTTACAGTAATAATAGGAAAACACTGATTGACTTCGGCTGTAAATCAGCTCATATATTGTGTCTTTATGTTTACATATTAAGTGTCTACACAAAGTCTACAGACAAACAACAGTCAGGCTCACAGATGAGTGTGTGTGTGTGTGTGTGTGTGTGTGTGTGTGTGTGTGTGTGTGTGTGTGTGTGTGTGTGTGTGTGTGTGTGTGTGTGTGTGTGTGTGTGTGTGTGGACTGGTAATCCCTACGTTATGGGGACAAAATGTCCCCGCAAAGATGGCAATATCCAAAATCCTCATCCTTGTGGGGACATTTTTAGGTCCCCATGAGGAAAACATCTTATAAATCAGACTAAGTGATGTTTTTTGAAAATGTAAAAATGCAGAATGTCTCCTGTGATGGGTAGGTTTAGGGGCAGGGGTAGTGTGTGTGTGTGTGTGTGTGTGTGTGTGTGTGTGTGTGTGATGGGTAGGTTTAGGGGCAGGGGCAGTGTGTGTGTGTGTGTGTGTGTGTGTGTGTGTGTGTGTGTGTGTGTGTGTGTGTGTGTGTGTGTGTGTGTGTGTGTGTGTGTGTGTGTGTGTGTGTGTGTGTGTGTGTGTGTGTGTGTGTGTGTGTGTGTGTGTGTGTGTGTGTGTGTGTGTGTGTGATGGGTAGGTTTAGGGGCAGGGGCAGTGTAGGGGGATAGAATATACGGTATGTACGGTATAAAAACCATTACACCTATGGAAAGTCCCCATAAAACATGAAAACCCAACATGTGTGTGTGTGTGTGTGTGTGTGTGTGTGTGTGTGTGTGGTTGTCATACAGTGATGAAGGATATCACCAAGGCTCTTCACACACAGCTAATATACAATGTGTTACAGACACAGTTCAGTCCCTGAAGTAAAGGTTTAGTAATGATCTGGACAGATGTTGAGAATGTGTTTATTGTGTTTGAGTGATTTTGAATGATACTACAGAATCCTGGTGAGATACTCAGGCAGCAGAAGCGCTGTAGTAAGTTGTGTGTGAGATGTGGCAGGAGTAGAGTTAGTGTGAATGAGCAGATGGAGCGGCGCTGGATGTGTCCGCACTGGCACACTGGAATGTGCTCCATCCGCAGGTCATGAGCCTGACAATCACTCACACATACACACACACACACACACACACAACTCATCTGTCTGACATGAAGCCGCTGGGTGAGTGTTTCCATCACCGCTTCATAATCCGTCATATCATATCTAGAGCAGCAAACGAGATTATGAAGATCAGACATGAGCTCTGTCTCTGTAGTCTTTCATCTAAACTTGACCAATATTACTGACTTGGTCATCCTGTATTACTGCTGTCCTGTACCTGGTTTAAATCACACCTATGTGACCGTTATCAGTTTGTAGCAGTAAATGAAGAGATGTCCCAGCGAGCACAAGTTCAGTATGGAGTACCACAGGGCTCAGTGCTAGGACCGCTGCTCTTCACCCTGTACATGCTACCACTGGGAGATATCATTAGGAAGCATGGCGTTAGTTTTCATTGTTATGCTGACGATACTCAGCTCTATATTTCTTCACGCCCTGAAGAAACTTACCAATTCACAAGATTAACGGAATGCAGAGCTGATATAAAACATTGATGACCAGTCATTTCCTGCAACTCAATTCAGAAAAAACTGAATTTTTAATTATTGGACTTAAGCTCCACAAGTAGTGACCTAGAATACTGTCTAACACTTGATGCTCTGTCCAGTGCTCTGGTCAGTGAGGAACCTGGGTGAGCTCTTTGATACCAATCTCTCGTCTGAAAGCCACGTTTCTAGCATCTGTAAAACTGCATTCTACCATCTTAAAAATATATCTAAATTACGGCTCATGCTCTCAATGCAAAATGCTGAACAGTGAGTTGAGTCGTTCATGAGCTGTAGATTATTGTAATGTTGATGAGCTGTAGATTATTGTAATGTTGATGAGCTGTAGATTATTGTAATGTTGATGAGCTGTAGATTATTGTAATGTTCATGAGCTGTAGATTATTGTAATGTTGTTGAGCTGTAGATTATTGTAATGTTGATGAGCTGTAGATTATTGTAATGTTGATGAGCTGTAGATTATTGTAATGTTGATGAGCTGTAGATTATTGTAATGTTCATGAGCTGTAGATTATTGTAATGTTGATGAGCTGTAGATTATTGTAATGTTGTTGAGCTGTAGATTATTGTAATGTTGTTGAGCTGTAGATTATTGTAATGTTCATGAGCTGTAGATTATTGTAATGTTCATGAGCTGTAGATTATTGTAATGTTGTTGAGCTGTAGATTATTGTAATGTTCATGAGCTGTAGATTATTGTAATGTTGTTGAGCTGTAGATTATTGTAATGTTGTTGAGCTGTAGATTATTGTAATGTTCATGAGCTGTAGATTATTGTAATGTTGATGAGCTGTAGATTATTGTAATGTTGATGAGCTGTAGATTATTGTAATGTTCATGAGCTGTAGATTATTGTAATGTTGTTGAGCTGTAGATTATTGTAATGTTCATGAGCTGTAGATTATTGTAATGTTGATGAGCTGTAGATTATTGTAATGTTCATGAGCTGTAGATTATTGTAATGTTCATGAGCTGTAGATTATTGTAATGTTCATGAGCTGTAGATTATTGTAATGTTGATGAACTGTAGATTATTGTAATGTTGATGAGCTGTAGATTATTGTAATGTTGATGAACTGTAGATTATTGTAATGTTGATGAACTGTAGATTATTGTAATGTTGATGAGCTGTAGATTATTGTAATGTTGATGAGCTGTAGATTATTGTAATGTTGATGAGCTGTAGATTATTGTAATGTTGATGAGCTGTAGATTATTGTAATGTTCATGAGCTGTAGATTATTGTAATGTTGATGAGCTGTAGATTATTGTAATGTTCATGAGCTGTAGATTATTGTAATGTTGATGAGCTGTAGATTATTGTAATGTTGATGAGCTGTAGATTATTGTAATGTTGATGAGCTGTAGATTATTGTAATGTTCATGAGCTGTAGATTATTGTAATGATGATGAGCTGTAGATTATTGTAATGTTGATGAGCTGTAGATTATTGTAATGTTGATGAGCTGTAGATTATTGTAATGTTGATGAGCTGTAGATTATTGTAATGTTGATGAGCTGTAGATTATTGTAATGTTGATGAGCTGTAGATTATTGTAATGTTGATGAGCTGTAGATTATTGTAATGTTGATGAGCTGTAGATTATTGTAATGATCATGAGCTGTAGATTATTGTAATGTTGATGAGCTGTAGATTATTGTAATGTTGATGAGCTGTAGATTATTGTAATGTTGATGAGCTGTAGATTATTGTAATGCTCATGAGCTGTCGATTATTGTAATGTTGATGAGCTGTAGATTATTGTAATGCTCATGAGCTGTAGATTATTGTAATGTTGATGAGCTGTAGATTATTGTAATGTTGATGAGCTGTAGATTATTGTAATGTTGATGAGCTGTAGATTATTGTAATGTTGATGAGCTGTAGATTATTGTAATGTTCATGAGCTGTAGATTATTGTAATGTTGTTGAGCTGTAGATTATTGTAATGTTGATGAGCTGTAGATTATTGTAATGTTGTTGAGCTGTAGATTATTGTAATGTTCATGAGCTGTAGATTATTGTAATGTTGTTGAGCTGTAGATTATTGTAATGTTGTTGAGCTGTAGATTATTGTAATGTTGTTGAGCTGTAGATTATTGTAATGTTCATGAGCTGTAGATTATTGTAATGTTCATGAGCTGTAGATTATTGTAATGTTGTTGAGCTGTAGATTATTGTAATGTTCATGAGCTGTAGATTATTGTAATGTTGTTGAGCTGTAGATTATTGTAATGTTGTTGAGCTGTAGATTATTGTAATGTTCATGAGCTGTAGATTATTGTAATGTTGATGAGCTGTAGATTATTGTAATGTTGATGAGCTGTAGATTATTGTAATGTTCATGAGCTGTAGATTATTGTAATGTTGTTGAGCTGTAGATTATTGTAATGTTCATGAGCTGTAGATTATTGTAATGTTGATGAGCTGTAGATTATTGTAATGTTCATGAGCTGTAGATTATTGTAATGTTCATGAGCTGTAGATTATTGTAATGTTCATGAGCTGTAGATTATTGTAATGTTGATGAACTGTAGATTATTGTAATGTTGATGAGCTGTAGATTATTGTAATGTTGATGAACTGTAGATTATTGTAATGTTGATGAACTGTAGATTATTGTAATGTTGATGAGCTGTAGATTATTGTAATGTTGATGAGCTGTAGATTATTGTAATGTTGATGAGCTGTAGATTATTGTAATGTTGATGAGCTGTAGATTATTGTAATGTTCATGAGCTGTAGATTATTGTAATGTTGATGAGCTGTAGATTATTGTAATGTTCATGAGCTGTAGATTATTGTAATGTTGATGAGCTGTAGATTATTGTAATGTTGATGAGCTGTAGATTATTGTAATGTTGATGAGCTGTAGATTATTGTAATGTTCATGAGCTGTAGATTATTGTAATGATGATGAGCTGTAGATTATTGTAATGTTGATGAGCTGTAGATTATTGTAATGTTGATGAGCTGTAGATTATTGTAATGTTGATGAGCTGTAGATTATTGTAATGTTGATGAGCTGTAGATTATTGTAATGTTGATGAGCTGTAGATTATTGTAATGTTGATGAGCTGTAGATTATTGTAATGTTGATGAGCTGTAGATTATTGTAATGATCATGAGCTGTAGATTATTGTAATGTTGATGAGCTGTAGATTATTGTAATGTTGATGAGCTGTAGATTATTGTAATGTTGATGAGCTGTAGATTATTGTAATGCTCATGAGCTGTCGATTATTGTAATGTTGATGAGCTGTAGATTATTGTAATGCTCATGAGCTGTAGATTATTGTAATGTTGATGAGCTGTAGATTATTGTAATGTTGATGAGCTGTAGATTATTGTAATGTTGATGAGCTGTAGATTATTGTAATGTTCATGAGCTGTAGATTATTGTAATGTTCATGAGCTGTAGATTATTGTAATGTTCATGAGCTGTAGATTATTGTAATGCTCATGAGCTGTAGATTATTGTAATGTTGATGAGCTGTAGATTATTGTAATGTTCATGAGCTGTAGATTATTGTAATGTTGATGAGCTGTAGATTATTGTAATGTTGATGAGCTGTAGATTATTGTAATGTTGATGAGCTGTAGATTATTGTAATGCTCATGAGCTGTAGATTATTGTAATGTTGATGAGCTGTAGATTATTGTAATGCTCATGAGCTGTAGATTATTGTAATGTTGATGAGCTGTAGATTATTGTAATGTTGATGAGCTGTAGATTATTGTAATGTTCATGAGCTGTAGATTATTGTAATGTTGATGAGCTGTAGATTATTGTAATGCTCATGAGCTGTAGATTATTGTAATGTTGATGAGCTGTAGATTATTGTAATGTTGATGAGCTGTAGATTATTGTAATGTTCATGAGCTGTAGATTATTGTAATGTTCATGAGCTGTAGATTATTGTAATGCTCATGAGCTGTAGATTATTGTAATGATGATGAGCTGTAGATTATTGTAATGTTGATGAGCTGTAGATTATTGTAATGTTGATGAGCTGTAGATTATTGTAATGTTGATGAGCTGTAGATTATTGTAATGTTGATGAGCTGTAGATTATTGTAATGTTGATGAGCTGTAGATTATTGTAATGTTCATGAGCTGTAGATTATTGTAATGTTCATGAGCTGTAGATTATTGTAATGTTGATGAGCTGTAGATTATTGTAATGTTGATGAGCTGTAGATTATTGTAATGTTGATGAGCTGTAGATTATTGTAATGTTGATGAGCTGTAGATTATTGTAATGCTCATGAGCTGTAGATTATTGTAATGTTGATGAGCTGTAGATTATTGTAATGCTCATGAGCTGTAGATTATTGTAATGTTGATGAGCTGTAGATTATTGTAATGTTGATGAGCTGTAGATTATTGTAATGTTGATGAGCTGTAGATTATTGTAATGTTCATGAGCTGTAGATTATTGTAATGTTCATGAGCTGTAGATTATTGTAATGTTCATGAGCTGTAGATTATTGTAATGATCATGAGCTGTAGATTATTGTAATGTTAATGAGCTGTAGATTATTGTAATGTTGATGAGCTGTAGATTATTGTAATGTTGATGAGCTGTAGATTATTGTAATGCTCATGAGCTGTAGATTATTGTAATGTTGATGAGCTGTAGATTATTGTAATGCTCATGAGCTGTAGATTATTGTAATGTTGATGAGCTGTAGATTATTGTAATGTTGATGAGCTGTAGATTATTGTAATGTTGATGAGCTGTAGATTATTGTAATGTTCATGAGCTGTAGATTATTGTAATGTTGATGAGCTGTAGATTATTGTAATGTTGATGAGCTGTAGATTATTGTAATGCTCATGAGCTGTAGATTATTGTAATGTTGATGAGCTGTAGATTATTGTAATGCTCATGAGCTGTAGATTATTGTAATGTTGATGAGCTGTAGATTATTGTAATGTTGATGAGCTGTAGATTATTGTAATGTTGATGAGCTGTAGATTATTGTAATGTTCATGAGCTGTAGATTATTGTAATGCTCTACTGGGTGGTTGCCCTGCTCGCCTAATAAATAAACTCCAGCTGGTCCAAAACGCAGCAGCTCCAGTTCTACTAGAACCAGGAAGTGTGACCATATTAGCCCAGTTCTGTCAACACTGCACTGGCTGCCTATTAAACATCGCATACATTTTAAAATCTTGCTTATTACTTACAAAGCACTAAATGGTTTATCTCCAGTACTTGAGCGAGCTCTTAACACATTATACTCCATCACGTCTACTGCACTCTCTAAACTCTGGCCAGTTGATCATACCGAGAATATCCAAATCAACTGCAGGCGCTCG
>NC_137104.1:57733537-57751037 GCF_949357685.1 Gobio gobio
TACCGAGAGTTGTTAGACTACACGCGCAGAAAAACACAATTTCTGCCGCTTGGTGCGTCTAGATTTCTAGGATTCAGCAGTCTTTGGGTCCAAAACTTGACGCAAGCCACCATGCTTTCTCAGAATGAGACGGGCCGCACTGACGCTGTTCCAGAGATTCCCCTTCGGCCGCCTGCTCACTCAGAAGAGTCTGGATCTCAGACTCCGCCTACTCTGACACCCCTGGCCCGATGGGCCCCGACTTTTTTTCGCCCCTAGGGCCGGGCTTCGGGACAATTTTCCCCTCATACCTCAAACGCGGGCCGGGCTTCGGGCCTTTTTAGGCTGCCCCTTCATTTTATATTTTAGACATTCAATAATTAAAAGAACCAATGAGATGTGCTGCGCTGGTGGAAACAACATGAGACCATGATATCGCAAGTCCGTAACTGTCAAGACATACGCAACACACATCCGCTAATGAGTAAAGCAAACCAACACACAAAGGGCCACAAGTGAAACTGAAAATAAGCTAAGTCTGAGATGCTCTAAAACACAACAATCTTCATTCAAACTAATGAGACTAAAGGCTCTTCCAGTGTTTAGGTCGCTCGTTCTCATAATGCGGTCTCTGATGTTGAAATGAGCTGATGAATAAAATGCTCATATCTGTTGCTTTTGTTGACGTGAACTCTGTTAAATGTGCATATAGCGCGGGAATTGAAGATCGGATTTATATTCATTTTGCGGAGAGGTGTAAGGCAAGACAACCTGCATGTTTTTTATTGTTTTGTTTAGATTGTGTAGCCGTTTCGTTGTGATCTGCCTGCCTCATCTTGTCAAAATGCTTTTTACTGTGATGGTGGTGATAGAGGCTAAACGTTTAAATGATGCTTTAAGTGTTTATATGGATTTCATAAGCAAGAAAAGTGTTGATTTGAGAGGCTAAAGTGTTTGGTTAACTCACTGTCCGCTGGCCGCTTGGTCGTCACTTTAAAGAACAAAAACTTTAATTTAACAAACAAAAAAATGCTTCAAAATTTTCTCTCAATTTACTTAATAAAGAAACAAAACTAAATATAACTACTTTGACATTAAAAACAAAACGGAACTATTTTAATGGCTGCAACTAATGTGTAATAGGGAGGATAAAAAAAACTAAAAAAAAAAACGGCCACTACATCAGCTCTGCCTGAGAGACGGGTTTGCCTGTGCTTATAAGCCTGGTCTGGGACACTTGAGACACTTACCCCGTCGTACGGCCGGTGATGTTGGCAGTCCGGAACGGCTTTGAAGAAAGCAGGAGGCGACCCTACTTTTCCGTCCCCTTGAGAGGAGGGGTGTCCCCTGGGCTTGACCACAGAGAGGAGGTGTGTGCCCTGGGCTTGACCACTGAGAGGAGGGGTGTCCCCTGGGCTTGACCACAGAGAGGAGGGGTGTCCCCTGGGCTTGACCACAGAGAGGAGGTGTGTGTCCTGGGCTTGACCACAGAGAGGAGGGGTGTGCCCTGGGCTTGACCACAGAGAGGAGGGTTGTCCCCTGGGCTTGACCACTGAGAGGAGGGGTGTCCCCTGGGCTTGACCACAGAGAGGAGGGGTGTGCCCTGGGCTTGACCACTGAGAGGAGGTGTGTGTCCTGGGCTTGACCACAGAGAGGAGGGGTGTGCCCTGGGCTTGACCACAGAGAGGAGGGTTGTCCCCTGGGCTTGACCACTGAGAGGAGGGGTGTGCCCTGGGCTTGACCACTGAGAGGAGGTGTGTGTCCTGGGCTTGACCACTGAGAGGAGGGGTGTCCCCTGGGCTTGACCACAGAGAGGAGGTGTGTGCCCTGGGCTTGACCACTGAGAGGAGGGGTGTGCCCTGGGCTTGACCACAGAGAGGAGGGGTGTCCCCTGGGCTTGACCACTGAGAGGAGGGGTGTCCCCTGGGCTTGACCACAGAGAGGAGGTGTGTGCCCTGGGCTTGACCACAGAGAGGAGGGGTGTGCCCTGGGCTTGACCACAGAGAGGAGGGGTGTGCCCTGGGCTTGACCACAGAGAGGAGGGGTGTCCCCTGGGCTTGACCACAGAGAGGAGGTGTGTGCCCTGGGCTTGACCACTGAGAGGAGGGGTGTCCCCTGGGCTTGACCACAGAGAGGAGGTGTGTGCCCTGGGCTTGACCACAGAGAGGAGGGGTGTGCCCTGGGCTTGACCACAGAGAGGAGGGGTGTGCTCTGGGCTTGACCACAGAGAGGAGGGGTGTGCCCTGGGCTTGACCACAGAGAGGAGGGGTGTCCCCTGGGCTTGACCACAGAGAGGAGGGGTGTCCCCTGGGCTTGACCACAGAGAGGAGGGGTGTGCCCTGGGCTTGACCACAGAGAGGAGGGGTGTCCCCTGGGCTTGACCACAGAGAGGAGGGGTGTGCCCTGGGCTTGACCACAGAGAGGAGGGGTGTGCCCTGGGCTTGACCACAGAGAGGAGGGGTGTGCCCTGGGCTTGACCACAGAGAGGAGGGGTGTGCCCTGGGCTTGACCACAGAGAGGAGGGGTGTCCCCTGGGCTTGACCACAGAGAGGAGGTGTGTGCCCTGGGCTTGACCACAGAGAGGAGGGGTGTGCCCTGGGCTTGACCACAGAGAGGAGGGGTGTGCCCTGGGCTTGACCACAGAGAGGAGGGGTGTCCCCTGGGCTTGACCACAGAGAGGAGGTGTGTGCCCTGGGCTTGACCACTGAGAGGAGGTGTGTCCCCTGGGCTTGACCACAGAGAGGAGGGGTGTGCCCTGGGCTTGACCACAGAGAGGAGGGGTGTGCCCTGGGCTTGACCACAGAGAGGAGGGGTGTCCCCTGGGCTTGACCACAGAGAGGAGGTGTGTGCCCTGGGCTTGACCACTGAGAGGAGGTGTGTCCCCTGGGCTTGACCACAGAGAGGAGGGGTGTGCCCTGGGCTTGACCACAGAGAGGAGGGGTGTGCCCTGGGCTTGACCACAGAGAGGAGGGGTGTCCCCTGGGCTTGACCACAGAGAGGAGGTGTGTGCCCTGGGCTTGACCACTGAGAGGAGGTGTGTCCCCTGGGCTTGACCACTGAGAGGAGGTGTGTGCCCTGGGCTTGACCACAGAGAGGAGGGGTGTGCCCTGGGCTTGACCACAGAGAGGAGGGGTGTCCCCTGGGCTTGACCACAGAGAGGAGGGGTGTGCCCTGGGCTTGACCACAGAGAGGAGGGGTGTGCCCTGGGCTTGACCACAGAGAGGAGGGGTGTCCCCTGGGCTTGACCACAGAGAGGAGGTGTGTGCCCTGGGCTTGACCACTGAGAGGAGGTGTGTGCCCTGGGCTTGACCACAGAGAGGAGGGGTGTGCCCTGGGCTTGACCACAGAGAGGAGGTGTGTCCCCTGGGCTTGACCACTGAGAGGAGGGGTGTGCCCTGGGCTTGACCACAGAGAGGAGGTGTGTCCCCTGGGCTTGACCACTGAGAGGAGGGGTGTGCCCTGGGCTTGACCACAGAGAGGAGGGGTGTGCCCTGGGCTTGACCACAGAGAGGAGGGGTGTGCCCTGGTCTTGACCACAGAGAGGAGGGGTGTGCCCTGGGCTTGACCACAGAGAGGAGGGGTGTCCCCTGGGCTTGACCACTGAGAGGAGGGGTGTCCCCTGGGCTTGACCACTGAGAGGAGGGGTGTGCCCTGGGCTTGACCACAGAGAGGAGGGGTGTGCCCTGGTCTTGACCACAGAGAGGAGGGGTGTGCCCTGGGCTTGACCACAGAGAGGAGGGGTGTCCCCTGGGCTTGACCACAGAGAGGAGGGGTGTCCCCTGGGCTTGACCACTGAGAGGAGGGGTGTGCCCTGGGCTTGACCACAGAGAGGAGGTGTGTCCCCTGGGCTTGACCACTGAGAGGAGGGGTGTGCCCTGGGCTTGACCACAGAGAGGAGGGGTGTGCCCTGGGCTTGACCACAGAGAGGAGGGGTGTGCCCTGGTCTTGACCACAGAGAGGAGGGGTGTGCCCTGGGCTTGACCACAGAGAGGAGGGGTGTCCCCTGGGCTTGACCACAGAGAGGAGGGGTGTCCCCTGGGCTTGACCACAGAGAGGAGGTGTGTGCCCTGGGCTTGACCACTGAGAGGAGGGGTGTGCCCTGGGCTTGACCACAGAGAGGAGGGGTGTCCCCTGGGCTTGACCACAGAGAGGAGGTGTGTGCCCTGGGCTTGACCACTGAGAGGAGGTGTGTGCCCTGGGCTTGACCACAGAGAGGAGGGGTGTGCCCTGGGCTTGACCACAGAGAGGAGGGGTGTGCCCTGGGCTTGACCACAGAGAGGAGGGGTGTCCCCTGGGCTTGACCACTGAGAGGAGGGGTGTGCCCTGGGCTTGACCACAGAGAGGAGGGGTGTCCCCTGGGCTTGACCACTGAGAGGAGGGATGTGCCCTGGGCTTGACCACAGAGAGGAGGGGTGTGCCCTGGGCTTGACCACAGAGAGGAGGGGTGTGCCCTGGGCTTGACCACAGAGAGGAGGGGTGTCCCCTGGGCTTGACCACAGAGAGGAGGGGTGTCCCCTGGGCTTGACCACAGAGAGGAGGTGTGTGCCCTGGGCTTGACCACAGAGAGGAGGGGTGTGCCCTGGGCTTGACCACAGAGAGGAGGGGTGTGCCCTGGGCTTGACCACAGAGAGGAGGGGTGTCCCCTGGGCTTGACCACAGAGAGGAGGTGTGTGCCCTGGGCTTGACCACTGAGAGGAGGTGTGTCCCCTGGGCTTGACCACAGAGAGGAGGGGTGTGCCCTGGGCTTGACCACAGAGAGGAGGGGTGTGCCCTGGGCTTGACCACAGAGAGGAGGGGTGTCCCCTGGGCTTGACCACAGAGAGGAGGTGTGTGCCCTGGGCTTGACCACTGAGAGGAGGTGTGTCCCCTGGGCTTGACCACAGAGAGGAGGGGTGTGCCCTGGGCTTGACCACAGAGAGGAGGGGTGTGCCCTGGGCTTGACCACAGAGAGGAGGGGTGTCCCCTGGGCTTGACCACAGAGAGGAGGTGTGTGCCCTGGGCTTGACCACTGAGAGGAGGTGTGTCCCCTGGGCTTGACCACTGAGAGGAGGTGTGTGCCCTGGGCTTGACCACAGAGAGGAGGGGTGTGCCCTGGGCTTGACCACAGAGAGGAGGGGTGTCCCCTGGGTTTGACCACAGAGAGGAGGTGTGTCCCCTGGGCTTGACCACAGAGAGGAGGGGTGTGCCCTGGGCTTGACCACAGAGAGGAGGGGTGTGCCCTGGGCTTGACCACAGAGAGGAGGGGTGTGCCCTGGGCTTGACCACAGAGAGGAGGGGTGTCCCCTGGGCTTGACCACTGAGAGGAGGGGTGTGCCCTGGGCTTGACCACAGAGAGGAGGGGTGTGCCCTGGGCTTGACCACAGAGAGGAGGGGTGTGCCCTGGTCTTGACCACAGAGAGGAGGGGTGTGCCCTTGGCTTGACCACAGAGAGGAGGGGTGTCCCCTGGGCTTGACCACAGAGAGGAGGGGTGTCCCCTGGGCTTGACCACAGAGAGGAGGTGTGTGCCCTGGGCTTGACCACTGAGAGGAGGGGTGTGCCCTGGGCTTGACCACAGAGAGGAGGGGTGTCCCCTGGGCTTGACCACAGAGAGGAGGTGTGTGCCCTGGGCTTGACCACTGAGAGGAGGGGTGTGCCCTGGGCTTGACCACTGAGAGGAGGTGTGTCCCCTGGGCTTGACCACTGAGAGGAGGTGTGTGCCCTGGGCTTGACCACAGAGAGGAGGGGTGTGCCCTGGGCTTGACCACAGAGAGGAGGGGTGTGCCCTGGGCTTGACCACAGAGAGGAGGGGTGTCCCCTGGGCTTGACCACAGAGAGGAGGTGTGTGCCCTGGGCTTGACCACTGAGAGGAGGTGTGTCCCCTGGGCTTGACCACTGAGAGGAGGTGTGTGCCCTGGGCTTGACCACAGAGAGGAGGGGTGTGCCCTGGGCTTGACCACAGAGAGGAGGGGTGTGCCCTGGGCTTGACCACAGAGAGGAGGGGTGTCCCCTGGGCTTGACCACTGAGAGGAGGGGTGTGCCCTGGGCTTGACCACAGAGAGGAGGGGTGTGCCCTGGGCTTGACCACAGAGAGGAGGGGTGTCCCCTGGGCTTGACCACTGAGAGGAGGGATGTGCCCTGGGCTTGACCACAGAGAGGAGGGGTGTGCCCTGGGCTTGACCACAGAGAGGAGGGGTGTCCCCTGGGCTTGACCACAGAGAGGAGGTGTGTGCCCTGGGCTTGACCACTGAGAGGAGGTGTGTGCCCTGGGCTTGACCACTGAGAGGAGGGGTGTGCCCTGGGCTTGACCACAGAGAGGAGGGGTGTGCCCTGGGCTTGACCACAGAGAGGAGGGGTGTGCCCTGGGCTTGACCACAGAGAGGAGGTGTGTCCCCTGGGCTTGACCACAGAGAGGAGGTGTGTCCCCTGGGCTTGACCACAGAGAGGAGGGGTGTGTCCCCTGGGCTTGACCACAGAGAGGAGGGGTGTGCCCTGGGCTTGACCACAGAGAGGAGGGGTGTGCCCTGGGCTTGAACCACAGAGAGGAGGGGTGTGCCCTGGGCTTGAACCACAGAGAGGAGGGGTGTGCCCTGGGCTTGAACCACAGAGAGGAGGGGTGTGCCCTGGGCTTGACCACAGAGAGGAGGTGTGTCCCCTGGGCTTGACCACTGAGAGGAGGTGTGTCCCCTGGGCTTGACCACTGAGAGGAGGTGTGTCCCCTGGGCTCGAGCTGATTGAGGGAAGCCGTGTGAACTCCTCATGAACCTCAGGGCCTGGTCCGGTCTCTGAGGGGCTTTCGGCCAGCAGCCTGTCTGCAGAGAAGCACCATCCCCTTCTCAACGGATGACCAATCCAGGCCAGATCTCCGTCAGCCTCAGTGAGGATATTCAGCAGTTCCTCATTCTCCAGCGGGGCTTCTGACCATGTGCCTGGATCAGAGGGTTAGGCTTCATCCTCTGCAGGTCCCGCGCTTCAGAAGGCCAAAGGCTGGCTTCAGAACAGGAGACTGGGAACGAGGGTTAGGTTAGGGTTAGGTAACTCATCAAGCGAGCCTTTAACCCTTGTGTTGCGGGTCAATTTGACCCGTTTTGATTTTTAAGTTGTCAGAAATATCAGTTAACCTTTGTTTTTTTTCTTTAAATTTTGTGACTTTTTCTCATTTAGGGTCATGAACATGCAAAGTTTCAACACGCTGATGTGTTTTGACACACACACACATTTACTGTTACGTTCGTGATGTTCACGGGTCAATTTGACCCTTATATTTTGGGCTTGACCACAGAGAGGAGGGGTGTGCCCTGGGCTTGACCACAGAGAGGAGGGGTGTGCCCTGGGCTTGACCACAGAGAGGAGGGGTGTCCCCTGGGCTTGACCACAGAGAGGAGGTGTGTGCCCTGGGCTTGACCACTGAGAGGAGGTGTGTCCCCTGGGCTTGACCACTGAGAGGAGGTGTGTGCCCTGGGCTTGACCACAGAGAGGAGGGGTGTGCCCTGGGCTTGACCACAGAGAGGAGGGGTGTCCCCTGGGCTTGACCACAGAAAGGAGGGGTGTGCCCTGGGCTTGACCACAGAGAGGAGGGGTGTGCCCTGGGCTTGACCACAGAGAGGAGGGGTGTGCCCTGGGCTTGACCACAGAGAGGAGGGGTGTCCCCTGGGCTTGACCACTGAGAGGAGGGGTGTGCCCTGGGCTTGACCACAGAGAGGAGGGGTGTCCCCTGGGCTTGACCACTGAGAGGAGGGGTGTGCCCTGGGCTTGACCACAGAGAGGAGGGGTGTCCCCTGGGCTTGACCACTGAGAGGAGGGGTGTCCCCTGGGCTTGACCACAGAGAGGAGGGGTGTCCCCTGGGCTTGACCACAGAGAGGAGGGGTGTCCCCTGGGCTTGACCACTGAGAGGAGGGGTGTGCCCTGGGCTTGACCACAGAGAGGAGGGGTGTGCCCTGGGCTTGACCACAGAAAGGAGGGGTGTGCCCTGGTCTTGACCACAGAGAGGAGGGGTGTGCCCTGGGCTTGACCACAGAGAGGAGGGGTGTCCCCTGGGCTTGACCACAGAGAGGAGGTGTGTGCCCTGGGCTTGACCACTGAGAGGAGGGGTGTGCCCTGGGCTTGACCACAGAGAGGAGGGGTGTCCCCTGGGCTTGACCACAGAGAGGAGGTGTGTGCCCTGGGCTTGACCACTGAGAGGAGGGGTGTGCCCTGGGCTTGACCACTGAGAGGAGGTGTGTCCCCTGGGCTTGACCACTGAGAGGAGGTGTGTGCCCTGGGCTTGACCACAGAGAGGAGGGGTGTGCCCTGGGCTTGACCACAGAGAGGAGGGGTGTGCCCTGGGCTTGACCACAGAGAGGAGGGGTGTGCCCTGGGCTTGACCACAGAGAGGAGGGGTGTGCCCTGGGCTTGACCACAGAGAGGAGGGGTGTCCCCTGGGCTTGACCACTGAGAGGAGGGGTGTGCCCTGGGCTTGACCACAGAGAGGAGGGTGTGCCCTGGGCTTGACCACAGAGAGGAGGGGTGTGCCCTGGGCTTGACCACTGAGAGGAGGGATGTGCCCTGGGCTTGACCACAGAGAGGAGGGGTGTGCCCTGGGCTTGACCACAGAGAGGAGGGGTGTCCCCTGGGCTTGACCACAGAGAGGAGGTGTGTGCCCTGGGCTTGACCACAGAGAGGAGGGGTGTCCCCTGGGCTTGACCACAGAGAGGAGGTGTGTGCCCTGGGCTTGACCACTGAGAGGAGGTGTGTGCCCTGGGCTTGACCACTGAGAGGAGGGGTGTGCCCTGGGCTTGACCACAGAGAGGAGGGGTGTGCCCTGGGCTTGACCACAGAGAGGAGGTGTGTGCCCTGGGCTTGACCACTGAGAGGAGGTGTGTGCCCTGGGCTTGACCACTGAGAGGAGGGGTGTGCCCTGGGCTTGACCACAGAGAGGAGGGGTGTGCCCTGGGCTTGACCACAGAGAGGAGGGGTGTGCCCTGGGCTTGACCACAGAGAGGAGGTGTGTCCCCTGGGCTTGACCACAGAGAGGAGGTGTGTCCCCTGGGCTTGACCACAGAGAGGAGGGGTGTGTCCCCTGGGCTTGACCACAGAGAGGAGGGGTGTGCCCTGGGCTTGACCACAGAGAGGAGGTGTGTGCCCTGGGCTTGACCACAGAGAGGAGGGGTGTGCCCTGGGCTTGACCACTGAGAGGAGGGGTGTGCCCTGGGCTTGACCACAGAGAGGAGGGGTGTGCCCTGGGCTTGACCACAGAGAGGAGGGGTGTGCCCTGGGCTTGACCACAGAGAGGAGGTGTGTCCCCTGGGCTTGACCACAGAGAGGAGGTGTGTCCCCTGGGCTTGACCACAGAGAGGAGGGGTGTGTCCCCTGGGCTTGACCACAGAGAGGAGGGGTGTGCTCTGGGCTTGACCACTGAGAGGAGGGGTGTCCCCTGGGCTTGACCACAGAGAGGAGGGGTGTGCCCTGGGCTTGACCACAGAGAGTAGGGGTGTCCCCTGGGCTTGACCACAGAGAGGAGGGGTGTGTCCCCTGGGCTTGACCACAGAGAGGAGGGGTGTGCCCTGGGCTTGACCACAGAGAGGAGGGGTGTGCCCTGGGCTTGAACCACAGAGAGGAGGGGTGTGCCCTGGGCTTGACCACAGAGAGGAGGTGTGTCCCCTGGGCTTGACCACTGAGAGGAGGTGTGTCCCCTGGGCTTGACCACTGAGAGGAGGTGTGTCCCCTGGGCTCGAGCTGAATGAGGGAAGCCGTGTGACCTCCTCATGAACCTCAGGGCCTGGTCCGGTCTCTGAGGGGCTTTCGGCCAGCAGCCCTTCTGCAGAAAAGCACCATCCCCTTCACAACGGATGACCACTCCAGGCCAGATCTCCGTCAGCCTCAGTGAGGATATTCAGCAGTTCCTCATTCTCCAGCGGGGCTTCTGACCATGTGCCTGGATCAGAGGGTTAGGCTTCATCCTCTGCAGGTCCCGCGCTTCAGAAGGCCAAAGGCTGGCTTCAGAACAGGAGACTGGGAACGAGGGTTAGGTTAGGGTTAGGTAACTCATCAAGCGAGCCTTTAACCCTTGTGTTGCGGGTCAATTTGACCCGTTTTGATTTTTAAGTTGTCAGAAATATCAGTTAACCTTTGTTTTTTTTCTTTAAATTTTGTGACTTTTTCTCATTTAGGGTCATGAACATGCAAAGTTTCAACACGCTGATGTGTTTTGACACACACACACATTTACTGTTACGTTCGTGATGTTCACGGGTCAATTTGACCCTTATATTTTAATGTTCTAAGGAAATTGTAGAGACCCGAAATAATAAAATTTCTTGGTTATATTTTGTTATTTTAGTTTTTTACTAACTTATGAAGCTAAAAAAATAAGCTTTTCCCCATTTTTTTCAATATAGAAATATTTTTTGTATGCCACAAATGGTAAAAATGAGCTATAATTTCTTTTTTCAATCTCTCTGAAAAACTGTCTAACCTACATTGTTTTTCTTGAAATTGTGTGACCTTTTCTCATTTAGGGTCATTAACATGCATGCAGAGTTTCAACATGCTGATGCGTTGTGAAATGTGCATATATCAAAATGTTCTACACTCTTGCTGTTTGTGGGTCAATTTGACCCGTATATTCAAAAGTACAGTACAGACACAAAATACAAAACACTGTGTGTGTCAGAGCTCTTCAACTCTAGTCCTGAAGTGCTGAGATTAACAACTTCATCAAGCAGTGTTTCCAAATCAGACATCACTGTAGAAGTCGAAAAAGTAAAGTTTAAAACAAGTTATAGAAGTTTATGAACATGTAAAATATATAACATATACATTTTACAAAACATGTTCAACTCTAAAACCTCAAGAAAATCAAAGCTAAATATCTGAATTTTGAAATTCTGTGCCAAATTTTAGGTTTATATCTAAAATAAAGATGTTTTTGTGCGCAGTACCAACGTTTTCCACTAGATGACATGTAGACTCTGATTTCCATATATGGTTTGAGTGATCTGAACATTATATTTTCATACTTTTCAAAATATCTATGAAGTAGACATCCTATTCATAAGCTGTTTGGGCAGTAATGTTAATATTTGATTTAAATTCAATCTCTAAAATGCATATAAAAAAACGATATGGAAAGAGTCAGAGCACGCGTTATAGTTTGGCACCGCATCACAAATGACGAATCTATTGCTATTTATCTATCATCTCTTTTGAAAATCAGTCACCAAATATGAAAATGAGAGTCTGAAAGCTTTAAAATGCTGTATAGTTGGTCAAGATTACTGTAGGTTTAGGCTTAGATATTGTTGTTCTAAATGTATAAAGGCAAGTGTCCTAAGGGCTAATCTTAAAAATAGTGGTTAGAAGTATTTTTATGAATCGTAAATTCAGATATTTATTCTTTGTAATGTGTGAAAAGTATTGATATTAAAAGTGAATTGTTTGTACCTGATTGTATGTTTTTTTGTGTTTTGTATCGACTAGAGGAGGGCGATATAGCCCCAAAATTATATCTCGATATTTCCAGGAATATATGCGATAACGGTATTTATGACGATATAGAAAAAAATATATGGAACAAAGTTTTATTGGTTATTGCAGCTGGTAGGCAACAGCATTTATTAGTGCAAACAAAACCATAACATAACAGTTTAGTTTAACAATAACTAATGTAATTTATACCATGGTCTGTCTGAATATTTCATTCTGATTGGCTGGAAGGTGTGCAGTAAAATCGTTTAATGCACAGGTAGTTCCAAGTAGTTTTCATTTCAGGTGTGTTTAGACGGAGCACTGTAATCGGTTTAAAAGTCCGAAAGTAAGAATGAAAATGCTGCATATAAACACTGCTTTCATAAGGATACACTAATATTTCTGAAGTGTAAAACTTTTTATTGTGTAACAAGTTATGAAGATAATGTTGGAATAATGACACATAGCATCTCATCTGACAGCGTTTGTCCCAGCACTTCTAATTCAACTAGAAGTTTCTTACTGCAACTCCAGATCGGTTTAGAGAACGTCTCGTGTAAACTGTCCACAGAATCGCTCAATCGGAATGATTTTAATCGGAATGACATAAAAGTGTGCATGTAAACGGGGCTATTGGCGCGCACACACACACACACACACACACACACACACTCGCATTCAGAGAGCAGATCGCGCTGCACATTCACAAGCACAGAAACGTGTTATTAACGCCGCCCCGCGACTTTTAGCAATAAAATAGCTAAGCTACTGGATCACTACATTATATTTCTCAGCAACGATGGGGTTACGTCGCTATTTTTCAGTAATAAACGCACATCTTCGTTAAGAGAGACGCTGAACAGACGCAGTCACACAGGTACGACTCTCTCTCTCTCTCTCTCTCTCGATCAATAAATAAATTAAATAATCCATTCATTCAAATAAATGTAATATTACGCACTTTATCTCTGTGTCTGATTTAAAGAATGCAGATCTAACGAGGCGTAACTGACGAAAATAACCGTCAATGTTTCCCTTCCGCTCAGATATTGCGCTGCAGACATCGATAGCAGCTTTAAGTGGTCAATGTTTAGTCAGTTGTCATGAGGCTGACCTCTTGTAACCCAGCAGCTCACTTTATAGGTACTAAGTGGTCATCGGAGGCTGACCTGCTCTTCTTTACTCTGACTGGTGTTGTTGTTGCGCGCTAGGGAACGTAAATGCGCCATCGCGTCTATATATCATTGATATCGCGATATGACACTTTTTTTATCATGTAAAATGTATTCCGGTATTATCGTGGCCGGTATGATATGGCACAGCCATAGTATCAACTCAGTACTACCGCCACACACACACCGCACATTTCCTCACTCGTCCAATCAGGCTTCAGTATTCATGAGTCGATCCCTCTGGGTGACCTTTCTCTGACCCTAGGCCACAACTGCCCCTAAAATTATGGGATTGAATGAGTCCACTGATGATGTCCACTGTGGTTTCGGTTGAGAACCACAGGAAGTTTTTTCTCTATTTTATCTGTAATTTTCTGATTTATGTGTAGACACTGTGAGAATATCCCATAATGCTCCACAGCGCCTCCTCTGAACGGAGCAATGCTTTATGACCACCTGAACTGATAAAAACCGAATCAAGAGACAGAAAAAGGTGTAGAATAATTTACCATTTTTAATATTTTAAGAACATTTGATAAAGGTAAAAGAAGGAACAACACAAACCCAGAGCCTGTTTCAAAACACTTCTATAATTCATTTGAACAGGTGTGTTTGACAAAAGTAAATGTACAGAATAAAGCCGTATGTGCATCTCTTTACATAAACACTCAGAGCTCAGAACTCCACATCAGAGAATCAGAGTCAGAACCAGAATCAGCTGTGGAGCTCAGAACATCGCTTACACACAACACACAACTGAAACACATCAGACGGGGAAATAAAGTTCATAAATACAGCTAGAAAACACCTGCATAAAGACAGACGTGTGTATCTGACATCACTGAGCAGGTGTGTGTGTGTGTGTGTGTGTGTCCTCAGGTCACCTATAATGATCATAGTCCTGCAGCACTGCGATAGTGGTGAGACAGCTGTGGAGGGTCAGACAGCTGAGAGGGTGAGACCGCTGTGGAGGGTGAGACAGCTGAGGGTGAGACAGCTGACAGTGAGACAGTTGTGGAGGGTAAGATGGCTGAGGGTGAGACAGCTGAGAGTGAGACAGCTGAGGAGGGTGAGACAGCTGAGAGGGTGAGACAGCTGAGGAGGGTGAGATAGCTGAGGGTGAGACAGCTGAGAGGGTGAGACAGCTGAGAGGGTGAGACAGCTGTGGAGGGTGAGACAGCTGAGAGTGAGACAGCTGTGGAGGGTGAGACAGCTGTGGAGGGTGAGACAGCTGAGGGTGAGACAGCTGACAGTGAGACAGTTGTGGAGGGTAAGATGGCTAAGGGTGAGACAGCTGAGAGTGAGACAGCTGAGGAGGGTGAGACAGCTGAGAGGGTGAGACAGCTGAGAGTGAGACAGCTGAGGAGGGTGAGATAGCTGAGGGTGAGACAGCTGAGGAGGGTGAGATAGCTGAGGGTGAGACAGCTGAGAGGGTGAGACAGCGTTGGAGGGTGAGACAGCTGTGTAGGGTGAGACAGCTGTGGAGGGTGAGACAGCTGAGGAGGGTGAGAAAGCTGAGGAGGGTGAGACAGCTGTGGAGGGTGAGACAGCTGAGGAGGGTGAGACAGCTGTGGAGGGTGAGACAGCTGAGGGTGAGACACTCTACAGTGCTGCGATCTTGCTGGCCTCCCTCACTCCGCTCAGATACGCGCCCGTCACCGTCTGAGGAAAGTGCCTGTTTGTGGCCTGAAGACAGAAAAACTCATGAGCAATGAAGAAAATGATCAAAGCAGCTTCACAGCAAAACACAGGCTAACCCTAACCCCACCCTAACCCCACCCTAACCCTAACCCCACCCTAACCCAAACCCCACCCTAACCCACCCTAACCCCACCCTAACCCTAACCCCACCCTAACCCAAACCCCACCCTAACCAAAACCCACCCAAACCCAAACCCAAACCCACCCTAACCAAAACCCACCCTAACCAAAACCCACCCTAACCCAAACCCACCCTAACCCTAACCCACCCTAACCCAAACCCTAACCCTAACCCTAACCAAAACCCACCCTAACCCAAACCCACCCTAACCCAAACCCTAACCCCACCCTAACCCCACCCTAACCCCACCCTAACCCTAACCCTAACCAAAACCCACCCAAACCCACCCTAACCCAAACCCTAACCCTAACCCCACCCTAACCCAAACCCTAACCCTAACCCCACCCTAACCCCACCCTAACCCTAACCCCACCCTAACCCACCCTAACCCAAACCCTAACCAAAACCCACCCTAACCCCACCCTAACCCCACCCTAACCCCACCCTAACCCAAACCCACCCTAACCCAAACCCACCCTAACCCAAACCCACCCTAACCCAAACCCACCCTAACCCAAACCCTAACCCCACCCTAACCCAAACCCTAACCCCACCCTAACCCCACCCTAACCCAAACCCTAACCAAAACCCACCCTAACCCCACCCTAACCCACCCTAACCCAAACCCTAACCAAAACCCACCCTAACCCCACCCTAACCCCACCCTAACCCAAACCCTAACCCTAACCAAAACCCACCCTAACCCAAACCCACCCTAACCCAAACCCTAACCCCACCCTAACCCTAACCCTAACCAAAACCCACCCTAACCCAAACCCTAACCCTAACCCCACCCTAACCCAAACCCTAACCCTAACCCCACCCTAACCCCACCCTAACCCAAACCCTAACCCTAACCAAAACCCACCCTAACCCAAACCCACCCTAACCCAAACCCTAACCCTAACCAAAACCCACCCTAACCCAAACCCACCCTAACCCAAACCCACCCTAACCCAACCCTAACCCCACCCTAAACCAACCCCACCCTAACCCAAACCCACCCTAACCAAAACCCAACCCTAACCCCACCCTAAACCAAACCCTAACCACACCCTAACCCAAACCCACCCTAACCACACCCTAACCCAATGAAGAGACCATCAGACATGAGCAATATTCAGATCAGAGCAATAACAGATCAGACATTATAAACAGTGATATTTACACACAGACAGACACACACACACACACACACACACACACACACACACACACACACAGACAGACACACACACACACACACAGACAGACAGACAGACACACACACACACAGACAGACAGACAGACAGACAGACAGACACACACACACACACACACACACACACACACACACACACACAGACAGACACACACACACACACACACACACACACACACACACACACACACACACACACACACACACACACACCTCGCCAGCGAAGAACAGCTTTCCTTGCACGTCTTCGGCGATGATGTCATAGGCCTCGCCGCTGCCGCCCGTCTTCACGAAGCTGTAGGCCATCTGAGACCACGAGTCTCTGCTCCAGCGGGTCACCAGGTACTTCACCGGATCCGGAACCTCCTGCAACACAATATCACAACAATACAGTCCCAGCCGGTCAGACATTAATATCTCAGCTCACTGAGATCTGGATCTTAACGAGTGAATGAGCCTCACCTGCTCCTGGAAGAGCTCTCTGAGGACGCCCATGCACAGATCCACCACCTGAGAGTCCGGCAGGTCCCTGACCAGCGCAAGAGCGTCGCCCGTGATCACCGTCATCAGCACACACTCCTCACCCTGCACACACACACACACACACACACACACACCGTCACTGCAGCGCTCATCCTTAAACCCTGATCAAGGCATCCGGTTTATTCTTTATCCGCATGTGTGAGAAAAACCAGGCTTCCCTGTTTTTAATGTTTACTGTCGACTGCTCCTCTCCTTGAACTGTCACCTTATCGTGATGGAGAGGTTTGAGTACCCGAATGATCCTGGGAGCGATGTTGTCTGGGGCTTTATGCCCCTGGTAGGGTCTCCCAAGGCAAACAGGTCCTTGGTGACGGGTCAGACTAAGAGCGGTTCACAAACCCTTTATGACTACAATTACATCAAGGACCGAGACCTCGCCCGGCATAGCGCAGCGCCATGTATGCGAGCGCCTGGTGGCAGGTCCGTGGGGTCCGGCCGGGCTCAGCCCGAAGGAGTGACGTGGGGCCGCCATCCTGTGGGCTCACCACCTGCAGGAGGGAGCGTAAGGGGCCAGTGCACAGCGGATCGGGCGACAGACGACGGCGAGGCCCCCGACGACCCGATCTCTGGACACGGAATCTGGCTTTAGGGACGTGGAATGTCACCTCGTTGGCGGGGAAGGAGCCTGAGCTTTTGCGGGAGGTTGAGAGATACAGACTAGAGATAGTCAGACTCACACTCTGGAACCACACTTCTCGAGAGAGGCTGGACTCTCTACCACTCTGGAGTTGCCCATGGTGAGAGGCGGAGGGCTGGAGTGGGTTTGCTTATAGCCCCCCAGCTCAGCCGCCATGTGTTGGAGCTCACCCCGGTGAACAAGAGGGTCGCTTCCCTGCGCCTTCGGGACGGGGATAGGTCTCTCACTGTCCTATGTGCCTATGGGCCAAACAGCAGAGCGGAGTATCCGGCCCTCTTGGGGTCTCTGGGAGGGGTGCTGGAAAGTGCTCCGACTGGAGACTCCGTCGTTCTACTGGGGGACTTCAACGCCCCTGTGGGCAGTGACACCTGGAGGGGCGTGATTGGGAGGAACGGCCCCCCTGATCTGAACCCGAGCGGTGTTCGACGCCTCAGGAGGGGGAAGCAGTGCCTACCAACACTGTCTACAGTGGAGATGGGCACCTGTTGACCTCAACTGGGGATGTCGTCGGGCGGTGGAAGGAATACTTCAAGGATCTCCTCAATCCCACAGACATGTCTTCCGTTGAGGAAGCAGTGGCTGGGGACTCAGAGGAGGACTCGTCCATCACCAGGGCTGAAGTCATCGAGGTGGTTTCGTCACTGCTTTTTGCGGATGATGTTGTCGTGTTGGCCTCCTCGAGCCAGGACCTTCAGCGTGCACTGGGGCGGTTTGCAGCTGGGA
>NC_137104.1:57761037-57783537 GCF_949357685.1 Gobio gobio
CACTGCTCCTGATGATGGGAGGCCATGGAACACACACTCCATCCCTCACTGGCCACTGCTCCTGATGATGAGAGGCCATGGAACACACACTCCATCCCTCGCTGGCCACAGCTCCTGATGATGGGAGGCCATGGAACACACACTCCATCCCTCACTGGCCAATGCTCCTGATGATGGGAGGCCATGGAACACACACTCCATCCCTCACTGGCCACTGCTCCTGATGATGGGAGGCCATGGAACACACACTCCATCCCTCACTGGCCACTGCTCCTGATGATGAGAGGCCATGGAACACACACTCCATCCCCCACTGGCCACTGCTCCTGATGATGGGAGGCCATGGAACACACACTCCATCCCTCACTGGCCACTGCTCCTGATGATGAGAGGTCATGGAACACACACTCCATCCCTCACTGGCCACTGCTCCTGATGATGGGAGGCCATGGAACACACACTCCATCCCCCACTGGCCACTGCTCCTGATGATGGGAGGCCATGGAACACACACTCCATCCCTCACTGGCCACTGCTCCTGATGATGGGAGGCCATGGAACACACACTCCATCCCTCACTGGCCACTGCTCCTGATGATGAGAGGTCATGGAACACACACTCCATCCCTCACTGGCCACTGCTCCTGATGATGGGAGGCCATGGAACACACACTCCATCCCTCACTGGCCACTGCTCCTGATGATGGGAGGCCATGGAACACACACTCCATCCCTCACTGGCCACTGCTCCTGATGATGGGAGGCCATGGAACACACACTCCATCCCTCACTGGCCACTGCTCCTGATGATGGGAGGCCATGGAACACACACTCCATCCCTCACTGGCCACTGCTCCTGATGATGAGAGGCCATGGAACACACACTCCATCCCTCACTGGCCACTGCTCCTGATGATGGGAGGCCATGGAACACACACTCCATCCCTCACTGGCCACTGCTCCTGATGATGGGAGGCCATGGAACACACACTCCATCCCTCACTGGCCACTGCTCCTGATGATGGGAGGCCATGGAACACACACTCCATCCCTCACTGGCCACTGCTCCTGATGATGAGAGGCCATGGAACACACACTCCATCCCTCACTGGCCACTGCTCCTGATGATGAGAGGCCATGGAACACACACTCCATCCCTCACTGGCCACTGCTCCTGATGATGAGAGGCCATGGAACACACACTCCATCCCCCACTGGCCACTGCTCCTGATGATGGGAGGCCATGGAACACACACTCCATCCCCCACTGGCCACTGCTCCTGATGATGGGAGGCCATGGAACACACACTCCATCCCCCACTGGCCACTGCTCCTGATGATGGGAGGCCATGGAACACACACTCCATCCCCCACTGGCCACTGCTCCTGATGATGGGAGGCCATGGAACACACACTCCATCCCTCACTGGCCACTGCTCCTGATGATGGGAGGTCATGGAACACACACTCCATCCCCCACTGGCCACTGCTCCTGATGATGGGAGGCCATGGAACACACACTCCATCCCCCACTGGCCACTGCTCCTGATGATGGGAGGCCATGGAACACACACTCCATCCCCCACTGGCCACTGCTCCTGATGATGGGAGGCCATGGAACACACACTCCATCCCTCACTGGCCACTGCTCCTGATGATGGGAGGTCATGGAACACACACTCCATCCCTCACTGGCCAATGCTCCTGATGATGGGAGGCCATGGAACACACACTCCATCCCCCACTGGCCACTGCTCCTGATGATGGGAGGTCATGGAACACACACTCCATCCCCCACTGGCCACTGCTCCTGATGATGAGAGGCCATGGAACACACACTCCATCCCTCACTGGCCAATGCTCCTGATGATGGGAGGCCATGGAACACACACTCCATCCCCCACTGGCCACTGCTCCTGATGATGGGAGGTCATGGAACACACACTCCATCCCCCACTGGCCACTGCTCCTGATGATGAGAGGCCATGGAACACACACTCCATCCCTCACTGGCCAATGCTCCTGATGATGAGAGGCCATGGAACACACACTCCATCCCTCACTGGCCAATGCTCCTGATGATGGGAGGCCATGGAACACACACTCCATCCCCCACTGGCCACTGCTCCTGATGATGGGAGGTCATGGAACACACACTCCATCCCCCACTGGCCACTGCTCCTGATGATGGGAGGCCATGGAACACACACTCCATCCCTCACTGGCCACTGCTCCTGATGATGGGAGGCCATGGAACACACACTCCATCCCTCACTGGCCACTGCTCCTGATGATGGGAGGCCATGGAACACACACTCCATCCCTCGCTGGCCACTGCTCCTGATGATGGGAGGCCATGGAACACACACTCCATCCCTCACTGGCCACTGCTCCTGATGATGGGAGGCCATGGAACACACACTCCATCCCTCACTGGCCACTGCTCCTGGTGATGGGAGGCCATGGAACACACACTCCATCCCTCACTGGCCACTGCTCCTGGTGATGGGAGGCCATGGAACACACACTCCGTGAAGCTCCCGCCTCACCGGCTATGAGTTTTAACAACCCTGAGCTCAACTCGCTCAAACCGCTGGAGATGATAGTGGACTTCAGGAGGAACAGCCCATCATGAACAGCACTGGGGCAGCAGTGGAGTCATTCAGGCTCCTGGGCACCACCATCTCTCAGGACCTGAAGTGGGACAATCACATTGACTCCATTGTGAAAAAGGCCCAGCAGAGACTGTACTTCCTTCATCAGCTGAGGAAGCTCAACCTCCCACAGGAGCTGCTGATTCAGTTGTACTCGCTGTCACTGAGTCTGTGTTATGCACTTCCATCACTGTCTGGTTTGGGTCAGCTACTAATCTGACATCAGGAGAATACAACGCACAATCCGGACTGCGGAGAGGATTATGGGTGAGCTGAACTCTTGCAGAGTGAGGAAGAGAGCAGGGAGAATCACCCCAGACTCCGCTCACCCTGGACTCCGCCTGTTTGACCTGTTACCATCAGGACGGCGACTCCGATCTCTGGACATCTGGGCACAGGAACAGTTTCTTCTTTCCTATAGCTCAAACAGTAGAGCATGGCGCTAGCAACGCCAAGGCCATGGGTTCGACTCCCAGGGAAAGCAAGAATTGACAAAAATCTAAAATGTGTACCTTGAATGCAATGCAAGTCGCTTTGGATAAAAGCGTCTGCCAAATGCATAAATGTAAATGTTCTTCCCACAGGCCATTTCCCTCTTGAACAGTTAAATACACCCCCCCCACCCCGAGGTGCAATACTCCCACTGTTTAGTGCAATCTTCTAAACTCAGGAGATTATTTATATTTATATATTCTTACTACTCAAATACTGTAAATATGTTCATAACCTGTACATTTTTATTCTCACTAAATGTAACTGTGACCTTAAATTTTTTATACTATTTTTCATATTTTTATTCTTAGAATTTGTATTACTATGTTCTTGTTGTGTTTGTATTGTATATGTGCACTGGAAGCTTCAGCACCAAGAACAATTCCTTGTGTGTGCAAACACACTTGGCAATAAAGCTCTTTCTGATTCTGATTCTGATGTTTTCTCCATCCAGAGGTGCATCAGTTCTGGCTCAAGAGCGTGTGTGTTTGGTGAATGTGTGTGTGTGTGTGTGTGTGTGTGTTTGGTGAATGTGTGTGTGTGTGTGTGTGTGTGTGTGTTTGGTGTGTCATACCTGCATGCCGAAGTTCTGGAGCTGGCGAGCAGCAGCGAGACCCGCAGCACCGGCACCGATGACCAGCACCTTCTGCTCACACACACACACACACACACACACACACACACACACACACACACACACACACACACACAGTTCATAATCTTACACTGACACTTTCATGACAAGCAAAATCCTTCCTCCTCAAGTCCTCATGACTGTGGGATGTTAGTGTGACTCACGCTGTGCTGGGCCTCGGGCAGCAGTGGCCCTTTGACCTTCAGGGCTCCTGTGTTGATCAGGCCCTTCCGGGTCATGAAGTACAGAACTCGGTCCAGCTCCTGCACACAGCGGATCCGCACCAGGCCCCGCACAACCACATGAGGAGCACATCTCTGCAGCGTCAGAACCTCCTGCGGAAAACAGCACAGCAGCAACACACTGGGGTCAGCAGGGGTCAGATACACACTGGGGGTCAGCAGGGGTCAGATACACACTGGGGTCAGCAGGGGTCAGATACACACTGGGGGTCAGCAGGGGTCAGATACACACTGGGGTCAGCAGGGGTCAGATACACACTGGGGTCAGCAGGGGTCAGATACACACTGGGGGTCAGCAGGGGTCAGATACACACTGGGGGTCAGCAGGGGTCAGATACACACTGGGGGTCAGCAGGGGTCAGATACACACTGGGGTCAGCAGGGGTCAGATACACACTGGGGGTCAGCAGGGGTCAGATACACACTGGGGTCAGCAGGGGTCAGATACACACTGGGGGTCAGCAGGGGTCAGATACACACTGGGGGTCAGCAGGGGTCAGATACACACTGGGGGTCAGCAGGGGTCAGATACACACTGGGGTCAGCAGGGGTCAGATACACACTGGGGGTCAGCAGGGGTCAGATACACACTGGGGTCAGCAGGGGTCAGATACACACTGGGGGTCAGCAGGGGTCAGATACACACTGGGGTCAGATACACACTGGGGGTCAGCAGGGGTCAGATACACACTGGGGTCAGCAGGGGTCAGATACACACAGGGGTCAGATACACACTGGGGTCAGATACACACTGGGGTCAGCAGGGGTCAGATACACACTGGGGGTCAGCAGGGGTCAGATACACACTGGGGTCAGCAGGGGTCAGATACACACTGGGGGTCAGATACACACAGGGGTCAGATACACACAGGGGGTCAGATACACACAGGGGTCAGATACACACAGGGGTCAGATACACACAGGGGTCAGATACACACAGGGGTCAGATACACACAGGGGTCAGATACACACAGGGGTCAGATACACACAGGGGGTCAGATACACACAGGGGTCAGATACACACAGGGGTCAGATACACACAGGGGTCAGATACACACAGGGGGTCAGATACACACAGGGGGTCAGATACACACAGGGGTCAGATACACACAGGGGTCAGATACACACAGGGGGTCAGATACACACAGGGGTCAGATACACACAGGGGGTCAGATACACACAGGGGGTCAGATACACACAGGGGTCAGATACACACAGGGGTCAGATACACACAGGGGGTCAGATACACACAGGGGTCAGATACACACAGGGGTCAGATACACACAGGGGGTCAGATACACACAGGGGTCAGATACACACAGGGGTCAGATACACACAGGGGTCAGATACACACAGGGGGTCAGATACACACAGGGGTCAGATACACACAGGGGTCAGATACACACAGGGGTCAGATACACACAGGGGGTCAGATACACACAGGGGTCAGATACACACAGGGGGTCAGATACACACAGGGGTCAGATACACACAGGGGGTCAGATACACACAGGGGGTCAGATACACACAGGGGTCAGCAGGGGTCAGATACACACAGGGGTCAGATACACACAGGGGTCAGCAGGGGTCAGATACACACAGGGGGTCAGATACACACAGGGGTCAGATACACACAGGGGGTCAGATACACACAGGGGGTCAGATACACACAGGGGGTCAGATACACACAGGGGTCAGATACACACAGGGGTCAGATACACACAGGGGTCAGATACACACAGGGGGTCAGCAGGGGTCAGATACACACAGGGGTCAGATACACACAGGGGTCAGATACACACTGGGGGTCAGCAGGGGTCAGATACACACTGGGGTCAGCAGGGGTCAGATACACACTGGGGGTCAGCAGGGGTCAGATACACACTGGGGTCAGCAGGGGTCAGATACACACTGGGGTCAGCAGGGGTCAGATACACACTGGGGGTCAGCAGGGGTCAGATACACACTGGGGTCAGCAGGGGTCAGATACACACTGGGGGTCAGCAGGGGTCAGATACACACTGGGGGTCAGCAGGGGTCAGATACACACTGGGGGTCAGCAGGGGTCAGATACACACTGGGGTCAGCAGGGGTCAGATACACACTGGGGGTCAGCAGGGGTCAGATACACACTGGGGTCAGCAGGGGTCAGATACACACTGGGGGTCAGCAGGGGTCAGATACACACTGGGGTCAGCAGGGGTCAGATACACACTGGGGGTCAGCAGGGGTCAGATACACACTGGGGTCAGCAGGGGTCAGATACACACAGGGGTCAGATACACACTGGGGTCAGATACACACTGGGGTCAGCAGGGGTCAGATACACACTGGGGGTCAGCAGGGGTCAGATACACACTGGGGTCAGCAGGGGTCAGATACACACTGGGGGTCAGATACACACAGGGGTCAGATACACACAGGGGTCAGATACACACAGGGGGTCAGATACACACAGGGGGTCAGATACACACAGGGGTCAGATACACACAGGGGTCAGATACACACAGGGGTCAGATACACACAGGGGGTCAGATACACACAGGGGTCAGATACACACAGGGGGTCAGATACACACAGGGGTCAGATACACACAGGGGTCAGATACACACAGGGGTCAGATACACACAGGGGGTCAGATACACACAGGGGGTCAGATACACACAGGGGTCAGATACACACAGGGGGTCAGATACACACAGGGGGTCAGATACACACAGGGGTCAGATACACACAGGGGGTCAGATACACACAGGGGGTCAGATACACACAGGGGTCAGATACACACAGGGGTCAGATACACACAGGGGTCAGATACACACAGGGGGTCAGATACACACAGGGGTCAGATACACACAGGGGTCAGATACACACAGGGGTCAGATACACACAGGGGTCAGATACACACAGGGGTCAGATACACACAGGGGGTCAGATACACACAGGGGGTCAGATACACACAGGGGGTCAGATACACACAGGGGGTCAGATACACACAGGGGTCAGCAGGGGTCAGATACACACAGGGGTCAGATACACACAGGGGTCAGCAGGGGTCAGATACACACAGGGGGTCAGATACACACAGGGGTCAGATACACACAGGGGGTCAGATACACACAGGGGGTCAGATACACACAGGGGGTCAGATACACACAGGGGTCAGATACACACAGGGGTCAGATACACACAGGGGGTCAGCAGGGGTCAGATACACACAGGGGTCAGATACACACAGGGGTCAGCAGGGGTCAGATACACACAGGGGTCAGATACACACAGGGGTCAGATACACACAGGGGTCAGATACACACAGGGGGTCAGATACACACAGGGGTCAGATACACACAGGGGTCAGATACACACAGGGGTCAGATACACACAGGGGGTCAGATACACACAGGGGGTCAGATACACACAGGGGTCAGATACACACAGGGGTCAGATACACACAGGGGTCAGATACACACAGGGGGTCAGATACACACAGGGGTCAGATACACACAGGGGTCAGATACACACAGGGGGTCAGATACACACAGGGGTCAGATACAGAAAGGGGTCTGATACACACAGGGGTCAGATACACACAGGGGGTCAGATACACACAGGGGTCAGATACACAGAGGGGGTCAGATACACACAGGGGTCAGATACACACAGGGGGTCAGATACACACAGGGGGTCAGATACACACAGGGGTCAGATACACACAGGGGTCAGATACACACAGGGGGTCAGATACACACAGGGGTCAGATACACACAGGGGTCAGATACACACAGGGGGTCAGATACACAGAGGGGGTCAGATACACACAGGGGGTCAGATACACACAGGGGTCAGATACACACAGGGGTCAGATACACACAGGGGTCAGATACACACAGGGGTCAGATACACACAGGGGGTCAGATACACACAGGGGTCAGATACACACAGGGGTCAGATACACACAGGGGGTCAGATACACACAGGGGTCAGATACACACAGGGGGTCAGATACACACAGGGGGTCAGATACACACAGGGGGTCAGATACACACAGGGGTCAGATACACACAGGGGTCAGATACACACAGGGGGTCAGATACACACAGGGGTCAGATACACACAGGGGGTCAGATACACACAGGGGGTCAGATACACACAGGGGTCAGATACACACAGGGGTCAGATACACACAGGGGTCAGATACACACAGGGGGTCAGATACACACAGGGGTCAGATACACACAGGGGTCAGATACACACAGGGGGTCAGATACACACAGGGGTCAGATACAGAAAGGGGTCTGATACACACAGGGGTCAGATACACACAGGGGTCAGATACACACAGGGGTCAGATACACACAGGGGTCAGATACACACAGGGGGTCAGATACACACAGGGGTCAGATACACACAGGGGTCAGATACACACAGGGGTCAGATACACACAGGGGTCAGATACACACAGGGGGTCAGATACACACAGGGGTCAGATACACACAGGGGGTCAGATACACACAGGGGTCAGATACACACAGGGGGTCAGATACACACAGGGGGTCAGATACACACAGGGGTCAGCAGGGGTCAGATACACACAGGGGTCAGATACACACAGGGGTCAGCAGGGGTCAGATACACACAGGGGGTCAGATACACACAGGGGTCAGATACACACAGGGGGTCAGATACACACAGGGGGTCAGATACACACAGGGGGTCAGATACACACAGGGGTCAGATACACACAGGGGTCAGATACACACAGGGGTCAGATACACACAGGGGGTCAGCAGGGGTCAGATACACACAGGGGTCAGATACACACAGGGGTCAGCAGGGGTCAGATACACACAGGGGTCAGATACACACAGGGGTCAGATACACACAGGGGTCAGATACACACAGGGGGTCAGATACACACAGGGGGTCAGATACACACAGGGGGTCAGATACACACAGGGGTCAGATACACACAGGGGTCAGATACACACAGGGGTCAGATACAGAAAGGGGTCTGATACACACAGGGGTCAGATACACACAGGGGGTCAGATACACACAGGGGTCAGATACACAGAGGGGGTCAGATACACACAGGGGTCAGATACACACAGGGGGTCAGATACACACAGGGGGTCAGATACACACAGGGGTCAGATACACACAGGGGTCAGATACACACAGGGGGTCAGATACACACAGGGGGTCAGATACACACAGTGGGTCAGATACACACAGGGGTCAGATACACACAGGGGGTCAGATACACACAGGGGTCAGATACACACAGGGGTCAGATACACACAGGGGGTCAGATACACAGAGGGGGTCAGATACACACAGGGGGTCAGATACACACAGGGGTCAGATACACACAGGGGTCAGATACACACAGGGGTCAGATACACACAGGGGTCAGATACACACAGGGGTCAGATACACACAGGGGGTCAGATACACACAGGGGGTCAGATACACACAGGGGTCAGATACACACAGGGGTCAGATACACACAGGGGTCAGATACACACAGGGGGTCAGATACACACAGGGGTCAGATACAGAAAGGGGTCAGATACACACAGGGGTCAGATACACACAGGGGTCAGATACACACAGGGGGTCAGATACACACAGGGGTCAGATACACAGAGGGGGTCAGATACACACAGGGGTCAGATACACACAGGGGTCAGATACACACAGGGGTCAGATACACACAGGGGGTCAGATACACACAGGGGTCAGATACACACAGGGGTCAGATACACACAGGGGTCAGATACACACAGGGGTCAGATACACACAGGGGTCAGATACAGAAAGGGGTCAGATACACACAGGTGTTCTCTACAGTGATAAAGTGATGTTGATTAGCATTGAAGCATAATATACTTTATTACCATGAAAATATACTAAAGTATGTTTAAAAATATTGATTACGACAATAAACCATATATTGCTGTAGTCGTGTGTTTATTAGTCATGTTTGATGAAAGCGTGTGAATCTTCTGTGTATTCAGTGATAGTGTGATGCCCATAGGGAAGGGTGTGTTTAGCTCTGTGTGAGAGCGCCCTCTGGTGGTTAGACGGAGCACATTTACAGCTGATCCCAGAGCAGTGCTTCACTGACACACCACACATTCAGAACACAGCCTTTGCCAAATCATGAGTGGTTTAATGGTGCAGCCGTACTCCTGAAGCTCTGTAACTAAAGCTAGCTAACCCTTCGCTAGCTAATGCTCGCACCTTGCAGTCGCGGTGCCAGGACGCCAGCACAAGGTTCCTCAGCGCCAGATACATCGTGGGATCTCTGGAGAACTCGGGGAACTCGTACAATTCATCCAGCTCCATCATGTCCGGTCTCACGCACAAGGCTTTCCCACACTCGTTCGGCTGATAGAAGGGCTGGAAATACGGCGAGAGTCCGGGAACTACACACACACACACACACACACACACACACACACACACACACACACACACACACACACACACACACACACACACATACACACACACACACACACACACACACACACACACACACACACACACACACACACACACACACACACACACACACACACACACTTTCACCATGAGTAAAATATTGTATAAATCAGGTGAATGATTAAACAACACTTCAGAATATACTGTACACTGTAAACAGACACAGAAAATGACCAGTGCATATCCATTTCTGTTAACCCTAAAACATAATGCAATGAAGTTCAAAGGTCAAAGTACAGGTAAAACACCTGTAAAAAATGAATACGGAAAATTCCATCAAATTAATAGATAGTGTGGATATGAGTAAAACTGTAACGTTAGGTGTGTGTGAAGCTGACAGCGATGGCTTGAGTGCAATAACACTCGATGTGTGTTCTGGATGTGTTCTGTGGTCATCATGAAGCCTAAAGCTCTGGAGATGCTGCGGAGTCAGACTCACGCTGAGGTGGCGCTGCCCGCCGCTGCTCTGGCCGCTGGTTGGCTGGCGCGGCGGACGGGCTCATGCCCACACAGTCGGGGTAATAGGCGCTGAGGAACGGGCTGGCCGGACTGTCCTTAAACAGCGGAGGCAGGATGAGCATAGAGTGCCACCAGCTGTCCGTCACACCGGCCACACGCTGACCAACAACAACAACAACAACAACAACATCATCATCATCATCATCATCATCCTCATCATCATCATCAACAACAACAACAACAACATCATCATCATCATCATCATCATCCTCATCATCATCATCAACAACAACAACAACAACAACAACATCATCAACATCATCATCATCATCCTCATCAACAACAACAACAACAACAACAACAACATCATCAACAACAACAACATCATCCTCATCATCATCCTCATCATCATCATCATTCAGACACGAATCAATAAAAAAGGTATTTGTGACTTTTCATCTCACATCCCTGAGTTTAGAAACATACTCAGAATTTTGATATACAAAAATAAAGTGTGGTAAAAAAAGTCAGAATTGTCTTTTACATTTTTTTCCTTGATTTGATTTTATTATTTATATTATTTAAAAAAAAGCTTTGATAAGAGTTGAAGCTGTGCATCTCAACTGGCGTGTCACGTTCTGATGGCTGATGGGAAGTAAATGCTTAATAGAATTGAGTTATGAATATTCCTACATTAATTTAAAAGGAAGAAACGCTTCCCCCAATCTTTGTAGATGTCAAAGGTCATGCTCACTGTGGCGGAGGGGGCGTGGTTTTGCGAGGTCTGTAGCGAGAGAGAGCGGTGAGTAAGTAGCTCAAGTGCAGATCATGAACACCTGTGTCTGATTGCAGTAATTAGTGTGGAGAGACCGCATATAAGCCGCTGCGGGGAGAGAGATGGGAGAGAGAGACCTGGGCTGGGACTGCCTGTATCTGCCTGCTGAGCCTGAAGAAACAAAGCTGAATCCAAGTGAAAGTTTGACTAAAGTGTTTTGAGTGTTTATGAGCTGAACGCCGTCGTGTGTCCTTTATGTTTGAACCAGTTCTGAGTAATAAAAGTCACAGTCCCAGTCACGCCGACCCCGTCTTCTTCCACCCCCACACTGACACGAACCGAACTACACTGGTGCCGAAACCCGGGAAGGAAGAAGATCGCCGCCATGGAGACTCCGTCAAGAACGCCACTTGCGGACATCATACAATCGCTCGCCGGTCTTCACCAAGAACACCATCAGGACCTGCTGGCCGTGAGGGAGGAGCAACAGAAAAGGTTTGAGGCCCTCCTCCATGCCCAGCATGAAGACCGCGAGCTGTTCCGGAGCTGGATGGACCGGGAGATTCGGGCCGTCACCACCCCCGCCACCGACTCTACCGCCGCCGTGCCTCTCTCCAAAATGGGTCCGGAAGATGACGCAGAGGCGTTCATCGACCTCTTCGAGAGGTCCGCCGAGGTCCGGGGATGGCCCAAGTCGGACTGGCCAATGCGGCTCCTGCTGTTGCTGTCCGGGGAGGCACAGGTAGCCGCCCACCAACTGCCAGTCCAGAATCTCCTGGTCTCCCTGGCCCTCGATGAGTCCGGCTGGCCCTTTGCCTTCGCGCACCAGCGCCGGGACTCATGTCGCAAGTGGCTGATGGCCGACGGAAGCCACGTTGAGGGTATCATCGATCGCGTGGTGCTGGAGCAGTTCGTCGCGCGGCTTCCATGGAAGACCATGCATTGGGTCCAGTGCCACCGACCGACGTCGCTGAACCAGGTCATCCAGTTGGCGGCGTGCCACAGGGTCGGTGAGCCCTTGCTATCAGCTTCTCTCTCTCTCTTCTTCTCCTTCCCCGTCCCCATCTCTCTCAAAACCTGTCCCCCTTCCCAGGTCTCGCAGTGGGATGCTGCCCCAGCCGGCCCCGAGGTGGAGGACGGGTGTCCCCGAACCGGGGCCTAGGGGAGGGGGAATGTCCGCTGACCCGTACCCCTCCTCGTCCACCCCGGCACTCTCTCCATGCCAATACGCAGACCTGCTTCCAGCCACTAGGGCGGCGGGGAAGTCTGGGCCGGCTTGTTGCCGCTGTGGGGACCCAGGGCTCTTTATTGATCGGTGTCCGGTCATGGAGGTGGGGACGCTGATCCGGGTCCCCGACACACCACAAGCTGCCCCTGATGAAGCTGGCCTGTACCAGATACCCGTGAGTATCAAGGGGGGTACTTTTCAAGCTTTGGTGGATTGAGGTTGTTACCAGACGCTCAAACATGCATTTAATCAGGTCCGTTCCATCGACGGCCACCTCCTCCATCCTGATCAGCCGCTCTCCTATCCGTATTTCTCAATTATAAAAGATAGGTTGTATCGGGTGACCCAAGACACCCAGTCAAAGCAAGATACAACCCAGTTGTTGGTACCTAAAAGCCGCCGGGAAATGCTTTTCCAGGCGGCTCATTCTAATTCAATGGCCGGGCATTTAGGTCAAACGGCTACACTAAACCGTCTCATGGCCCGGTTTTTCTGGCCGGGCATTCAAGAGAATGTACGCAAGTGGTGTGCGTCTTGTCGTGAATGTCAGTTGGTGAATCCACCGGCCACCCCAAAAGCACCATTGTGCCCCCGTCCACTGATGCAGGTCCCCTTCAAACGAATTGGTATGGACCTCATCGGGCCATTAGAACGGTCGGCACAAGGACATCGCTTTGCATTGGTCCTGGTGGACTATGCAACACGATATCCGGAAGCAGTTCCACTATTTCGGCAAAAAGTGTGGCGAGTGCACTGTTTTCATTAATCTCCGGGTGGGAATCCCGAATGAGATTCTCACCGATCAGGGCACGGCGTTTATGTCAAGGACGATCCGCGAGCTTTACGAATTATTGGGCATTAAATCGATTCTCACCAGCGTCTATCACCCACAAACAGATGGTCGGGTGGAACGTTTTAATCGCACTTTAAAAGCCATGATTCATAAGTTCGTTCACGAAGACGCCAAAAATTGGGATAAATGGCTAGAGCCTCTGTTGTTCGCTGTCCATGAGGTCCCTCAAGCCTCCACGGGGTTTTCCCCCTTCGAGCTTCTCTATGGACGCCAGCCTCGGGGGTGCTGGATGTCCTTAGAGCGGCTGGGGAGGACGGACCTTCCGCGAGCAAAAACGAAATTCAGTATGTCCTGGACCTGAGAACAAAACTCCACACTTTGGGGTGGCTATCGATGGAGAATTTGTTACAGGCTCAGGACAAACAGAGACAGCTGTAAACAGAGGAGCTAGACTTCGTCAATTCACACCGGGAGATAAAGTGCATGTATTACTCCCTACTTCTAGTTCTAAATTTCTCGCGAAGTGGCAAGGGCCCTTTGAGGTGACACAGCGAGTTAGGGATCTCAACTATGAGGTGATACGGTCAGATAGGGACAAATTTACCACCTCAACCTGTTAAAAAAAGGTCTGAGGCTGAGGCAGTGATGCTGGCGACGGTAGTGAGTGGAGAGGAGGATCTCAGGCCAGAGGTAGTTCAAAAGGCCCAATCTCTCGCTCTGACCTCTGGGGGAGATCACCTCTCGCCCTCGCAGCTCACTGATGTGAAATCGTTGCAAGCAGAGTTTGCTGATGTGTTCTCGCCCCTACCTGGCCGGACCTCATTCAGCACCACGCTGAGCCCGAGCCGGGGATTGTTGTTCGCAGACGGCCTTATCGCTTGCCTGAAGACAAGAAAAAAGTGGTTCAGGCTGAGTTAGAGGCTATGCTAGATATGGGGGTAATAGAAGAGTCCGGCAGTGACTGGGCAAGCCCGATAGTTTTGGTACCAGAACCTGACAGCTCGGTCCGGTTCTGTGTGGACTACCGTAAAGTAAACGCGGTGTCGAAGTTTGATGCGTATCCAATGCCGAGGGTTGACGAATTGCTTGATCGGCTAGGGACCGCTCGTTTCTATTCGACACTGGACTTAAGAAAGGGATATTGGCAGATCCCCTTGTCTCCAATGTCCAAAGAAAAGACCGCTTTCACCACGCCTAAAGAAACGAAGCTGAATCCAAGTGAAAGTTTGACTAAAGTGTTTTGAGTGTTTATGAGCTGAACGCCCTTGTGCGTCCTTTTTGTTTGAACCAGTTCTGAGTAATTAAAGTTGCAGTCCCAGTCACGCCAGGCACAGTGTGTTTTATTGATAATGTGGATCCGTCCGTGAACTCAATGGTCATTTGTGTTTGATTTCAGGACAATCACTGAACAACCACATCAAGAGATGAACTCATGTTTTACCACATCCTCCGGCTGAGAACACGCATCACATCCTTCAATCTGCAAAACAAAAGCACAAAGACAGGAAGGGTCAGCACACACTCCACCACAGGAAGGGTCAGCACACACTCCACCACAGGAAGGGTCAGCACACACTCCACCACAGGAAGGGTCAGCACACACTCCACCACAGGAAGGGTCAGCACACACTCCACCACAGGAAGGGTCAGCACACACTCCACCACAGGAAGGGTCAGCACACACTCCACCACAGGAAGGGTCAGCACAGGAAGGTGAGTGTCGGCGTTCTTACCTTGACGCTGTTGAGCTTCATCCCGCAGCGGTACGATGACGCCAGCGCGGCCGTCAGTTGCGTCTCTTTACTCAGCTGACGCCATTTCCCGCAGTCGGCTTTAGTGCACTGAACCTGAGAGACACGGCGAAGCACAGGATTAACAGCCACACGTCTGCAGTGTCAAAAAGAGATGCTTAAATGAGAACACTAGTGTGCTGTTTATGAAGTCTATATCTCTAACACCAAGCATATCTGCAGACTCTGTTGATCTTCTTCTTGACTCCTTTAACTCAAAAGTTAAGAGTGCAATTGATGATATTGCTCCTGTGAAAGTCAGGAAAAAGAGTGGCAAACAAAAAGCACCTTGGAGAAACTCAACAGCAGTGCAATTAATGAAAAGACAATGCAGGAAATCTGAACGCATGTGGCGAAAGACAAAACTTGTAGTCCATTACAACATCTATAAAAACAGTCTTCGTGCTTTCAATGTGGAAATAGGCAAAGCTAGACAGACCTTCTTCTCAAATATTATAAACAGAAACATAAACAACATGCGCACTCTTTCTGCTACTGTAGAGAGACTAACAAACCCCCCGAGTCACACTCCCAGTTTTTCTGAGAAGATCAATAATATCAGAAATGCGATCAGTATATCTTCATGCTATGCTGAGGTTAGACAGACAGAAATTAGTCATTATGTCTTATTTCGAAGCAATTGATGGTAAAATTTTAGAAGAAACAGTACAGCACCTTAAAACATCAACCTGCGCCCTTGACACACTCCCCACTTCTTTTTTCAAAAGTGTGTTTAACTGTTTAGAAGCAGATCTCCTAGAAGTGGTAAACGCCTCACTTCTTTCTGGGACTTTTCCAAACTCCCTTAAAACCGCAGTAGTAAAGCCTCTCCTGAAAAAGAGAAATCTGGATAACTCCATATTGAGCAACTACAGACCAATCTCAAATCTCCCCTTCATAGGCAAGATCATTGAAAAAGTTGTTTTCAGTCAGCTGAGCAAATTCTTAAGCTCAAACGGATACTTTGACAATTTTCAATCTGGTTTCCGACCGCATCACAGCACAGAGACAGCGCTCATAAAGATTATAAATGATATTCGCCTCAATACAGATACAGGCAAAACATCGATTCTGGTACTACTGGACCTCAGTGCTGCATTCGACACTGTTGACCACAACATACTTCTTGACAGGCTAGAAAATTGGGTTGGGCTTTCTGGAATGGTCCTCAAATGGTTCAGGTCATACTTAGAAGGGAGAGGTTATTATGTGAGTATTGGTGACCATAAGTCTGAGTGGACATCCATGACATGCGGAGTCCCACAAGGGTCAATTCTTGCACCACTCCTATTCAACCTGTATATGCTGCCACTGAGCCAAATCATGAGAGAGAACAAAATGGCTTACCACAGCTATGCTGACGACACCCAGATCTACTTAGCCCTATCACCTAATGACTACAGCCCCATTGACTCTCTATGTAAGTGCATTGATGAAGTTAACAACTGGACGTGCCAAAACTTTCTTCAGTTAAACAAAGACAAAACTAAAGATGAAATTCACAAGGTGAACGCATATCTTGAGGCTAGGGGTCAAACAACTAAAGGTCAGGTCAGGAATCTGGGAGTGATTCTGGAGTCAGACATGAGTTTCAGTCGTCATGTCAAAGCAATAACTAAATCAGCTTACTATCATCTCAAACATATATCCAGAATTAGATGCTCTGTTTCCGGACAAGACTTAGAGAAACTTGTTCATGCTTCATCTCCAGTAGGCTGGAATATTGTAATGGTCTCCTCACCGGCCTTCCCAAAAAGCCCATTAGACAGAACGCTGAGCAGAACCAGAACATTATGACCATATCACACCAGTCCTCAGGTCTGCACACTGGCTTCCAGTCACATTGGTCGCTGGTCTTGGTTACACAGGTCTGGGTTACACTGGTCTAGGTTACACAGGTCTGGGTTACACAGGTCTGAGTTACACTGGTCTGGGTTACACTGGTCTTGGTTACACTGGTCTTGGTTACACTGGTCTTGGATACACTGGTCTGGGTTACACTGGTCTGGGTTACACAGATCTAGGTAACACTGGTCTAGGTTACACAGGTCTGGGTTACACTGGTCTGGGTTACACAGGTCTGGGTTACACTGGTCTGGGTTACACAGGTCTGGGTTACACTGGTCTGGGTTACACTGGTCTGGGTTACACTGGTCTGGGTTACACAGGTCTGAGTTACACAGATCTAGGTAACACTGGTCTAGGTTACACAGGTCTGGGTTACGCTGGTCTGGGTTACACAGACACTGGTCTAGTTTACACAGACACTGGTCTAGGTTACACAGACACTGGTCTAGGTTACACAGACGCTGGTCTAGGTTACACAGACGCTGGTCTAGGTTACATAGACACTGGTCTAGTTTACACAGACGCTGGTCTAGATTACACAGACACTGGTCTAGGTTACACAGACACTGGTCTAGGTTACACAGACGCTGGTCTAGGTTACACAGACGCTGGTCTAGGTTACACAGACACTGGTCTAGTTTACACAGACGCTGGTCTAGATTACACAGACACTGGTCTAGGTTACACAGACACTGGTCTAGGTTACACAGACGCTGGTCTAGGTTACACAGACGCTGGTCTAGGTTACACAGACACTGGTCTAGTTTACACAGACGCTGGTCTAGTTTACACAGACGCTGGTCTAGTTTACACAGACGCTGGTTTAGTTTACACAGGTGTAGTTTACACAGACGCTGGTCTAGTTTACACAGACGCTGGTTTAGGTTACACAGACGCTGGTCTTACCCAGTAGGGCAGCTGCTGGTCCGCCATGAACGCTTTGAGGCTGGGTTCACTCTTCCCATTGCTGGTCCAAACCCTCTTCCAGGAGGAGAACGTGTCATATCCGTCTTTATGACTGCAGAAGAACAGACAGACGGTCAGACAGACAGACGGTCAGACAGACGATCAGACAGACGATCAGACAGACGGTCAGACAGACGGTCAGACAGACGATCACACAGACAGACGGTCAGACAGACGGACAGACAGACGATCAGACAGACGATCAGACAGACGGTCAGACAGACGGTCAGATAAACGGTCAGACAGCCGGTCAGACAGACGGTCAGACAGACGGTCAGACAGCCGGTCAGACAGACGGTCAGACAGCCGGTCAGACAGCAGGTCAGACAGCCGGTCAGACAGACGATCAGACAGACGGTCAGACAGACGGTGAGACAGACGGTCAGACAGACGGTCAGACAGACGGTCAGACAGACGGTCAGACAGACGGTCAGACAGACGGTCAGACAGACGGTCAGACAGACGGTCAGACAGACGGTCAGACAGACGATCAGACAGACGGTCAGACAGACGATCAGACAGACGGTCAGACAGACGATCAGACAGACGATCAGACAGACAGTCAGACAGACGATCAGACAGCTGGTCAGACAGCCGATCAGACAGACGGTCAGACAGCCGGTCAGACAGCCGGTCAGACAGCCGGTCAGACAAACGGTCAGACAGACGGTCAGACAGCCGATCAGACAGACGGTCAGACAGACGGTCAGACAGACGGTCAGACAGACGATCAGACAGCCGGTCAGACAGCCGATCAGACAGACGGTCAGACAGACGGTCAGACAGACGATCAGACAGACGGTCAGACAGACGATCAGACAGACGGTCAGACAGACGGTCAGACAGACGATCAGAGAGACGATCAGACAGACGGTCAGACAGACGATCAGACAGCTGGTCAGACAGACGATCAGACAGACGGTCAGACAGACGGTCAGACAGACGGTCAGACAGACGGTCAGACAGCCGGTCAGACAGACGGTCAGACAGACGGTCAGACAGACGGTCAGACAGACGGTCAGACAGACGATCAGACAGACGGTCAGACAGACGGTCAGACAGACGGTCAGACAGACGGTCAGACAGCCGATCAGACAGGTCAGACAGACGGTCAGACAGACAGTCAGTCAGACAGCCGATCAGACAGACGGTCAGACAGACGATCAGACAGACGGTCAGAGAGACGGTCAGACAGACGATCAGACAGACGGTCAGACAGACGGTCAGACAGGTCAGACAGACGGTCAGACAGACGATCAGACAGGTCAGACAGCCGATCAGACAGACGATAAGACAGACGGTCAGACAGAAGAACAGACAGACGGTCAGACAGACGGTCAGATAGAGACGGTCAGACAGCCGATCAGACAGACGGTCAGACAGACGATCAGACAGACGGTCAGACAGACGATCAGACAGACGGTCAGACAGACGATAAGACAGACGGTCAGACAGAAGAACAGACAGACGGTCAGACAGAGACGGTCAGACAGCCGATAAGACAGCCGATCAGACAGACGGTCAGACAGAGGGTCAGACAGACGATCAGACAGACAACAAGACAGACGATCAAACAGACGATCAGACAGAAAATCAGACAGACGGTCAGACAGACGATCAGACAGGCTGTCAGACGGTCAGACAGACGATCAGACAGACGATCAGACGGTCAGACAGACGAACAGACAGACAGACGATCAGACAGAAGAACAGACAGACGGTCAGACAGACAGACGGTCAGACAGACGATCAGACAGACAGACGATCAGACAGACGATCAGACGGTCAGACAGACGGTCAGACAGAAGAACAGACAGACGGTCAGAGAGACAGTCAGACAGAAGAACAGACAGACGGTCAGAGAGACGATCAGACAGACGGTCAGAGAGACGGTCAGACAGACGATCAGAGAGACGGTCAGACAGACGGTCAGACAGACAGACGGTCAGACAGACGATCAGACAGAAGAACAGACAGACGGTCAGACAGACGATCAGACAGACGGTCAGACAGAAGAACAGACAGACGATCAGACAGACGGACGTCAGACAGACGATCAGACAGAAGATCAGACAGACGATCAGACAGACAGACGATCAGACAGACAGACGGTCAGACAGACGGACGGTCAGACAGACAGACGTCAGACAGACGGTCAGACAGAAGAACAGACAGACGGTCAGACAGACGATCAGACAGACGGTCAGACAGACGATCAGAGAGACGATCAGACAGACGGTCAGACAGACAGACGGTCAGACAGACGATCAGACAGAAGAACAGACAGACGGTCAGACAGAAGAACAGACAGACGGACGGTCAGACAGACGGACGTCAGACAGACGATCAGACAGACGGACGTCAGACAGACGATCAGACAGACGGACGTCAGACAGACGATCAGACAGACGATCAGACAGAAAGACAGTCAGACAGAAGAACAGACAGACGGTCAGACAGACAGACGGTCAGATAGACGATCAGACAGACGGTCAGACAGACGATCAGAGAGACGGTCAGACAGAAGAACAGACAGACGGTCAAACAGACCATCAGACAGACCATCGACAGACAGACGGTCAGACAGACAGTCAGACAGACAGAAGAACAGACAGACAGACGATCAGACAGACGATCAGACAGACAGACAGACGATCAGAAAGAAGATCAGACAGACAGACGGTCAGACAGAAGAACAGACAGACAGTCAGACAGGCGGTCAGACAGACAGAAGACCAGACAGACGGTCAGACAGACGGTCAGACAGAAGACCAGACAGATGGTCAGACAGAAGACCAGACAGACGGTCAGACAGAAGAACAGACAGACGGTCAGACAGAAGACCAGACAGATGGTCAGACAGAAGAACAGACAGACGGTCAGACAGGCGGTCAGACAGACGGTCAGACAGAAGACCAGACAGACGGTCAGACAGACGGTCAGACAGACGATCAGACAGACGGTCAGACAGACGGTCAGACAGAAGACCAGACAGACGGTCAGACAGAAGAACAGACAGACGGTCAGACAGAAGAACAGACAGACGGTCAGACAGAAGAACAGACAGACGGTCAGACAGAAGACCAGACAGACGGTCAGACAGACGGTCAGACAGAAGACCAGACAGACGGTCAGACAGACGGTCAGACAGAAGACCAGACAGACGGTCAGACAGAAGACCAGACAGACGGTCAGACAGAAGACCAGACAGACGGTCAGACAGAAGAACAGACAGACGGTCAGACAGAAGAACAGACAGACGGTCAGACAGAAGACCAGACAGACGGTCAGACAGACGGTCAGACAGATGGTCAGACAGACAGACGGTCAGACAGACGGTCAGACAGACAGACGGTCAGACAGACGATCAGACAGACAGACGGTCAGACAGACCATCAGACAGACCATCAGACAGACCATCAGACAGACCATCAGACAGACCATCAGACAGACCATCAGACAGACCATCAGACGGTCAGACAGACAGACGGTCAGACAGACGGTCAGACAGAAGAACAGACAGACGGTCAGAGAGACGGTCAGACAGACGGTCAGACAGACGGTTAGACAGACGGTCAGACAGAAGAACAGACAGAAGACCAGACAGACGGTTAGACAGACGGTCAGACAGAAGAACAGACAGAAGACCAGACAGACGGTCAGACAGACGGTCAGACAGACGATCAGACAGACAGACAGACGATCAGACAGGCACACGGTCAGACAGACGGTCAGACAGACGGATTACCCATCAGCCCTCACCTTCTGTAGTAATGGTCGAAACACTCATTGCAGAAGTGCTCTCCACACGACAGGTGATACCAGCGAGAGGTGTATCCGTTCCTAGCACACCTGAGGAAAGCAGAGAGGACTCCATCACACACACTCAGACATCATCAGATGAGAACACACACACACTCACTCAGACATCATCAGATGAGAACACACACACACACACACACACACACACACAAACACACACACACACACAAACACAAACACACACACACACTCAGACATCATCAGATGAGAACACACACACACACACACACACACACTCACTCAGACATCATCAGATGAGAACACACACACACACACACTCACTCAGA
>NC_137104.1:57788537-57828537 GCF_949357685.1 Gobio gobio
ATGTGTGTGTGGAGTTGAACATGTGATCTGGTGTGTGTGTGGAGTTGAACATGTGATCTGGCGTGTGTGGAGTTGAACATGTGATCTGATGTGTGTGTGGAGTTGAACATGTGATCTGGTGTGTGTGTGGAGTTGAACATGTGATCTGGTGTGTGTGTGGAGTTGAACATGTGATCTGGTGTGTGTGGAGTTGAACATGTGATCTGGTGCGTGTGTGGAGTTGAACATGTGATCTGGTGTGTGTGTGGAGTTGAACATGTGATCTGGCGCGTGTGTGGAGTTGAACATGTGATCTGGTGTGTGTGTGGAGTTGAACATGTGATCTGGTGTGTGTGTGGAGTTGAACATGTGATCTGGTGTGTGTGGATTTGAACATGTGATCTGGTGCGTGTGTGGAGTTGAACATGTGATCTGGTGTGTGTGTGGAGTTGAACATGTGATCTGGCGCGTGTGTGGAGTTGAACATGTGATCTGGTGTGTGTGTGGAGTTGAACATGTGATCTGGTGTGTGTGTGGAGTTGAACATGTGATCTGGTGTGTGTGTGGAGTTGAACATGTGATCTGGTGTGTGTGTGGAGTTGAACATGTGATCTGGTGCGTGTGGAGTTGAACATGTGATCTGGTGTGTGTGGAGTTGAACATGTGATCTGGTGTGTGTGGAGTTGATCATGTGATCTGGTGTGTGTGGAGCTGAACGTGATCTGGTGTGTGTGGAGTTGATCATGTGATCTGGTGTGTGTGGAGTTGAACATGTGATCTGATGTGTGTGTGGAGTTGAACATGTGATCTGGTGTGTGTGTGGAGTTGAACATGTGATCTGGCGTGTGTGGAGTTGAACATGTGATCTGATGTGTGTGTGGAGTTGAACATGTGATCTGGTGTGTGTGTGGAGTTGAACATGTGATCTGGTGTGTGTGTGGAGTTGAACATGTGATCTGGCGCGTGTGTGGAGTTGAACATGTGATCTGGTGTGTGTGTGGAGTTGAACATGTGATCTGGCGCGTGTGTGGAGTTGAACATGTGATCTGGTGTGTGTGTGGAGTTGAACATGTGATCTGGTGTGTGTGTGGAGTTGAACATGTGATCTGGTGCGTGTGTGGAGTTGAACAGGTGATCTGGCGCGTGTGTGGAGTTGAACATGTGATCTGGTGTGTGTGTGGAGTTGAACATGTGATCTGGTGCGTGTGTGGAGTTGAACATGTGATCTGATGTGTGTGTGGAGTTGAACATGTGATCTGATGTGTGTGTGGAGTTGAACATGTGATCTGGCGTGTGTGGAGTTGAACATGTGATCTGGTGTGTGTGTGGAGTTGAACATGTGATCTGGTGTGTGTGTGGAGTTGAACATGTGATCTGGTGTGTGTGTGGAGTTGAACATGTGATCTGGTGTGTGTGTGGAGTTGAACATGTGATCTGGTGTGTGTGTGGAGTTGAACATGTGATCTGGCGCGTGTGTGGAGTTGAACATGTGATCTGGTGTGTGTGTGGAGTTGAACATGTGATCTGGCGCGTGTGTGGAGTCGAACATGTGATCTTGTGTGTGTGGAGTTGAAAATGTGATCTGGTGCGTGTGTGGAGTTGAACATGTGATCTGGTGTGTGTGTGGAGTTGAACATGTGATCTGGTGTGTGTGTGGAGTTGAACATGTGATCTGGTGCGTGTGTGGAGTTGAACATGTGATCTGGTGTGTGTGTGGAGTTGAACATGTGATCTGGTGTGTGTGTGGAGTTGAACATGTGATCTGATGTGTGTGTGGAGTTGAACATGTGATCTGGCGTGTGTGGAGTTGAACATGTGATCTGGTGTGTGTGTGGAGTTGAACATGTGATCTGGTGTGTGTGTGGAGTTGAACATGTGATCTGGTGTGTGTGTGGAGTTGAACATGTGATCTGGTGTGTGTGTGGAGTTGAACATGTGATCTGGTGCGTGTGTGGAGTTGAACATGTGATCTGATGTGTGTGTGGAGTTGAACATGTGATCTGATGTGTGTGTGGAGTTGAACATGTGATCTGGCGTGTGTGGAGTTGAACATGTGATCTGGTGTGTGTGTGGAGTTGAACATGTGATCTGGTGTGTGTGTGGAGTTGAACATGTGATCTGGTGTGTGTGTGGAGTTGAACATGTGATCTGGCGCGTGTGTGGAGTTGAACATGTGATCTGGTGTGTGTGTGGAGTTGAACATGTGATCTGGCGCGTGTGTGGAGTTGAACATGTGATCTGGTGTGTGTGTGGAGTTGAACATGTGATCTGGTGCGTGTGTGGAGTTGAACATGTGATCTGGTGTGTGTGTGGAGTTGAACATGTGATCTGGCGTGTGTGTGGAGTTGAACATGTGATCTGGTGTGTGTGTGGAGTTGAACATGTGATCTGGTGTGTGTGTGTGGAGTTGAACATGTGATCTGGTGTGTGTGTGTGGAGTTGAACATAGGCTTGTTCAACTTCACCCAGCGATGCGCAGACCGATCGGCGGCTGACTTGAAGCAGTGCATGCCGGTTAGAAATTTTGTCCGACTTGAGGCAGCGCCGACGCCACGTGACAGTGACGTATGTCAACAAAGTGCCGCGAGAGCGATTCGAGAGCAGCCGGCGATTACAGCCGGTGCAGTTTCTCCAGAGCGACTGCATGAGGCTGCACGGGCTCTGATGACGACACAGCCGTTCCACGATTGGCCAGATTCACCGCATGACAGCGATCACGTGTGTTTCGTGTTTATTCTAAAACCTTCAGCTCCACTAATGCTCACAAATCTGTTTTTTATAACAGTAAAACCTCCTTTCATGTAGTCGCGATGTTATATTGTCATGTTTATCAAAATATAACTGATTAAAAACATAGACCCCACTTCATTGATAGTGTAGGCTTAAATGTTGAACTTTATTCTTGTACAAACACACCCTGTATTAAGCAGTGCATAAAGTATTACATGACAATAATGTGTCTGAAACATCTGTGTATTGCCAAATATTGCATTTATTTCACTTCAGCTGATAAAGTGTGCAAACACAGCGCGAGCGTCACCGCGAGAAGCAGAAAGTGTCCGACTTCACGTCTGTGTTTGCAGCTCCTCCCCGCCTGCACGCGGCTACTCTCGCCGATCAGTTGCATCCAGCCGCAGCCGATGTCGAACACACCTCATGTGATCTGGTGTGTGTGTGGAGTTGAACATGTGATCTGGTGTGTGTGGAGTTGAACATGTGATCTGGTGTGTGTGGAGTTGAACAGGTGATCTGATGTGTGTGTGGAGTTGAACATGTGATCTGGTGTGTGTGGAGTTGAACATGTGATCTGGTGTGTGTGTGGAGTTGAACATGTGATCTGGTGCGTGTGTGGAGTTGAACATGTGATCTGGTGTGTGTGTGGAGTTGAACATGTGATCTGATGTGTGTGTGTGGAGTTGAACAGGTGATCTGGTGCGTGTGTGGAGTTGAACATGACATCTGGTGTGTGTGTGGAGTTGAACAGGTGATCTGATGTGTGTGTGTGGAGTTGAACAGGTGATCTGGTGCGTGTGTGGAGTTGAACATGTGATCTGGTGTGTGTGTGGAGTTGAACAGGTGATCTGATGTGTGTGTGGAGTTGAACATGTGATCTGGTGTGTGTGTGTGGAGTTGAACATGTGATCTGGTGTGTGTGTGTGGAGTTGAACATGTGATCTGGTGCGTGTGTGGAGTTGAACATGTGATCTGGTGTGTGTGTGTGGAGTTGAACATGTGATCTGGTGTGTGTGTGTGGAGTTGAACATGTGATCTGATGTGTGTGTGTGGAGTTGAACAGGTGATCTGGTGTGTGTGTGTGGAGTTGAACATGTGATCTGGTGTGTGTGTGGAGTTGAACATGTGATCTGGTGTGTGTGTGTGGAGTTGAACATGTGATCTGGTGTGTGTGTGTGGAGTTGAACATGTGATCTGGTGCGTGTGTGGAGTTGAACATGTGATCTGGTGTGTGTGTGTGGAGTTGAACATGTGATCTGGTGTGTGTGTGTGGAGTTGAACATGTGATCTGGTGCGTGTGTGGAGTTGAACATGTGATCTGGTGTGTGTGTGGAGTTGAACATGTGATCTGGTGCGTGTGTGGAGTTGAACATGTGATCTGGTGTGTGTGTGGAGTTGAACATGTGATCTGGTGTGTGTGGAGTTGAACATGACATCTGGTGTGTGTGTGGAGTTGAACAGGTGATCTGATGTGTGTGTGTGGAGTTGAACAGGTGATCTGGTGCGTGTGTGGAGTTGAACATGTGATCTGGTGTGTGTGTGGAGTTGAACATGTGATCTGGTGTGTGTGGAGTTGAACATGTGATCTGGTGTGTGTGTGTGGAGTTGAACATGTGATCTGGTGTGTGTGTGTGGAGTTGAACATGTGATCTGGTGTGTGTGTGTGGAGTTGAACATGTGATCTGGTGCGTGTGTGGAGTTGAACATGTGATCTGGTGTGTGTGTGTGGAGTTGAACATGTGATCTGGTGTGTGTGTGTGGAGTTGAACATGTGATCTGATGTGTGTGTGTGGAGTTGAACAGGTGATCTGGTGTGTGTGTGTGGAGTTGAACATGTGATCTGGTGTGTGTGTGGAGTTGAACATGTGATCTGGTGTGTGTGTGTGGAGTTGAACATGTGATCTGGTGTGTGTGTGTGGAGTTGAACATGTGATCTGGTGCGTGTGTGGAGTTGAACGTGATCTGGTGTGTGTGTGTGGAGTTGAACATGTGATCTGGTGTGTGTGTGTGGAGTTGAACATGTGATCTGATGTGTGTGTGTGGAGTTGAACAGGTGATCTGGTGCGTGTGTGGAGTTGAACATGTGATCTGGTGTGTGTGTGGAGTTGAACAGGTGATCTGATGTGTGTGTGGAGTTGAACATGTGATCTGGTGTGTGTGTGTGGAGTTGAACATGTGATCTGGTGTGTGTGTGTGGAGTTGAACATGTGATCTGGTGCGTGTGTGGAGTTGAACATGTGATCTGGCGTGTGTGGAGTTGAACATGTGATCTGGCGTGTGTGGAGTTGAACATGTGATCTGGTGTGTGTGTGGAGTTGAACATGTGATCTGGTGTGTGTGTGGAGTTGAACATGTGATCTGGTGTGTGTGTGGAGTTGAACATGTGATCTGGTGTGTGTGGAGTTGAACAGGTGATCTGATGTGTGTGTGGAGTTGAACATGTGATCTGGTGTGTGTGGAGTTGAACATGTGATCTGGCGTGTGTGGAGTTGAACATGTGATCTGGCGTGTGTGGAGTTGAACATGTGATCTGGTGTGTGTGGAGTTGAACATGTGATCTGGCGTGTGTGGAGTTGAACATGTGATCTGGTGTGTGTGTGGAGTTGAACATGTGATCTGGTGTGTGTGTGGAGTTGAACATGTGATCTGGCGTGTGTGGAGTTGAACATGTGATCTGGTGTGTGTGTGGAGTTGAACATGTGATCTGGTGTGTGTGTGGAGTTGATCATGTGATCTGGCGTGTGTGGAGTTGAACATGTGATCTGGCGTGTGTGGAGTTGAACATGTGATCTGGTGTGTGTGTGGAGTTGAACATGTGATCTGGTGTGTGTGTGGAGTTGAACATGTGATCTGGTGTGTGTGTGGAGTTGAACATGTGATCTGGTGTGTGTGTGGAGTTGAACATGTGATCTGGTGTGTGTGTGGAGTTGAACATGTGATCTGGTGTGTGTGTGGAGTTGAACATGTGATCTGGTGTGTGTGTGGAGTTGAACATGTGATCTGGTGTGTGTGGAGTTGAACATGTGATCTGGTGTGTGTGTGGAGTTGAACATGTGATCTGGTGTGTGTGTGGAGTTGAACATGTGATCTGGTGTGTGTGTGGAGTTGAACATGTGATCTGGTGTGTGTGTGGAGTTGAACATGTGATCTGGTGCGTGTGGAGCTGAACATGTGATCTGGTGTGTGTGGAGTTGATCATGTGATCTGGTGTGTGTGGAGTTGATCGTGTGATCTGGTGCGTGTGGAGTTGAACATGTGATTTGGTGTGTGTGGAGATGATCATGTGATCTGAGGTGTGTTCGACATCGGCTGCGGCTGGATGCAACTGATCGGCGAGAGTAGCCGCGTGCAGGCGGGGAGGAGCTGCAAACACAGACGTGAAGTCGGACACTTTCTGCTTCTCGCGGTGACGCTCGCGCTGTGTCTGCACACTTTATCAGCTGAAGTGAAATAAATGCAATATTTGGCAATACACAGATGTTTCAGAGACATTATTGTCATGTAATACTTTATGCACTGCACGAAAACACGAAACACACGTGATCGCTGTCATGCGGTGAATCTGGCCAATCGTGGAACGGCTGTGTCGTCATCAGAGCCCGTGCAGCCTCGAGCAGTCGCTCTGGAGAAACTGCACCGGCTGTAATCGCCGGCTGCTCTCGAATCGCTCTCGCGGCACTTTGTTGACATACGTCACTGTCACGTGGCGTCGGCGCTGCCTCAAGTCGGACAAAATTTCTAACCGGCATGCACTGCTTCAAGTCAGCCGCCGATCGGTCTGCTCATCGCTGGGTGAAGTCGAACAAGCCTCATGTGATGTGGTGTGTGTGGAGCTGAACATGTGATCTGGTGTGTGTGTGTGGAGCTGAACATGTGATCTGGTGTGTGTGTGTGGAGCTGAACATGTGATCTGGTGTGTGTGTGGAGCTGAACATGTGATCTGGTGTGTGTGGAGCTGAACATGTGATGTGGTGTGTGTGGAGCTGAACATGTGATCTGGTGTGTGTGGAGTTGAACATGTGATCTGGTGCGTGTGTGGAGTTGAACATGTGATCTGGCGTGTGTGGAGTTGAACATGTGATCTGGTGTGTGTGTGGAGTTGAACATGTGATCTGGTGTGTGTGTGGAGTTGAACATGTGATCTGGTGCGTGTGTGTTTTCCGTCACTGTCTCACATCATACTTTCTCCCCCACTGCCCCCTAGAGCCTATATACAGGAACTGCTTAACATGCAGAATTACAGATCTATATAATCTAACAACTTGAATATTACACAGTGAGAGACACACACACTCACACAGTGAGACAGACTGACAGACAGACAGACAGACAGACAGACAGACAGACAGACACACACACACACACACACACACACACACACACACACACACACACACACACACACTCTCACACAGTGAGAGACAGACACACAGACACACACACACATGTTTGTTTTTGTGAAATGTGAGGACTTTCCATAGGCGTAATGTTTTTTATACCGTACAAACCGTATTTTCTATCCCCTTACACTGCCCCTAAACCTACCCATCACACACACACACACACACACACACACACACACACACACACACACACTGCCCCTGCCCCTAAACCTAACCATCACACACACACACACACACACACACACACACACACACACACACACACACACACACACACACACACACACACACACACACACACACACACACACACACACACACACACACACTCACCTGAGTCCGCTAGCATTGATAATGCTGATTCTGTTAAGCCTCTGGATCTTTGACTCTTTATCTGAGGAATATTTGCGCCTTTGTTCTTTAATGAAACGCATTAAATCCCGCATCGCTTATTCTGCCTCATCTGCGGGAAACTCACGGTGTGTGTGACCTCACTTCCGGTGCTTAACAACACACATCAAAATAAAAGCCCCTGTAGTCTGTGCTCGCGCTGGTCTGTTATTATGGGGTGGATGCACGAGAGCGGCGCGTTTCTGTAGTGATCGGCGACGGTCGCTCAGTTTGTTGTGGAAATTAAGAAATGGGAACGGGAGCTTCAGCTTTGCGTCTGAAGGGGAGGTTTGTCTCGAGCGGCGCTCCGTACACTGCACGCGTTACTATGGCGACCGCAGCGCGTCCTGCTCCGCCTATAAACACAGATGCGGCTGTTGTCACGATGCGCTCGGGAAGATTTCTGACATCAGACTCCACCAGTGATCAATCAATGCGATCAGACTCCATAAGTGACGTCAGACTCCACCAGTGATCAATCAATGTGATCGGACTCCATCAGTGACGTCAGACATGCTGTCCAGCGCGCCGCCCGCGAGCGGCTTCCTTCAGAAACGCGTCGTGACCGAGAGGAAATCTCAGCCCGAGGTGAGCTTCTGTCCGAACTCTGAGTGACTCGGTTCGGTGAGTGTGTGTCAAAGACTCGGTTCAGTGAGTGAGTGTGAGTGACTCGGTTCGGTGAGTGTGTGTCAGTGACTCGGTTCGGTGAGTGTGTGTCAAAGACTCGGTTCAGTGAGTGAGTGTGAGTGACTCGGTTCGGTGAGTGTGTGTCAAAAGACTCGGTTCAGTGAGTGAGTGTGAGTGACTCGGTTCAGTGAGTTTGTGTCAAAGACTCGGTTCAATGAGTGTGTGTGTGTGTGTGTGTGTGACTCGGTTCAGTGAGTGTGTGTGTGTGTGACTCAGTTCAATGAGTGTGTGTGTGTGTGTGTGTGACTCGGTTCAGTGAGTGTGTGTGTGTGACTCAGTTCAATGAGTGTGTGTGTGTGTGTGTGTGACTCGGTTCAGTGAGTGTGTGTGTGTGACTCAGTTCAATGAGTGTGTGTGTGTGTGTGAGTGACTCGGTTCAGTGAGTTTGTGTCAAAGACTCGGTTCAATGAGTGTGTGTGTGTGTGTGTGTGTGTGTGACTCGGTTCAGTGAGTGTGTGTGTGTGACGCGGTTCAATGAGTGTGTGTGTGTGTGTGTGTGTGTGTGTGTGTGACTCGGTTCAGTGAGTGTGTGTGTGACTCGGTTCAATGAGTGTGTGTGTGTGAGTGACTCGGTTCGGTGAGTGTGTGTGAGTGACTCGGTTCGGTGAGTGTGTGTGTGTGACTCGGTTCGGTGAGTGTGTGTGTGTGACTCGGTTCAGTGAGTGTGTGTGTGTGACGCGGTTCAATGAGTGTGTGTGTGTGTGTGTGTGTGTGACTCGGTTCAGTGAGTGTGTGTGTGACTCGGTTCAATGAGTGTGTGTGTGTGAGTGACTCGGTTCGGTGAGTGTGTGTGTGTGACTCGGTTCGGTGAGTGTGTGTGTGTGGCTCGGTTCGGTGAGTGTGTGTGTGTGACTCGGTTCAATGAGTGTGTGTGTGTGTGTGTGTGTGACTCGGTTCAATGAGTGTGTGTGTGTGAGTGACTCGGTTCGGTGTGTGTGTGTGTGTGTGACTCGGTTCAGTGAGTGTGTGTGACTCGGTTCGGTGAGTGTGTGTCAGTGACTCGGTTCGGTGAGTGTGTGTCAGTGACTCGGTTCGGTGAGTGTGTGTCAGTGACTCGGTTCGGTGTGTGTGTGTGTCAGTAACTCGGTTCGGTGTGTGTGTGTCAGTGACTCGGTTCGGTGTGTGTGTGTGTGAGTAACTCGGTTCGGTGAGTGTGTGTGTGACTCGGTTCGGTGAGTGTGTGTCAGTGACTCGGTTCGGTGAGTGTGTGTCAGTGACTCGATTCGGTGTGTGTGTGTGTGACTCGGTTCGGTGAGTGTGTGTGAGTGACTCGGTTCGGTGAGTGTGTGTCAGTGACTCGGTTCGGTGAGTGTGTGTGAGTGACTCGGTTCGGTGAGTGTGTGTGAGTGACTCGGTTCGGTGAGTGTGTGTGTGACTCGGTTCGGTGAGTGTGTGTCAGTGACTCGATTCGGTGTGTGTGTGTGTGACTCGGTTCGGTGAGTGTGTGTGAGTGACTCGGTTCGGTGAGTGTGTGTCAGTGACTCGGTTCGGTGAGTGTGTGTGAGTGACTCGGTTCGGTGAGTGTGTGTGAGTGACTCGGTTCGGTGAGTGTGTGTCAGTGACTCGGTTCGGTGGGTGTGTGTGAGTGACTCGGTTCGGTGAGTGTGTGTCAGTGACTCGGTTCGGTGAGTGTGTGTGTGTGAGTGAGTGACTCGGTTCGGTGAGTGTGTGTGAGTGACTCGGTTCGGTGAGTGTGTGTGAGTGACTCGGTTCGGTGAGTGTGTGTCAGTGACTCGGTTCGGTGAGTGTGTGTGAGTGACTCGGTTCGGTGAGTGTGTGTCAGTGACTCGGTTCGGTGAGTGTGTGTGAGTGAGTGACTCGGTTCGGTGAGTGTGTGTGAGTGACTCGGTTCGGTGAGTGTGTGTCAGTGACTCGGTTCGGTGAGTGTGTGTCAGTGACTCGGTTCGGTGAGTGTGTGTCAGTGACTCGGTTCGGTGAGTGTGTGTGAGTGACTCGGTTCGGTGAGTGTGTGTGAGTGACTCGGTTCGTTGAGTGTGTGTGAGTGACTCGGTTCGGTGAGTGTGTGTCAGTGACTCGGTTCGGTGAGTGTGTGTGAGTGACTCGGTTCGTTGAGTGTGTGTGAGTGACTCGGTTCGGTGAGTGTGTGTCAGTGACTCGGTTCGGTGAGTGTGTGTGAGTGACTCGGTTCGGTGAGTGTGTGTGTCAGTGACTCGGTTCGTTGAGTGTGTGTGAGTGACTCGGTTCGGTGAGTGTGTGTCAGTGACTCGGTTCGGTGAGTGTGTGTGAGTGACTCGGTTCGTTGAGTGTGTGTGAGTGACTCGGTTCGGTGAGTGTGTGTCAGTGACTCGGTTTGGTGTGTGTGTGTCAGTGACTCGGTTCGGTGAGTGTGTGTGTGTGACTCGGTTCAGTGAGTGTGTGTGACTCGGTTCGGTGAGTGTGTGTGTGAGTGACTCGGTTCGGTGAGTGTGTGTGAGTGACTCGGTTCGGTGAGTGTGTGTGAGTGACTCGGTTCGGTGAGTGTGTGTGAGTGAGTGACTCGGTTCGGTGAGTGTGTGTGAGTGACTCGGTTCGGTGAGTGTGTGTGAGTGACTCGGTTCGGTGAGTGTGTGTGTCAGTGACTCGGTTCGGTGAGTGTGTGTGAGTGACTCGGTTCGGTGAGTGTGTGTGAGTGACTCGGTTCGTTGAGTGTGTGTGAGTGACTCGGTTCGGTGAGTGTGTGTCAGTGACTCGGTTCGGTGAGTGTGTGTGAGTGACTCGGTTCGTTGAGTGTGTGTGAGTGACTCGGTTCGGTGTGACTCGGTTCGGTGAGTGTGTGTCAGTGACTCGGTTCGGTGAGTGTGTGTGAGTGACTCGGTTCGGTGAGTGTGTGTGAGTGACTCGGTTCGGTGAGTGTGTGTGAGTGACTCGGTTCGGTGAGTGTGTGTGAGTGACTCGGTTCGGTGTGACTTGGTTCGGTGAGTGTGGGTGAGTGACTCGGTTCAATGAGTGTGTGTGTGTGTGTGTGTGACTCGGTTCGGTGAGTGTGTGTCAGTGACTCGATTCGGTGTGTGTGTGTGTGACTCGGTTCGGTGAGTGTGTGTCAGTGACTCGGTTCCGTGAGTGTGTGTGTGTGACTCGGTTCAATGAGTGTGTGTGTGTGTGTGTGTGACTCGGTTCAATGAGTGTGTGTGTGTGAGTGACTCGGTTCGGTGTGTGTGTGTGTGTGTGACTCGGTTCAGTGAGTGTGTGTGACTCGGTTCGGTGAGTGTGTGTCAGTGACTCGGTTCGGTGAGTGTGTGTCAGTGACTCGGTTCGGTGAGTGTGTGTCAGTGACTCGGTTCGGTGTGTGTGTGTGTCAGTAACTCGGTTCGGTGTGTGTGTGTCAGTGACTCGGTTCGGTGTGTGTGTGTGTGAGTAACTCGGTTCGGTGAGTGTGTGTGTGTGTGACTCGGTTCGGTGAGTGTGTGTCAGTGACTCGGTTCGGTGAGTGTGTGTCAGTGACTCGATTCGGTGTGTGTGTGTGTGACTCGGTTCGGTGAGTGTGTGTCAGTGACTCGGTTCGGTGAGTGTGTGTCAGTGACTCGGTTCGGTGAGTGTGTGTGAGTGACTCGGTTCGGTGAGTGTGTGTGAGTGACTCGGTTCGGTGAGTGTGTGTCAGTGACTCGGTTCGGTGAGTGTGTGTGAGTGACTCGGTTCGGTGAGTGTGTGTGTGAGTGACTCGGTTCGGTGAGTGTGTGTCAGTGACTCGGTTCGGTGAGTGTGTGTGAGTGACTCGGTTCGGTGAGTGTGTGTCAGTGACTCGGTTCGGTGAGTGTGTGTCAGTGACTCGGTTCGGTGAGTGTGTGTGTGAGTGACTCGGTTCGGTGAGTGTGTGTCAGTGACTCGGTTCGGTGAGTGTGTGTGAGTGAGTGACTCGGTTCGGTGAGTGTGTGTGAGTGACTCGGTTCGGTGAGTGTGTGTGAGTGACTCGGTTCGGTGAGTGTGTGTCAGTGACTCGGTTCGGTGAGTGTGTGTGAGTGAGTGACTCGGTTCGGTGAGTGTGTGTGAGTGACTCGGTTCGGTGAGTGTGAGTGAGTGACTCGGTTCGGTGAGTGTGTGTGAGTGAGTGACTCGGTTCGGTGAGTGTGTGTCAGTGACTCGGTTCGGTGAGTGTGTGTGAGTGAGTGACTCGGTTCGGTGAGTGTGTGTGAGTGACTCGGTTCGGTGAGTGTGTGTCAGTGACTCGGTTCGGTGAGTGTGTGTGAGTGACTCGGTTCGGTGAGTGTGTGTCAGTGACTCGGTTCGGTGAGTGTGTGTGAGTGACTCGGTTCGGTGAGTGTGTGTCAGTGACTCGGTTCGGTGAGTGTGTGTCAGTGACTCGGTTCGGTGAGTGTGTGTCAGTGACTCGGTTCGGTGAGTGTGTGTGTCAGTGACTCGGTTCGGTGAGTGTGTGTGTCAGTGACTCGGTTCGGTGAGTGTGTGTCAGTGACTCGGTTCGGTGAGTGTGTGTGTGTCAGTGACTCGGTTCGGTGAGTGTGTGTGAGTGAGTGACTCGGTTCGGTGAGTGTGTGTGAGTGACTCGGTTCGGTGAGTGTGTGTGTGTCAGTGACTCGGTTCGGTGAGTGTGTGTGAGTGAGTGACTCGGTTCGGTGAGTGTGTGTGTGTGACTCGGTTCGGTGAGTGCGTGTCAGTGACTCGGTTCGGTGAGTGTGTGTGAGTGAGTGACTCGGTTCGGTGAGTGTGTGTGAGTGAGTGACTCGGTTCGGTGAGTGTGTGTGAGTGACTCGGTTCGGTGAGTGTGTGTCAGTGACTCGGTTCGGTGAGTGTGTGTGAGTGACTCGGTTCGGTGAGTGTGTGTCAGTGACTCGGTTCGGTGAGTGTGTGTCAGTGACTCGGTTCGGTGAGTGTGTGTGTGTGACTCGGTTCGGTGAGTGTGTGTCAGTGACTCGGTTCGGTGAGTGTGTGTGTGTGACTCGGTTCGGTGAGTGTGTGTCAGTGAGTCGGTTCGGTGAGTGTGTGTCAGTGACTCGGTTCGGTGAGTGTGTGTGTGTGACTCGGTTCAGTGAGTGTGTGTGACTCGGTTCGGTGAGTGTGTGTGAGTGACTCGGTTCGGTGAGTGTGTGTGTCAGTGACTCGGTTCGGTGAGTGTGTGTGTGTGACTCGGTTCGGTGAGTTTGTGTCAGTGACTCGGTTCGGTGAGTGTGTGTGAGTGACTCGTTTCGGTGAGTGTGTGTCAGTGACTCGGTTCGGTGAGTGTGTGTCAGTGACTCGGTTCGGTGAGTGTGTGTGTGAGTGACTCGGTTCGGTGAGTGTGTGTCAGTGACTCGGTTCGGTGAGTGTGTGTGAGTGAGTGACTCGGTTCGGTGAGTGTGTGTGAGTGACTCGGTTCGGTGAGTGTGTGTGAGTGACTCGGTTCGGTGAGTGTGTGTCAGTGACTCGGTTCGGTGAGTGTGTGTGAGTGAGTGACTCGGTTCGGTGAGTGTGTGTCAGTGACTCGGTTCGGTGAGTGTGAGTGAGTGACTCGGTTCGGTGAGTGTGTGTGAGTGAGTGACTCGGTTCGGTGAGTGTGTGTCAGTGACTCGGTTCGGTGAGTGTGTGTGAGTGAGTGACTCGGTTCGGTGAGTGTGTGTGAGTGACTCGGTTCGGTGAGTGTGTGTCAGTGACTCGGTTCGGTGAGTGTGTGTGAGTGACTCGGTTCGGTGAGTGTGTGTCAGTGACTCGGTTCGGTGAGTGTGTGTGAGTGACTCGGTTCGGTGAGTGTGTGTCAGTGACTCGGTTCGGTGAGTGTGTGTCAGTGACTCGGTTCGGTGAGTGTGTGTCAGTGACTCGGTTCGGTGAGTGTGTGTGTCAGTGACTCGGTTCGGTGAGTGTGTGTGTCAGTGACTCGGTTCGGTGAGTGTGTGTCAGTGACTCGGTTCGGTGAGTGTGTGTGTGTCAGTGACTCGGTTCGGTGAGTGTGTGTGAGTGAGTGACTCGGTTCGGTGAGTGTGTGTGAGTGACTCGGTTCGGTGAGTGTGTGTGTGTCAGTGACTCGGTTCGGTGAGTGTGTGTGAGTGAGTGACTCGGTTCGGTGAGTGTGTGTGTGTGACTCGGTTCGGTGAGTGTGTGTCAGTGACTCGGTTCGGTGAGTGTGTGTGAGTGAGTGACTCGGTTCGGTGAGTGTGTGTGAGTGAGTGACTCGGTTCGGTGAGTGTGTGTGAGTGACTCGGTTCGGTGAGTGTGTGTCAGTGACTCGGTTCGGTGAGTGTGTGTGAGTGACTCGGTTCGGTGAGTGTGTGTCAGTGACTCGGTTCGGTGAGTGTGTGTCAGTGACTCGGTTCGGTGAGTGTGTGTCAGTGACTCGGTTCGGTGAGTGTGTGTGTGTGACTCGGTTCGGTGAGTGTGTGTCAGTGACTCGGTTCGGTGAGTGTGTGTGTGTGACTCGGTTCAGTGAGTGTGTGTGACTCGGTTCGGTGAGTGTGTGTGTGAGTCAGTGACTCGGTTCGGTGAGTGTGTGTGTGTGACTCGGTTCGGTGAGTGTGTGTCAGTGACTCGGTTCGGTGAGTGTGTGTCAGTGACTCGGTTCGGTGAGTGTGTGTGTGTGACTCGGTTCGGTGAGTGTGTGTGAGTGACTCGGTTCGGTGAGTGTGTGTGTCAGTGACTCGGTTTGGTGAGTGTGTGTGAGTGAGTGACTCGGTTCGGTGAGTGTGTGTCAGTGACTCGGTTCGGTGAGTGTGTGTCAGTGACTCGGTTCGGTGAGTGTGTGTCAGTGACTCGGTTCGGTGAGTGTGTGTCAGTGACTCGGTTCGGTGAGTGTGTGTGAGTGACTCGTTCGGTGAGTGTGTGTGTGTGACTCGGTTCAGTGAGTGTGTGTCAGTGACTCGGTCCGGTGAGTGTGTGTGTGACTGACTCGGTTCGGTGAGTGTGTCAGTGACTCGGTTCGGTGAGTGTGTGTCAGTGACTCGGTTCGGTGAGTGTGTGTCAGTGACTCGGTCCGGTGAGTGTGTGTGTGACTGACTCGGTTCGGTGAGTGTGTGTCAGTGACTCGGTTCGGTGAGTGTGTGTGAGTGACTCGGTTCGGTGAGTGTGTGTGAGTGAGTGACTCGGTTCGGTGAGTGTGTGTGAGTGACTCGGTTCGGTGAGTGTGTGTCAGTGACTCGGTTCGGTGAGTGTGTGTGAGTGACTCGGTTCGGTGAGTGTGTGTCAGTGACTCGGTTCGGTGAGTGTGTGTGAGTGACTCGGTTCGGTGAGTGTGTGTCAGTGACTCGGTTCGGTGAGTGTGTGTCAGTGACTCGGTTCGGTGAGTGTGTGTCAGTGACTCGGTTCGGTGAGTGTGTGTGTCAGTGACTCGGTTCGGTGAGTGTGTGTGTCAGTGACTCGGTTCGGTGAGTGTGTGTCAGTGACTCGGTTCGGTGAGTGTGTGTGTGTCAGTGACTCGGTTCGGTGAGTGTGTGTGAGTGAGTGACTCGGTTCGGTGAGTGTGTGTGAGTGACTCGGTTCGGTGAGTGTGTGTGTGTCAGTGACTCGGTTCGGTGAGTGTGTGTGAGTGACTCGGTTCGGTGAGTGTGTGTCAGTGACTCGGTTCGGTGAGTGTGTGTCAGTGACTCGGTTCGGTGAGTGTGTGTCAGTGACTCGGTTCGGTGAGTGTGTGTGTCAGTGACTCGGTTCGGTGAGTGTGTGTGTCAGTGACTCGGTTCGGTGAGTGTGTGTCAGTGACTCGGTTCGGTGAGTGTGTGTGTGTCAGTGACTCGGTTCGGTGAGTGTGTGTGAGTGAGTGACTCGGTTCGGTGAGTGTGTGTGAGTGACTCGGTTCGGTGAGTGTGTGTGTGTCAGTGACTCGGTTCGGTGAGTGTGTGTGAGTGAGTGACTCGGTTCGGTGAGTGTGTGTGTGTGACTCGGTTCGGTGAGTGTGTGTCAGTGACTCGGTTCGGTGAGTGTGTGTGAGTGAGTGACTCGGTTCGGTGAGTGTGTGTGAGTGAGTGACTCGGTTCGGTGAGTGTGTGTGAGTGACTCGGTTCGGTGAGTGTGTGTCAGTGACTCGGTTCGGTGAGTGTGTGTGAGTGACTCGGTTCGGTGAGTGTGTGTCAGTGACTCGGTTCGGTGAGTGTGTGTCAGTGACTCGGTTCGGTGAGTGTGTGTGTGTGACTCGGTTCGGTGAGTGTGTGTCAGTGACTCGGTTCGGTGAGTGTGTGTGTGTGACTCGGTTCAGTGAGTGTGTGTGACTCGGTTCGGTGAGTGTGTGTGTGAGTGACTCGGTTCGGTGAGTGTGTGTGTCAGTGACTCGGTTCGGTGAGTGTGTGTGTGTGACTCGGTTCGGTGAGTGTGTGTCAGTGACTCGGTTCGGTGAGTGTGTGTCAGTGACTCGGTTCGGTGAGTGTGTGTGTGTGACTCGGTTCGGTGAGTGTGTGTGAGTGACTCGGTTCGGTGAGTGTGTGTGTCAGTGACTCGGTTTGGTGAGTGTGTGTGAGTGAGTGACTCGGTTCGGTGAGTGTGTGTCAGTGACTCGGTTCGGTGAGTGTGTGTGAGTGACTCGGTTCGGTGAGTGTGTGTGAGTGACTCGGTTCAGTGAGTGTGTGTCAGTGACTCGGTTCGGTGAGTGTGTGTCAGTGACTCGGTTCGGTGAGTGTGTGTCAGTGACTCGGTTCGGTGAGTGTGTGTCAGTGACTCGGTTCGGTGAGTGTGTGTCAGTGACTCGGTTCGGTGAGTGTGTGTGAGTGACTCGTTCGGTGAGTGTGTGTGTGTGACTCGGTTCAGTGAGTGTGTGTCAGTGACTCGGTCCGGTGAGTGTGTGTGTGACTGACTCGGTTCGGTGAGTGTGTCAGTGACTCGGTTCGGTGAGTGTGTGTCAGTGACTCGGTTCGGTGAGTGTGTGTCAGTGACTCGGTCCGGTGAGTGTGTGTGTGACTGACTCGGTTCGGTGAGTGTGTGTCAGTGACTCGGTTCGGTGAGTGTGTGTGAGTGACTCGGTTCGGTGAGTGTGTGTGAGTGAGTGACTCGGTTCGGTGAGTGTGTGTGAGTGACTCGGTTCGGTGAGTGTGTGTCAGTGACTCGGTTCGGTGAGTGTGTGTGAGTGACTCGGTTCGGTGAGTGTGTGTCAGTGACTCGGTTCGGTGAGTGTGTGTGAGTGACTCGGTTCGGTGAGTGTGTGTCAGTGACTCGGTTCGGTGAGTGTGTGTCAGTGACTCGGTTCGGTGAGTGTGTGTCAGTGACTCGGTTCGGTGAGTGTGTGTGTCAGTGACTCGGTTCGGTGAGTGTGTGTGTCAGTGACTCGGTTCGGTGAGTGTGTGTCAGTGACTCGGTTCGGTGAGTGTGTGTGTGTCAGTGACTCGGTTCGGTGAGTGTGTGTGAGTGAGTGACTCGGTTCGGTGAGTGTGTGTGAGTGACTCGGTTCGGTGAGTGTGTGTGTGTCAGTGACTCGGTTCGGTGAGTGTGTGTGAGTGAGTGACTCGGTTCGGTGAGTGTGTGTGTGTGACTCGGTTCGGTGAGTGTGTGTCAGTGACTCGGTTCGGTGAGTGTGTGTGAGTGAGTGACTCGGTTCGGTGAGTGTGTGTGAGTGAGTGACTCGGTTCGGTGAGTGTGTGTGAGTGACTCGGTTCGGTGAGTGTGTGTCAGTGACTCGGTTCGGTGAGTGTGTGTGAGTGACTCGGTTCGGTGAGTGTGTGTCAGTGACTCGGTTCGGTGAGTGTGTGTCAGTGACTCGGTTCGGTGAGTGTGTGTGTGTGACTCGGTTCGGTGAGTGTGTGTCAGTGACTCGGTTCGGTGAGTGTGTGTGTGTGACTCGGTTCAGTGAGTGTGTGTGACTCGGTTCGGTGAGTGTGTGTGTGAGTGACTCGGTTCGGTGAGTGTGTGTGTCAGTGACTCGGTTCGGTGAGTGTGTGTGTGTGACTCGGTTCGGTGAGTGTGTGTCAGTGACTCGGTTCGGTGAGTGTGTGTCAGTGACTCGGTTCGGTGAGTGTGTGTGTGTGACTCGGTTCGGTGAGTGTGTGTGAGTGACTCGGTTCGGTGAGTGTGTGTGTCAGTGACTCGGTTTGGTGAGTGTGTGTGAGTGAGTGACTCGGTTCGGTGAGTGTGTGTCAGTGACTCGGTTCGGTGAGTGTGTGTGAGTGACTCGGTTCGGTGAGTGTGTGTGAGTGACTCGGTTCAGTGAGTGTGTGTCAGTGACTCGGTTCGGTGAGTGTGTGTCAGTGACTCGGTTCGGTGAGTGTGTGTCAGTGACTCGGTTCGGTGAGTGTGTGTCAGTGACTCGGTTCGGTGAGTGTGTGTCAGTGACTCGGTTCGGTGAGTGTGTGTGAGTGACTCGTTCGGTGAGTGTGTGTGTGTGACTCGGTTCAGTGAGTGTGTGTCAGTGACTCGGTCCGGTGAGTGTGTGTGTGACTGACTCGGTTCGGTGAGTGTGTCAGTGACTCGGTTCGGTGAGTGTGTGTCAGTGACTCGGTTCGGTGAGTGTGTGTCAGTGACTCGGTCCGGTGAGTGTGTGTGTGACTGACTCGGTTCGGTGAGTGTGTGTCAGTGACTCGGTTCGGTGAGTGTGTGTGAGTGACTCGGTTCGGTGAGTGTGTGTGACTGACTCGGTTCGGTGAGTGTGTGTGACTGACTCGGTTCGGTGAGTGTGTCAGTGACTCGGTTCGGTGAGTGTGTGTCAGTGACTCGGTTCGGTGAGTGTGTGTCAGTGACTCGGTCCGGTGAGTGTGTGTGTGACTGACTCGGTTCGGTGAGTGTGTGTCAGTGACTCGGTTCGGTGAGTGTGTGTCAGTGACTCGGTTCGGTGAGTGTGTGTGAGTGACTCGGTTCGGTGAGTGTGTGTGAGTGACTCGGTTCGGTGAGTGTGTGTGAGTGACTCGGTTCGGTGAGTGTGTGTGTGTGTGACTCGGTTCGGTGAGTGTGTGTGAGTGACTCGGTTCGGGGAGTGTGTGTCAGTGACTCGGTTCGGTGAGTGTGTGTCAGTGTCTCGGTTTGGTGAGTGTGTGTAAGTGACTCGGTTCGGTGAGTGTGTGTCAGTGACTCGGTTCGGTGAGTGTGTGTCAGTGACTCGGTTCGGTGAGTGTGTGTCAGTGACTCGGTTCGGTGAGTGTGTGTCAGTGACTCGGTTCGGTGAGTGTGTGTCAGTGACTCGGTTCGGTGAGTGTGTGTGAGTGACTCGGTTCGGTGTGTGTGTGTCAGTGACTCGGTTCGGTGAGTGTGTGTGAGTGACTCGGTTCGGTGAGTGTGTGTGTGTGTGTGACTCGGTTCGGTGAGTGTGTGTCAGTGACTCGGTTCGGTGAGTGTGTGTGTGTGACTCGGTTCGGTGAGTGTGTGTCAGTGACTCGGTTTGGTGTGTGTGTGTCAGTGACTCGGTTCGGTGAGTGTGTGTGTGTGACTCGGTTCAGTGAGTGTGTGTGTGAGTGACTCGGTTCGGTGAGTGTGTGTGACTGACTCGGTTCGGTGAGTGTGTGTGAGTGACTCGGTTCGGTGAGTGTGTGTCAGTGACTCGGTTCGGTGAGTGTGTGTCAGTGACTCGGTTCGGTGAGTGTGTGTCAGTGACTCGGTTCGGTGAGTGTGTGTCAGTGACTCGGTTCGGTGAGTGTGTGTCAGTGACCCGGTTCGGTGAGTGTGTGTCAGTGACTCGGTTCGGTGAGTGTGTGTCAGTGACTCGGTTCGGTGAGTGTGTGTGAGTGAGTGACTCGGTTCGGTGAGTGTGTGTGACTGACTCGGTTCGGTGAGTGTGTGTGAGTGACTCGGTTCGGTGAGTGTGTGTCAGTGACTCGGTTCGGTGAGTGTGTGTGAGTGAGTGACTCGGTTCGGTGAGTGTGTGTGACTGACTCGGTTCGGTGAGTGTGTGTGAGTGACTCGGTTCGGTGAGTGTGTGTCAGTGACTCGGTTCGGTGAGTGTGTGTCAGTGACTCGGTTCGGTGAGTGTGTGTCAGTGACTCGGTTCGGTGAGTGTGTGTCAGTGACTCGGTTCAGTGAGTGTGTGTCAGTGACCCGGTTCGGTGAGTGTGTGTCAGTGACTCGGTTCGGTGAGTGTGTGTCAGTGACTCGTTTCGGTGAGTGTGTGTCAGTGACTCGGTTCGGTGAGTGTGTGTGAGTGACTCGGTTCGGTGAGTGTGTGTGAGTGACTCGGTTCAGTGAGTGTGTGTCAGTGACCCGGTTCGGTGAGTGTGTGTCAGTGACTCGGTTCGGTGAGTGTGTCAGTGACTCGTTTCGGTGAGTGTGTGTCAGTGACTCGGTTCGGTGAGTGTGTGTCAGTGACTCGGTTCGGTGAGTGTGTGTCAGTGACTCGGTTCGGTGAGTGTGTGTGAGTGACTCGGTTCGGTGAGTGTGTGTGAGTGACTCGGTTCGGTGAGTGTGTGTGAGTGACTCGGTTCGGTGAGTGTGTGTCAGTGACTCGGTTCGGTGAGTGTGTGTCAGTGACTCGGTTCGGTGAGTGTGTGTCAGTGACTCGGTTCGGTGAGTGTGTGTGAGTGACTCGGTTCGGTGAGTCTGTGTGAGTGACTCGGTTCGGTGAGTGTGTGTCAGTGACTCGGTTCGGTGAGTGTGTGTGTCAGTGACTCGGTTCGGTGAGTGTGTGTGTCAGTGACTCGGTTCGGTGAGTGTGTGTCAGTGACTCGGTTCGGTGAGTGTGTGTCAGTGACTCGGTTCGGTGAGTGTGTGTCAGTGACTCGGTCCGGTGAGTGTGTGTGAGTGACTCGGTTCGGTGAGTGTGTGTGAGTGACTCGGTTCGGTGAGTGTGTGTCAGTGACTCGGTTCGGTGAGTGTGTGTGAGTGACTCGGTTCGGTGAGTGTGTGTCAGTGACTCGGTTCGGTGAGTGTGTGTCAGTGACTCGGTTCGGTGAGTGTGTGTGTCAGTGACTCGGTTCGGTGAGTGTGTGTGTGAGTGACTCGGTTCGGTGAGTGTGTGTGAGTGACTCGGTTCGGTGAGTGTGTGTGAGTGACTCGGTTCGGTGAGTGTGTGTCAGTGACTCGGTTCGGTGAGTGTGTGTCAGTGACTCGGTTCGGTGAGTGTGTGTGTCAGTGACTCGGTTCGGTGAGTGTGTGTCAGTGTCTCGGTTCGGTGAGTGTGTGTGAGTGACTCGGTTCGGTGAGTGTGTGTGAGTGACTCGGTTCGGTGAGTGTGTGTGTGTGACTCGGTTCGGTGAGTGTGTGTGAGTGACTCGGTTCGGTGAGTGTGTGTCAGTGACTCGGTTCGGTGAGTGTGTGTCAGTGACTCGGTTCGGTGAGTGTGTGTCAGTGACTCGGTTCAGTGAGTGTGTGTCAGTGACTCGGTTCGGTGAGTGTGTGTCAGTGTCTCGGTTCGGTGAGTGTGTGTGAGTGACTCGGTTCGGTGAGTGTGTGTGAGTGACTCGGTTCGGTGAGTGTGTGTGAGTGACTCGGTTCGGTGAGTGTGTGTCAGTGACTCGGTTCGGTGAGTGTGTGTCAGTGACTCGGTTCGGTGAGTGTGTGTCAGTGACTCGGTTCGGTGAGTGTGTGTCAGTGACTCGGTTCAGTGAGTGTGTGTCAGTGACTCGGTTCGGTGAGTGTGTGTGAGTGACTCGGTTTGGTTCCTCTGACCGAGGGCTCTGTGTGTGTGTGTGTGTGTGTGTGTGTGTGTGTGTGTGTGTGTGTGTTGCAGGTGGTGAGGTTCCTCTGACCGAGGGCTCTGTGTGTGTGTGTGTGTGTGTTGCAGGTGGTGAGGTTCCTCTGACCGAGGGCTCTGTGTGTGTGTGTGTGTGTGTGTGTGTGTGTGTGTGTGCGTGTGTGTGTGTTGCAGGTGGTGAGGTTCCTCTGACCGAGGGCTCTGTGTGTGTGTGTGTGTGTGTGTGTGTGTGTTGCAGGTGGTGAGGTTCCTCTGACCGAGGGCTCTGTGTGTGTGTGTGTGTGTGTGTGTGTGTGTGTGTGTGTGTGTGTGTGTGTGTGTGTGTGTGTGTGTGTGTGTGTGTGTGTGTGTGTGTGTGTGTGTGTGTGTGTGTGTGTGTGTGTGTGTGTGTGTGTGTGTTGCAGGTGGTGAGGTTCCTCTGACCGAGGGCTCTGCGTGTGTGTGTGTGTGTGTGTTGCAGGTGGTGAGGTTCCTCTGACCGAGGGCTGTGTGTGTGTGTGTGTGTGTGTGTGTGTGTGTGTGTGTGTGTGTGTGTGTGTGTGTGTGTGTGTGTGTGTGTGTGTGTGTGTGTGTGTGTGTGTGTGTGTGTGTTGCAGGTGGTGAGGTTCCTCTGACCGAGGGGTGTGTGTGTGTGTGTGTGTGTGTGTGTGCTGCAGGTGGTGAGGTTCCTCTGACCGAGGGGTGTGTGTGTGTGTGTGTGTGTGTGTGTGCTGCAGGTGGTGAGGTTCCTCTGACCGAGGGCTCTGTGTGTGTGTGTGTGTGTGTGTGTGTGTGTGTGTGTGTGTGTGCTGCAGGTGGTGAGGTTCCTCTGACCGAGGGCTCTGTGTGTGTGTGTGTGTGTGTGTGTGTGTGTGTGCTGCAGGTGGTGAGGTTCCTCTGACCGAGGGCTCTGTGTGTGTGTGTGTGTGTGTGTGTGTGTGTGTGTGCATGCTGCAGGTGGTGAGGTTCCTCTGACCGAGGGCTCTGTGTGTGTGTGTGTGTGTGTGTGTGTGTGTGTTGCAGGTGGTGAGGTTCGCGGATCTGCCTCGGGTCGTTCAGCTGCTGCAGGGTCCGCTCTCAGTAAGACTCGGTTTGCTTGAATTATGCTTTAATTGTCATGTTTAATGATCATATTTCAGTCTCTGTCTGTTTTCAGTCCTCGTTAAAAGAAAGACAGACTTTCATCTTGAAGAAGGTGGTCAAAAGATACCAGCGCGGATTTGTATCCTTAAAGTTTCACACAGAGTTTGACCATCACTTTATACAGTTTCAGAACAGAATCGCACATTCAGCTCTAAAGCAGCTCGACAGAAGACAGATCTATTCTGCTCAAGTTGTAAATGATTTAGATTTTTAATAAGAATCCTCTGGTGGAAGCATGTGACGTGTGTAGTGTGAGTTATCACAGTGTCCTCTGAGGAAACTCATCCCTGAAGTCTCACTTCACTCCACTAGATCAGCATTTTCCAGCTTTAATTATAACTCGACAGGTTTCCATGATGTGAGGCTCCAGCTCTCTGTGGAATAATGTGATGATAAACCTTTCCTTAAAATGGCCATGTCCAGCTTTTGCGGGATCTCGCTGACATATGTAAGATTCTGAACCTTTGTGCTGAAAAACTGACGGATCACCCGGAATATGCCACAATCCTCTGTGATTTACTCCAGATATGCGGGTGAGATTCTCAGCTAAACGTCTTTATAACACACTGTGAACTGAAGTCCATGTGAACTAATGAAAGCTTGATGTCCTCAAGTCTTCCCTTCCTGAAGGAGAAACCGTCGGATGAGATGAAGTTCGCCGCTGTGGCCTCAGACTGTGTGTCTCAGATGGGTGAGTTACAGCTAACTCTCCTTCTCTCATTATAGAATCTGTTGCTGGTCACTTTTTGCATTGTGACGTTCATTTCAGGACAGTTATTCTCTTAAATTCTCATTAGCGTTATGCAAATAATTGTGTATTTAAAAAAATGGATTTAGATATATAATATAGCTATATAACACACTCTCTTGAGTCTCTCCTGCTCACCAATGCAGTAAAAATACAGTAAAAATAGTGAAATATTATTCCAATGTAAAATAACAGTTTTCTATGAGAATATACCCTCACCTAAAGGATTATTAGGAACACACACTAATACTGTGTTTGACCCCCTTTGGCCTTCAGAACTGCCTTAATTCTACGTGGCATTGACTCAACAAGCTGCTGAAAGCATTCTTTAGAAATGTTGGCCATATTGATAGGAGAGCATCTGCAGTTGATGGAGATTTGTGGGATGCACATCCAGGGCACGAAGCTCCCGTTCCACCACATCCCAAAGATGCTCTATTGGGTTGAGATCTGGAGACTGTGGGGCCATTTTAGTCCAGTGAACTCATTGTCATGTTCAAGAAACCAGTTTGAAATGATTGGAGCTTTGTGACGGTGCATTATCCTGCTGGAAGTAGCCATCAGAGGATGGGGACATGGTGCTCATAAAGGGATGGACATGGGCAGAAACAATGCTCAGGTAGGCCGTGGCATTTAAACCATGCCCAATTGGCACTAAGGGGCCTAAAGTGTGCCAAGAAAACATCCCCCACACCATTACACCACCACCACCAGCCTGCACAGTGGTAACAAGGCATGATGGATCCATGTTCTCATTCTGTTTACGCCAAATTCTGACTCTACCATCTGAATGTCTCAACAGAAATCCAGACTCATCAGACCAGGCAACATTTTTCCAGTCTTCAACTGTCCAATTTTGGTGAGCTGGTGCAAATTGTCACCTCTTTTTCCTCTTTGTAGTGGAGATGAGTGGTACCCGGTGGGGTCTTCTGCTGTTGTAGCCCATCCGCCTCAAGGTTGTGTGTGTTGTGGCTTCACAAATGCTTTGCTGCAGACCTCGGTTGTAACGAATGGTTATTTCAGTCAAAGTTGCTCTTCTATCAGCTTGAATCAGTCGGCCCATGACCTCTGACCTCTAGCATCAACAAGGCATTTTCTCCCACAGGACTGCCGCATACTGGATGCTTTTCCCTTTTCACACCATTCTTTGTAAACCCTAGAAATGGTTGTGCGTGAAAATCCCAGTAACTGAGCAGATTGTGCAATACTCAGACCGGCCCGTCTGGCACCAACAACCATGCCACGCTCAAAATTGCTTAAATCACCTTTCTTTCCCATTCCGACATTCAGTGTGGAGTTCAGGAGATTGTCTTGAGCAGGACCACACCCCTAAATGCATTGAAGACACTGCCATGTGATTGGTTGATTAGATCATTGCATTAATGAGAAATTGAACAGGTGTTCCTAAAAATCCTTTAGGTGAGTGTATAGTAAAGTGTAATTTATTCCTATAATCAAAGCTGAATTTTCAGTCACATGATCCTTCAGAACATCTCAGGTTTCGACTGAAACCATGGTTCCCTGAGAAGGTAAGGTCACTCCAGGGTGAAGCCCAAATCTAGGTTGTAAACCGGACAAATGTGTGCGGAGAGGACCAGCCCGCCACATCACACACATCTGGGTGGGGATGAAGGATTGAGCCCCCTGTCTGAGACAGAAGGTCCCTCCGGACCGGAATCTCCATTGGAGAGCTGTCGAGGAGGGACTCAAGGTCAGAGAATCACACTCGGGCTGGCCAGAACTGGGCTACCCTCAACAGATGGGCCACATCCTGACGGATCTCCAGAACTATTGGAAGTAGAACAATCAGGGAAACTGTGCACAGATGCAGCCTCGGCCACATCTGCATACGAGAGGGAGAACCAGAGTGGACAGTGTGTTGTTTTCTGAGACTCAAATAGATCCACTTCTACCTGGCCGAATTCCCTCCAAATGAGCGCCACCTCCTCGGAGGGGAGTCTCCATTCCCCAGTTCTCAGCTCCTGTCTGGACAGGATGTCTGCTTCCCGGTTTTGGTGCCCATGGATGTACAGCTTCCCTGAGCCCACAGGAGGATCTGGTGTGCCAGTTTGCAAATTGGGCATGACCGCAGACCACCCTGATCATTTATGTAGGCGACCACCAATGTGTTACCTGTCCGGACAAGCACATGAGGGCTCCTCCGGTCTGGGAGGAGGTGTTTCAATGCTTGAAAGGCAGCCATCATCACCAGGCAAATTATGTGCCAAGAGATATGATGACCCCTCCACTGACCCTGAGTTGAGCAAACATTCATGATCGCTCCCCAGCCCATGACTAAGTGTTACCCAACCTCAAAGATCTCCCAGCACAGGACCCCGGGACAAGGCTTTTTCCACATTACCAAAGTACAAAGCACCTGTACGTAAACTTGATAATGTGGAAAGGATTGCCCCTCAGGGAAAACCCCTTGGTCTTGAGCCACCACTACAAAGGTGTCGTGTACAGCAGACCAGCAGATATCCCATTGGACATATACATCAGGTATCCCATTGGACATATACATCAGGTATCCCATTGGACAGATACAACAGGTATCCCATTGGACAGATACAACAGGTATCCCACTGGACAGATACAACAGGTATCCCACTGGACAGATACAACAGGTATCCCACTGGACAGATACAACAGGTATCCCACTGGACAGATACAACAGGTATCCCACTGGACAGATACAACAGGTATCCCACTGGACAGATGCATCAGGTATCCCACTGGACAGATACAACAGGTATCCCACTGGACAGATACAACAGGTATCCCACTGGACAGATACAACAGGTATCCCACTGGACAGATACCACTGGACAGATACAACAGGTATCCCACTGGACAGATTCATCAGGTATCCCACTGGACAGATTCATCAGGTATCCCACTGGACAGATACAACAGGTATCCCACTGGACAGATACAACAGGTATCCCACTGGACAGATTCATCAGGTATCCCACTGGACAGATACAACAGGTATCCCACTGGACAGATACAACAGGTATCCCACTGGACAGATACAACAGGTATCCCACTGGACAGATTCATCAGGTATCCCACTGGACAGATACAACAGGTATCCCACTGGACAGATACAACAGGTATCCCACTGGACAGATACAACAGGTATCCCACTGGACAGATACAACAGGTATCCCACTGGACAGATACAACAGGTATCCCACTGGACAGATACAACAGGTATCCCACTGGACAGATTCATCAGGTATCCCACTGGACAGATACAACAGGTATCCCACTGGACAGATTCATCAGGTATCCCACTGGACAGATACAACAGGTATCCCACTGGACAGATACAACAGGTATCCCACTGGACAGATACAACAGGTATCCCACTGGACAGATTCATCAGGTATCCCACTGGACAGATACAACAGGTATCCCACTGGACAGATACAACAGGTATCCCACTGGACAGATACAACAGGTATCCCACTGGACAGATTCATCAGGTATCCCACTGGACAGATTCATCAGGTATCCCACTGGACAGATACAACAGGTATCCCACTGGACAGATACAACAGGTATCCCACTGGACAGATTCATCAGGTATCCCACTGGACAGATACAACAGGTATCCCACTGGACAGATTCATCAGGTATCCCACTGGACAGATACAACAGGTATCCCACTGGACAGATTCATCAGGCATCCCACTGGACAGATACAACAGGTATCCCACTGGACAGATACAACAGGTACCCCACTGGACAGATTCATCAGGTATCCCACTGGACAGATACAACAGGTATCCCACTGGACAGATACAACAGGTATCCCACTGGACAGATACATCAGGTATCCCACTGGACAGATACATCAGGTATCCCACTGGACAGATTCATCAGGTATCCCACTGGACAGATACATCAGGTATCCCACTGGACAGATACAACAGGTATCCCACTGGACAGATACAACAGGTATCCCACTGGACAGATACAACAGGTATCCCACTGGACAGATACATCAGGTATCCCACTGGACAGATTCATCAGGTATCCCACTGGACAGATTCATCAGGTATCCCACTGGACAGATACAACAGGTATCCCACTGGACAGATACAACAGGTATCCCACTGGACAGATTCATCAGGTATCCCACTGGACAGATACAACAGGTATCCCACTGGACAGATACATCAGGTATCCCACTGGACAGATACAACAGGTATCCCACTGGACAGATACAACAGGTATCCCACTGGACAGATTCATCAGGTATCCCACTGGACAGATACAACAGGTATCCAGTGGGACGCAGCTGTCATCTCGATGCCGAACTGCCATCTGTCCAATCATCGATGTAATAAAATATGTGAATGCCCTGGAGTTGCAGGGAGCCAGAGCTTGCCTGAAAGCAAACTTGAAGAACTTCCTGAGCTGTGGAAGGATGGTTATATGGAAGTCCGCGTCCTTGAGATCTATCGTGACCCCCCAACCTATATCAGAACGATAAAATACTGACTGTAGAACCAGGACACTCTCTTGGGAGGAGGAACACACCCAATGGCCTCCTTCCTCAAAAGAGCTTTGACTCCTTGTTCCATTACCAGAGCCTGATTGGGACCTTCGACCGTGGGCCTGTGGAATCGAGGCGGATAAGAACCGGAGCTGAATTCTGTAGCCTCTCTATATAGTCTGCAGGACCCACTGAGACATGTTTGGCAAATGAGCCGCGTTTCCACCGAAATTACCCGGAACTATTTGTACCAGGAACTTTTTTCCCAGGAACTTTTTCTCCCCCAGACCTGCTACAATCTGCGTTTCCACCGCGGTCTAAAGTACCGGGGAGATTAGGCAAATTAGTCCGGTGACGTGGCAATGCGCGCGACTGCTTCTCCCAGTCACCGACGGACATGAATCACTTTTGCGCGATACTGTCTGCAACAATAACAAGTGGAGAAGATGCAAGCAGCGCTGCTTTTGCTTATGTATACACATTACCAACACTGCTTATTTAAACGTGCACTTTCACCTGGTTTGACCATTTTAATGCAAAATGGGATGATGGGCAATCCAAAATCTGAATGTGTTGTAATAGCTCAATTCCAAAACAAAATATTTTCTATAAAAGGATAATGAGGTTTCAGTCATTCATGACAGATGTGTGAAAAGTTAATTGAATGAAAACAATAGACTGAATTAAGCGGTTGAAAGATTAGGTACTAGACTGCAAGTATTTTATTTTTTATCACAATAACATCTCTTAACATTCACAAAAAAAAAAAAGTCACATGACTAGTATTACAATATGCTTCATTAAATGCATAATTTTAGAGACTTCTTCCTCAAATTTGAAATGAAGCAGGACCACACTTATGGCTTCACTTAAGTTGTGGTTATAAGTTATTATCCTACATTCACATAGTTATACATTTAAAAATATAATATTTGGGTTTTCTAGATATGTTTATGTGCATATTCAGAAAGACTTGCGAGCAGCAGCCCTTTTATTTGCTTCCTACACTATATGAATACAGTTAGAATGTGGTTATATAGTTAGAATGTGGAAATTAAAGACAGTGACATTTTACACATTTGACTTTATTTTAGACAGATTAGTTCTTACAAAATTAAAATAAGTGTGCAAAGACAAATACATTACTAGAACAATAAAATGAAATGAAAATATAAAATGTGAAAACAACAATATAAAAAAAGTGTATTTTTCAGTAACCTGTCCAAGAGCTGTGCCAACACGTACAATATATAAAGTACAAATGTGGTAGTGCAAATGCTTCATTCAAGCGGCTGGTCATTGTGGCTACTTCTTGAACGACTGGACAAACTGTCCAAGAACAGACAGAAACCTGGTCTGAAAGTCCCTCTGCTTTCTTCCGCTTCTGACTGGTGGAATGCCAGCTCTTGCCTCCTCATCTCTCCTCGGCCTGGCTCTCCAGTAACAGCAGCATATATTGGTCAGTTCTTGTCCATGCTGCAGGACGGCCCGGTTAGCATCCTCCATGTCCCTCAGTGCATCAAGGAAGTCACAGTCCCTTTTCCTTTTCTCTAAGTAGAAAAATTGCACTGAAACACATGGAAATTAATACACAAGGCAACCATGAAACAATTGAAACCATCAATTAATTATTTAAAGTGTTTTCACTACAAATAATGAACAATTGTTTGCCCAGCTTGAACAATGCCCAGTGTGCCATTTTTATCATGACCAATTTAAGTTTACAATTAAAAACAACAAAACTACTCGAAACCATTAAGGATTACACATCAGTTTTTAAATATATACACATTTTTGTCAGCTTTATACCTCTGCATGTGTGTGTTTCGGCAGGAGACACGTGTTTAAACACTGCAACGAGTTTAATAGATGATACCAAGATGAGATATTTACCTTCAACCCACTCGGATTCCTCGATGGTTTCCAACAACGCACTAGCCGAGTCTTTCGTTACCGCTGTACCAGAAAAGGACGGTCTGTCCCAACAATACGCCGGTCGGAACCGCTCCGGTTGTTATCCTTTAATAATAAAAACACTGGACAGATTCATCAGGTATCCCACTGGACAGATACAACAGGTATCCCACTGGACAGATACAACAGGTATCCCACTGGACAGATTCATCAGGTATCCCACTGGACAGATACAACAGGTATCCCACTGGACAGATTCATCAGGTATCCCACTGGACAGATACAACAGGTATCCCACTGGACAGATTCATCAGGTATCCCACTGGACAGATACAACAGGTATCCCACTGGACAGATACAACAGGTACCCCACTGGACAGATTCATCAGGTATCCCACTGGACAGATACAACAGGTATCCCACTGGACAGATACAACAGGTATCCCACTGGACAGATACATCAGGTATCCCACTGGACAGATACATCAGGTATCCCACTGGACAGATTCATCAGGTATCCCACTGGACAGATACAACAGGTATCCCACTGGACAGATACAACAGGTATCCCACTGGACAGATACAACAGGTATCCCACTGGACAGATACAACAGGTATCCCACTGGACAGATTCATCAGGTATCCCACTGGACAGATACATCAGGTATCCCACTGGACAGATACAACAGGTATCCCACTGGACAGATACAACAGGTATCCCACTGGACAGATACAACAGGTATCCCACTGGACAGATACATCAGGTATCCCACTGGACAGATTCATCAGGTATCCCACTGGACAGATTCATCAGGTATCCCACTGGACAGATACAACAGGTATCCCACTGGACAGATACAACAGGTATCCCACTGGACAGATTCATCAGGTATCCCACTGGACAGATACAACAGGTATCCCACTGGACAGATACATCAGGTATCCCACTGGACAGATACAACAGGTATCCCACTGGACAGATACAACAGGTATCCCACTGGACAGATTCATCAGGTATCCCACTGGACAGATACAACAGGTATCCAGTGGGACGCAGCTGTCATCTCGATGCCGAACTGCCATCTGTCCAATCATCGATGTAATAAAATATGTGAATGCCCTGGAGTTGCAGGGAGCCAGAGCTTGCCTGAAAGCAAACTTGAAGAACTTCCTGAGCTGTGGAAGGATGGTTATATGGAAGTCCGCGTCCTTGAGATCTATCGTGACCCCCCAACCTATATCAGAACGATAAAATACTGACTGTAGAACCAGGACACTCTCTTGGGAGGAGGAACACACCCAATGGCCTCCTTCCTCAAAAGAGCTTTGACTCCTTGTTCCATTACCAGAGCCTGATTGGGACCTTCGACCGTGGGCCTGTGGAATCGAGGCGGATAAGAACCGGAGCTGAATTCTGTAGCCTCTCTATATAGTCTGCAGGACCCACTGAGACATGTTTGGCAAATGAGCCGCGTTTCCACCGAAATTACCCGGAACTATTTGTACCAGGAACTTTTTTCCCAGGAACTTTTTCTCCCCCAGACCTGCTACAATCTGCGTTTCCACCGCGGTCTAAAGTACCGGGGAGATTAGGCAAATTAGTCCGGTGACGTGGCAATGCGCGCGACTGCTTCTCCCAGTCACCGACGGACATGAATCACTTTTGCGCGATACTGTCTGCAACAATAACAAGTGGAGAAGATGCAAGCAGCGCTGCTTTTGCTTATGTATACACATTACCAACACTGCTTATTTAAACGTGCACTTTCACCTGGTTTGACCATTTTAATGCAAAATGGGATGATGGGCAATCCAAAATCTGAATGTGTTGTAATAGCTCAATTCCAAAACAAAATATTTTCTATAAAAGGATAATGAGGTCAGTCATTCATGACAGATGTGTGAAAAGTTAATTGAATGAAAACAATAGACTGAATTAAGCGGTTGAAAGATTAGGTACTAGACTGCAAGTATTTTATTTTTTATCACAATAACATCTCTTAACATTCACAAAAAAAAAAAAGTCACATGACTAGTATTACAATATGCTTCATTAAATGCATAATTTTAGAGACTTCTTCCTCAAATTTGAAATGAAGCAGGACCACACTTATGGCTTCACTTAAGTTGTGGTTATAAGTTATTATCCTACATTCACATAGTTATACATTTAAAAATATAATATTTGGGTTTTCTAGATATGTTTATGTGCATATTCAGAAAGACTTGCGAGCAGCAGCCCTTTTATTTGCTTCCTACACTATATGAATACAGTTAGAATGTGGTTATATAGTTAGAATGTGGAAATTAAAGACAGTGACATTTTACACATTTGACTTTATTTTAGACAGATTAGTTCTTACAAAATTAAAATAAGTGTGCAAAGACAAATACATTACTAGAACAATAAAATGAAATGAAAATATAAAATGTGAAAACAACAATATAAAAAAAGTGTATTTTTCAGTAACCTGTCCAAGAGCTGTGCCAACACGTACAATATATAAAGTACAAATGTGGTAGTGCAAATGCTTCATTCAAGCGGCTGGTCATTGTGGCTACTTCTTGAACGACTGGACAAACTGTCCAAGAACAGACAGAAACCTGGTCTGAAAGTCCCTCTGCTTTCTTCCGCTTCTGACTGGTGGAATGCCAGCTCTTGCCTCCTCATCTCTCCTCGGCCTGGCTCTCCAGTAACAGCAGCATATATTGGTCAGTTCTTGTCCATGCTGCAGGACGGCCCGGTTAGCATCCTCCATGTCCCTCAGTGCATCAAGGAAGTCACAGTCCCTTTTCCTTTTCTCTAAGTAGAAAAATTGCACTGAAACACATGGAAATTAATACACAAGGCAACCATGAAACAATTGAAACCATCAATTAATTATTTAAAGTGTTTTCACTACAAATAATGAACAATTGTTTGCCCAGCTTGAACAATGCCCAGTGTGCCATTTTTATCATGACCAATTTAAGTTTACAATTAAAAACAACAAAACTACTCGAAACCATTAAGGATTACACATCAGTTTTTAAATATATACACATTTTTGTCAGCTTTATACCTCTGCATGTGTGTGTTTCGGCAGGAGACACGTGTTTAAACACTGCAACGAGTTTAATAGATGATACCAAGATGAGATATTTACCTTCAACCCACTCGGATTCCTCGATGGTTTCCAACAACGCACTAGCCGAGTCTTTCGTTACCGCTGTACCAGAAAAGGACGGTCTGTCCCAACAATACGCCGGTCGGAACCGCTCCGGTTGTTATCCTTTAATTTCTTGTAATCTTGTCTTAATTTCTTCAACTTCTCTCTGCACTGTTTTCCAGTGTGACTGGAACCGAGTCGATATCTTCAGGTATACCTTTTCATTGCGGGTCGCCGTTTGCAGTTCCCGCTGGATGTCCTCCTCCGCTTATATGCTCAATAAAGCCTGAGCCTCGTCGTCGGTCCATCGGTCGAATTTTTTTGTTGAACTCCATTGTTGCAAAGAAAATATTTACTGAACGCAGAACCCACGAAACCCACCTCGCAAAAGACTTGTAAATATGGCGGTGGAAAAAAAAATGCTGCGAGAGCTCAACCAATCAGCATGTTCAGCGCCCAAGTCCCATCCCCGAAAGTTCGCGAACTTTTCAAAAGTACCACCTCGCAAGCAGGGCCGTTTGGAGGGGGAAATATTTACCCGGAACTTCATTTAGACCCTGGTTCCTGCGGTCGAAACACACCGAGTTCCCCCCCAAAGTTCCTGGTTCCGGGGTAAAGTTCCTGCGGTGGAAACGCGGCTATGGTCTACTAAGGGAACCAGCCTCTCGAGACTGGTCTCTGGTGTATATCAAGTAGTCAGCTTGGACCGACGGGGAAACATCAGACTGGCTTCCCTAGAGTCCTCTTCAGATGGGGCCAGTCTGAGTCAGTCAGACACTGAGACCTGAGCTCGCTGGAAGCCACTGCCCTCGAAGCACCAGAGGTGGCGGGGATTGCAAAACGGTTCCCTGAGGGCACAGAGGAGAAGCAGGTACTGAATGATGAGGTGTGAGCCACTTCCCCCCGGAGAGGCCTGCTCTAACCTTGGCATCAGGCCCTCTGAAATTACAAAACCCACAGAGACACAAGTGGCAGAAATGGCCACACTGCCAAACAGTCTAAAGAGATATCAGCCTCTCGAGACTAACCTCTAGTGAGGGGGTCTCTATGAGAGGGGCTTGAGTAGCGACATTCAGCTCTTAAATAGACATCCGGACTTTAGAAAGCCAGGTGACTATTTCACCCTTTAATTCCTCAGAATTAAAGACAGCCGTCGGCACCGATAGCCTTGTGGGCAGCACGGCAACATATCAACCTTTCCCAATCCATTCCCCCTCTCTCTCTACCACTTTGCTTCCTGTCTGCTTACTGCCCTGGATAATAATGCCACAAACGCCAAAAATAAATCTAAATGATCAACCAGACAAGTAAAAACGGTCTGGATGAAAGGCTGAATATAGTGTTTTCATACAGGCATCATAACTTCACAAAAACAGACAAATATTTCATTTAATTTCTAAAAAATGAAATGCAGTCAAGAAACAACCAGTCAAGTACACACAGTTTTAGAGTATTTTTAATATAAAAAGGAATCATAAAATCATAGCCTGAAAACACACACATGTATGCTCCGCTCATAAACATCCCCACTGTAAGGGAGGGACACGCAATTCAAAGAGTTAGCCGTTACACTCCTGTCTCATTTTATACACATATGCTCGAGACAAACAAACAAGAAATTTCACATAGAGCACTGGCTGAAGGCACAGAAGCTGACTTTGTTATAGCTTCCTCTTTACAGCTTCATGACGTTCCTTCAGGACGCAATCCCACAGCGCCCAGCACAAGCTCCCTTCAAAGGGAAATGCTCAAGAAATATTTCTGATTATTATCAGTGTTGGAAACAGTTGTGCTGCTTCAGATTCTTGTTTAATTTTTCCAAACTTTTGACCGGTGGAGTAAAACAAAGAACAGGAATGAGAATCACAATTTACTTTTATTAGTCAAATATCATGTCACAATGTTAAAGGGTTAGTTCACCCAAAAATGAAAATTCTGTCATTAATTACTTCCCCTCATGTGGTTGGACACCCGTCAGACCTCCGTTCATCTTCAGACACAAATGAAGATATTTTAGTGTAAATCTGATGCTCTGAAAGGCCTCCATTGGCTCAACTTTACACTCTCAAGACCCTTAAAAGGCACTAAAGACGTCGATACAAAGTCCATCTCACTACAGCGGCTCTACAATAACTTTATGAAGACGAGAATAGTTTCTGTGCGCAAAAAAAACCCTAAATAACGACTTATATAGTGATGACGATTTCAAAACACGGCCTCATGAAGCTTCAAAGCGTTATGAATCAGTGAGTCGAATCATGATTCGGATCGCGTGTCAAACCGCCAAACTGACGAAATAAGTTGACTTTGGCGATTCAAACAGCTGAATCGACTCACTGATTCATAACGCTCTGAACCGCTGAATCGACTCACTGATTCATAACGCTCTGAACCGCTGAATCGACTCACTGATTCATAACGCTCTGAACCGCTGAATCGACTCACTGATTCATAACGCTTCGAAGCTTCATGATGCCTTGTTTTGAAATCGTCATCACTATATAAGTCGTTATTTAGGGTTTTTTTGCGCACAGAAACTATTCTCGTCTCTTCATAAAGTTATTGTAGAGCCGCTGTAGTGAGATGGACTTTGTAACTTTAGTCTTTAGTGTCTTTTAAGGGTCTTGAGAGTGTAAAGTTGAGCCAATGGAGGCCTTTCAGAGCATCAGATTTACACTAAAATATCTTCATTTGTGTCTGAAGATGAACGGAGGTCTGACGGGTGTCCAACCACATGAGGCTCAGTCATTCATGACACAATTTACATTTTTGGGTGAACTAACCCTTTAAAATAGACTTTGATTTCTTTATGTAAAGTATAATTTGTCATTGATGTGTGGTAATGGCGTCCGATCACAGGTTATCTGATGAGGATCCCTCTGCCGGAGGTCCGACTGCAGATCTGCGCTTCGGTTATGGCCTTCTACAGCCGGGACAAACACAAGCCCAGCTTTGACGGTGGGTGACGGGATTGAGCTCTTCAAGTGTGAACACGTTCAGGGTTAGGGAGGTATATATCTTGTGTGTGTGTGTGTGTGTGTGTGTGTGTGTCAGGTGTTTGTCCCACGCATGTGGACTACAGAGGGCTGATGGTGGAGCGCAGCGGTCTGGCCGAGACGCTCGTCATGTCTCTGGCCCTGATGGAGAAGCAGCCGTCCGTCAAACTGCGCCTCCTTCAGACCCTGCAGACCCTCTCCAGGACTTCAGGTGACACCAGAGATCTGTAGAAGCCCTTCAGCCAGGCTGAAACCGCGCTCTGAATATGCTGTCTCCACAGAGGTCAACTGTAGTTTGATGCTGCGAGCTCAGGCGGCGCAGAAGATCTGCTTCCACATGAGTGAGCGCGATCCGTCCGGACAGGTGCTGTTCCGCTCCTCAGAGATCCTGTGGAACCTTCTGGAGAACGGCTGTGGAGAAGAAGTGGCCGCTCAGCTCAGCCACACCGCCTGCATCGCGTGAGTCCTGCCGTAATCACAGGCCTTCATGGGCCATACGTTCACAAACCGCACCAACTACACAGAAGATACACGTAGGGCTGGGCGATAAAACCCTAACAACAGTTCGATAAATGCTCGATATAATGCTTGGAGTGGAGCAAGAACAATGAGCGATAGTGAAGAAAGTTCAGCGCTCACGACCAGCTCAGACGACTCAGATATCGTTGACAAGAGAGGTCACTCAACTTCAGTGGTTTGGAGATATTTTGGCTATTTGCAATCCGACATAAAACAGAGCGTCGTGCTCTGCTTATAGGTTCACCACACGGTAATATAATTATTCAATTATCTTGCTTCTTCGAAGCTCTTCGCAACGCCTGTATTAAAAGAGAAATAAAATCATTTAATCCAATGTTTAAAGTGAATAAAATAGACTTCACATGACAGCCCTTACTGGAGTTCATCAACTACTGAACTTTGTGCTCTCTCCCACACGGCAGGTGTGTGTGTGTGTGTGTGTGTGTGTGTGTGATGGGTAGGTTTAGGGGCAGGGGCAGTGTAGGGGGATAGAAAATACGGTATGTACGGTATAAAAACCATTACGCCTATGGAAAGTCCCCATAAAACATGAAAACCCAACGTGTGTGTGTGTGTGTGTGTGTGTGTGTGTGTGTGTGTGTGTGTGTGTGTGTGTGTGTGTCGGTGCGCGGTGGACCAATCCACAGTAAGGCAAGAGAGGGTGAACTCAAAATGTTTCTAAATTTAAAACGCTTTTTTTGCCCGTTTGGTTTTATTGTTTTACTACTTATACAATTATTTTAATTAAATATATATATATATATATATTAGGGATGCCACAATTCTCAATATAATATTGAACTGTTCGGTTCGGCCTTCACGGTTCAATACGCGCCTGTGAATTGCGGTTTTTCGGTTTCTCATTTAATTAAGTATTTTTCTACAAATTCTATCATTTGCCTCCATCCCAGTACTGAACAACGACATCCATTCACATCACAGGTCAGTGGTGGAGTTATACTCACAGAACACTAGAGTTATTCATTATTTACATGCGTTTTAAAGCCTTGCCGCTCATTCGCGTGCGCGGTTTTAACATGCGCTTCTCAGAGCGCGCGCACTAAACGCCTGTCAAACACGTGAATACTGGACTAAGTAGTCGTCTTACAGCGCTAATACTGTCAAATACACACAAGATTTACATAAACACAGTCGGTTATGTCTAAAGTGAAAGTAAAAGTAATCAGTGTATATTTTAAAGTGAAGTCTATGTAGTTTTTATTTTTACATTTATTCATTCAATTTCATACTTAAATGCTGTATATATATATATATATTGTTACGACCCCGTCTAGGGTGAGGCCGCAACATAAACTGGTATTGGAAACCGAAGATCCTTTGTACACTTTTATTTACAGGACCACAAAAGAAAGCACAACTTCAGGGATGAGCAAAGGCCAAAATAACAAACAAACACCAGCTAAACTCCTAACAGGAAAAACTAAATTCCCTAACAAAAGAAAACAAATAAAAATACAACAAATTAACCTATCTACCTATCTGATGAAAAACAGGAGGTAACAGTATTTACAAAATAATTGGCACTCACCCCCTACAGCTTCCAAGAGTGGAAAGATATTTACAATAATCTACAAAATATACAAAGAAAGGAAATGAGATTGACAGCCACTTATCAACTCAAAACCAAAATTCACACTGCACACAACAGGCAGGTCAACAGACTAGCTAGCAGTAGCAACACACTGTAGCAAACACACAACAGCACATGTGCAATTGAACAACAGGAAATGACAGGTTGAGCAGAGCTCCCTCTTCAGGCACTGCAGATCCTTTTATTGCCTCTTGGTCCCATTAGCACCAATCAGATCTGGAGTTCACTTCGATAGGATCCAATCCTGTGAAAGAAAGGGCGGGACAAAAGAGAAAAAGAGCATAGCAACACATAGACACAATACGTCTCAGGACGTAACTATATATATATATATATATTATATATATATTATAGTATACAATACACTAGGAATGTGTACAAGGGTTTTTTAAGTAAAGTTTTAAGTTTAAGTAAGGTTTTTCAATTCTTTTAAGTAAAATAAAGAAAGAGTATTGCAATAAAAATAGTCTTTATTCTCCTTAACCTCTTGCTGTTCCTGTCGCCTTAGAATAGAATAACAAAAAACTGATGTGACAAGCCATCAGAACCAAACCGAACCGAAAACCGTGGTTAAAAACCGAGGTGTGTATTGAACCGTGGACTAAATGTATTGTTGCATCCCTAATATATATATAAAATTATATTATTGATATATAGATATTGATCTATTTGTCATTTATTTATAAGGTTTGGGATGCTGACCAGAATTTTTTTTTTTTATTCTATTTTTGTTTATTGACAAACTTTATCTTTAAAGCACTTTAACTTTGCATTTGCAGTCAGCAGAGCCAAATGTTATCATTACAGTTCTAGATTTTACTATAGATGTTTATTTTATATATTCTATTTATATTCTAATATTCTACTCTATTAATATTGATTTTATTAGTAATAAATAAATCTACCTCAGTTTTGATCAATTGTTCAGCTGTTTGGGAAGTGTGTGTCATGTTTTGACAGTAAAGGATAGTTTAAACCACAGTCTGTTTTCTACATCTTTCACTCAGGAGCAAAAATATGCCTGGAAACTTTAAAGAAATAAAGATTTGACATTTATCATGATAATTATCCATATCGACTGATATGGAAAATTACAACCCCAAATCAGAAAAAGTTGGGACAGAATGGAAAACGCAAAAAAAAGAAGTGATTTCTAAATTTACTTTGACTTGTATTTCATTGCAGACAATATGAACACAAAATATTTCATGTTTGGTCTGGTCAACTTCATGTCATTTGTAAATATGCATCCTTTCCTGTCATTCAGACCTGCAACACATTTCAAAAAAAGTTGGGACAGTAAAGCATTTACCACTTTGTAATGTTGCCATTCCTTTTCACAACACTTAAAAGACGTTTAGGGACTGAAGACACCAAGTGATGAAGTGTTTCAGGTGTAATTTTGTCCCATTCTTCCTGCAAACAAGTCTTAAGGTGGGCAACAGTTCGGGCTCTTCGTTGTCCACATTGGAGTGGAGACAGGTCGGGACTGAGGCAGGCCAGTCAAGTACCCGAACCCTCTTCCTCCACAGCCAGGACTGCAGAATGTGTGCAGAATGTGCTTTTGCATTGTCTTGTTGAAATATGCATGGACGTCCCTGGAAAAGATGTCTTCTTGAAGGCAGCATATTATGCTCCAAAATCTCTATGTACTTTTCAGCATTAATGGAGCCTTCACAGAAGTGCAAGTTACCTTTGCCAAGGGCACTGACACAACCCCATACCATGACAGACCCTGGCTTCTGGACTTGTTGCTGGTAACAGTCTGGATGATCCTTTTCTTCTTTGGTC
>NC_137104.1:57833537-57838537 GCF_949357685.1 Gobio gobio
CGACTTCACGTCTGTGTTTGCAGCTCCTCCCCGCCTTCACGCGGCTACTCTCGCCGATCAGTTTCATCCAGCCGCAGCCGATGTCGAACACACCTCAGATCACATGTTCAACTCCACACACACCAGATCACATGTTCAACTCCACACACACCAGATCACATGATCAACTCCACACACACCAGATCACATGATCAACTCCACACACACCAGGGCTGCGTTCAGCCCCAACAAAACGTTGCAAAACGTTTTTTAAACGGAAACGGTGCTGCGTTGAACACCCTGTTCTGTTGACGCAAGAGTTGTAACTATGGCAGCCGAGAAGGCCATTCTTTGTGTTCTTTTTGAGGAATTTTCGGAGCCTGATGAAATCGATATAAATACGTGTTTAATACTGCAAAATACATGCTATCACTGCCCTTACCGTCCAGAATAAATGACAACACCCCAATCACATTTTTTTTAACTTTTTAATCTCCTGGTAATCAATTCTAATTTAAATCATTTTATTTCTAGTTCTTACTTTTTTAATAGCTTGTATTTCTCACTTTATATCAAGCAATTACCATATATGAAATTTGGTATATAAATAAACTTGCCTTGCAATGAAGCTAAATATATAAATAAATACATCATCATGTTGATTATATATATATATAAACTCTTACGACAATCATGTCTTCTAATATCTTCAATTGTTGTGTATACTGAGCTGCAGCGGACACATTTGTAAACATCTTTACTTGGACCCATTGTGTGAGCTGTCTCTTTAATACCGCGTGGTTTATATACATGTTGCTTCTGATTGGACTGACATATTTGACACACCCACCAAACGAGAAAAAACGCATCTCAAACCCGTTGCACACCGTTTCCAGGAAACATGACGTTCAACCGGAAACCGTAGCAAAACGTTGCGCACCGGTTTGAGCGTTGAACGTGCCCCAGATCACATGATCAACTCCACACACACCAGATCACATGATCAACTCCACACACACCAGATCACATGATCAACTCCACACACACCAGATCACATGATCAACTCCACACACACCAGATCACATGATCAACTCCACACACACCAGATCACATGATCAACTCCACACACACCAGATCACATGATCAACTCCACACACACCAGATCACATGATCAACTCCACACACACCAGATCACATGTTCAACTCCACACACACCAGATCACATGTTCAACTCCACACACACCAGATCACATGATCAACTCCACACACACCAGGGGCACGTTCAACGCTCAAACCGGTGCGCAACGTTTTGCTACGGTTTCCGGTTGAACGTCATGTTTCCTGGAAACGGTGTGCAACGGGTTTGAGATGCGTTTTTTCTCGTTTGGTGGGTGTGTCAAATATGTCAGTCCAATCAGCAGCAACATGTATATAAACCACGCGGTATTAAAGAGACAGCTCACACAATGGGTCCAAGTGAAGATGTTTACAAATGTGTCCGCTGCAGCTCAATACACAACAATTGAAGATATTAGAAGACATGATTGTCGTAAGAGTTTATATATATATATATATATATAATCAACATGATGATGTATTTATTTATATATTTAGCTTCATTGCAAGGCAAGTTTATTTATATACCAAATTTCATATATGGTAATTGCTTGATATAAAGTGAGAAAGAAAATACAAGCTATTAAAAAAGTAAGAACTAGAAATAAAATGATTTCAATTAGAATTGATTACCAGGAGATTAAAAAGTTAAATAAATGTGATTGGGGTGTTTTCATTTATTCTGGATGGCAAGGGCAGTGATAGCATGTATTTTGCAGTATTAAACACGTATTTATATCGATTTTATCAGGCTCCGAAAATTCCTCAAAAAGAACACAAAGAATGGCCTTCTCGGCTGCCATAGTTACAACTCTTGCGTCAACAGAACAGGGTGTTCAACGCAGCACCGTTTCCGTTTAAAAAACGTTTTGCAACGTTTTGTCGGGGCTGAACGCAGCCCTGATCACATGTTCAACTCCACACACACCAGATCACATGATCAACTCCACACACACCAGATCACATGTTCAACTCCACACACACCAGATCACATGTTCAACTCCACACACACCAGATCACATGTTCAACTCCACACACACCAGATCACATGTTCAACTCCACACACACCAGATCACATGATCAACTCCACACACACCAGATCACATGTTCAACTCCACACACACCAGATAGGCTTGTTCGACTTCACCCAGCGATGCGCAGACCGATCGGCGGCTGACTTGAAGCAGTGCATGCCGGTTAGAAATTTTGTCCGACTTGAGGCAGCGCCGACGCCACGTGACAGTGACGTATGTCAACAAAGTGCCGCGAGAGCGATTCGAGAGCAGCCGGTGATTACAGCCGGTGCAGTTTCTCGAGAGCGACTGCTCGAGGCTGCACGGGCTCTGATGACGACACAGCCGTTCCACGATTGGCCAGATTCACCGCATGACAGCGATCACGTGTGTTTCGTGTTTATTCTAAAACCTTCAGCTCCACTAATGCGCACAAATCTGTTTTTTATAACAGTAAAACCTCCTTTCATGTAGTCGCGATATTATATTGTCATGTTTATCAAAATATAACTGATTAAAAACATAGACCCCACTTCATTGATAGTGTAGGCTTATATGTTGAACTTTATTCTTGTAAAAACACACGCTGTATTAAGCAGTGCATAAAGTATTACATGACAATAATGTCTCTGAAACATCTGTGTATTGCCAAATATTGCATTTATTTCACTTCAGCTGATAAAGTGTGCAAACACAGCGCGAGCGTCACCGCGGGAAGCAGAAAGTGTCCGACTTCACGTCTGTGTTTGCAGCTCCTCCCCGCCTGCACGCGGCTACTCTCGCCGATCAGTTGATTCCAGCCGCAGCCGATGTCGAACACACCTCAGATCACATGTTCAACTCCACACACACCAGATCACATGATCAACTCCACACACACCAGATCACATGTTCAACTCCACACACACACCAGATCACATGATCAACTCCACACACACCAAATCACATGTTCAACTCCACACGCACCAGATCACACGATCAACTCCACACACACCAGATCACACGATCAACTCCACACACACCAGATCACACGATCAACTCCACACACACCAGATCACATGTTCAACTCCACACACACCAGATCACACGTTCAACTCCACACACACCAGATCACATGTTCAACTCCACACACACCAGATCACATGTTCAACTCCACACACACCAGATCACATGATCAACTCCACACACACCAGATCACATGTTCAACTCCACACACACCAGATCACATGTTCAACTCCACACACACACCAGATCACATGTTCAACTCCACACACACCAGATCACATGATCAACTCCACACACGCCAGATCACATGATCAACTCCACACACACCAGATCACATGTTCAACTCCACACACACCAGATCACATGATCAACTCCACACACACCAGATCACATGTTCAACTCCACACACACCAGATCACATGATCAACTCCACACACACCAGAGGTGTGTTCGACATCGGCTGCGGCTGGATGCACCTGATCGGCGAGAGTAGCCGCGTGCAGGCGGGGAGGAGCTGCAAACACAGACGTGAAGTCGGACACTTTCTGCTTCCCGCGGTGACGCTCGCGCTGTGTTTGCACACTTTATCAGCTGAAGTGAAATAAATGCAATATTTGGCAATACACAGATGTTTCAGAGACATTATTGTCATGTAATACTTTATGCACTGCTTAATACAGCGTGTGTTTTTACAAGAATAAAGTTCAACATATAAGCCTACACTATCAATGAAGTGGGGTCTATGTTTTTAATCAGTTATATTTTGATAAACATGACAATATAACATCGCGACTACATGAAAGGAGGTTTTACTGTTATAAAAAACAGATTTGTGCGCATTAGTGGAGCTGAAGGTTTTAGAATAAACACGAAACACACGTGATCGCTGTCATGCGGTGAATCTGGCCAATCGTGGAACGGCTGTGTCGTCATCAGAGTCCGTGCAGCCTCGAGCAGCTGCTTTGGAGAAACTGCACCGGCTGTAATCGCCGGCTGCTCTCGAATCGCTCTCGCGGCACTTTGTTGACATACGTCACTGTCACGTGGCGTCGGCGCTGCCTCAAGTCGGACAAAATTTCTAACCGGCATGCACTGCTTCAAGTCAGCCGCCGATCGGTCTGCGCATCGCTGGGTGAAGTCGAACAAGCCTCAGATCACATGTTCAACTCCACACACACCAGATCACATGTTCAACTCCACACACACCAGATCACATGTTCAACTCCACACACACCAGATAGGCTTGTTCGACTTCACCCAGCGATGCGCAGACCGATCGGCGGCTGACTTGAAGCAGTGCATGCCGGTTAGAAATTTTGTCCGACTTGAGGCAGCGCCGACGCCACGTGACAGTGACGTATGTCAACAAAGTGCCGCGAGAGCGATTCGAGAGCAGCCGGCGATTACAGCCGGTGCAGTTTCTCCAGAGCGACTGCATGAGGCTGCACGGGCTCTGATGACGACACAGCCGTTCCACGATTGGCCAGATTCACCGCATGACAGCGATCACGTGTTTTCGTGTTTATTCTAAAACCTTCAGCTCCACTAATGCGCACAAATCTGTTTTTTATAACAGTAAAACCTCCTTTCATGTAGTCGCGCTGTTATATTGTCATGTTTATCAAAATATAACTGATTAAAAACATAGACCCCACTTCATTGATAGTGTAGGCTTATATGTTGAACTTTATTCTTGTAAAAACACACGCTGTATTAAGCAGTGCATAAAGTATTACATGACAATAATGTCTCTGAAACATCTGTGTATTGCCAAATATTGCATTTATTTCACTTCAGCTGATAAAGTGTGCAAACACAGCGCGAGCGTCACCGCGAGAAGCAGAAAGTGTCCGACTTCACGTCTGTGTTTGCAGCTCCTCCCCGCCT
>NC_137104.1:57843537-57851037 GCF_949357685.1 Gobio gobio
CTGTGTGAGAATCCGCAGGCCGTCACACACGTGCAGTGCTGGCGCGGGGAGAGAGACGTCAGTGCGGCGCAGCTCCTGCTGCAGATCTGGAGGAGCGAAGAGAAGGAGGTGGAGGAGGAGGAGAAGGAGGAGGAGAAGGAGGAGAAGAAGGAGGAGGAGAAGGAGGAGGAGAAGGAGGAGGAGAAGGAGGAGGAGAAGGAGGAGGGTGTGATGCAAGACCAGCACGGGATGACCACAGGTACAGCGCTTCACAGGTCAGAGGTTAAAACACTACGATCCAGCGTTTAATTACTCTGGTCCAGTGAAAGCCTCATCGTACACTTTATTTCTTCTCTTAAGTCACCTTTATTTATATAGCATTAAACAATACAGATTCAATATACTTTTACAATATACACTCACCTAAAGGATTATTAGGAACACCTGTTCAATTTCTCATTAATGCAATGATCTAATCAACCAATCACATGGCAGTGTCTTCAGTGCATTTAGGGGTGTGGTCCTGGTCAAGTCAATCTCCTGAACTCCACACTGAATGTCGGAATGGGAAAGAAAGGTGATTTAAGCTATTTTGAGCGTGGCATGGTTGTTGGTGCCAGACGGGCCGGTCTGAGTATTTCACAATCTGCTCAGTTACTGGGATTTTCACACACAACCATTTCTAGGGTTTACAAAGAATGGTGTGAAAAGGGAAAAGCATCCAGTATGCGGCAGTCCTGTGGAGAAAATGCCTTGTTGATGCTAGAGGTCAGAGGTCATGGGCCGACTGATTCAAGCTGATAGAAGAGCAACTTTGACTGAAATAACCACTCGTTACAACCGAGGTCTGCAGCAAAGCATTTGTGAAGCCACAACACACACAACCTTGAGGCGGATGGGCTACAGCAGCAGAAGACCCCACCAGGTACCACTCATCTCCACTACAAAGAGGAAAAAGAGGCGACAATTTGCACCAGCTCACCAAAATTGGACAGTTGAAGACTGGAAAAATGTTGCCTGGTCTGATGAGTCTGGATTTCTGTTGAGACATTCAGATGGTAGAGTCAGAATTTGGCGTAAACAGAATGAGAACATGGATCCATCATGCCTTGTTCCCACTGTGCAGGCTGGTGGTGGTGGTGTAATGGTGTGGGGGATGTTTTCTTGGCACACTTTAGGCCCCTTAGTGCCAATTGGGCATGGTTTAAATGCCACGGCCTACCTGAGCATTGTTTCTGCCCATGTCCATCCCTTTATGAGCACCATGTCCCCATCCTCTGATGGCTACTTCCAGCAGGATAATGCACCGTCACAAAGCTCCAATCATTTCAAACTGGTTTCTTGAACATGACAATGAGTTCACTGGACTAAAATGGCCCCACAGTCTCCAGATCTCAACCCAATAGAGCATCTTTGGGATGTGGTGGAACAGGAGCTTCGTGCCCTGGATGTGCATCCCACAAATCTCCATCAACTGCAGATGCTCTCCTATCAATATGGCCAACATTTCTAAAGAATGCTTTCAGCAGCTTGTTGAGTCAATGCCACGCAGAATTAAGGCAGTTCTGAAGGCCAAAGGGGGTCAAACACAGCATTAGTGTGTGTTCCTAATAATCCTTTAGGTGAGTTTAGATCTTTCTTCAACGCAGCTGCTCTCTCTCTCTCTCTCTCTCTCTCTCTCTCTCAGACGTGCAGCGGCCGCTTGTCTCTCGGCCTCAGGATGGGGTCAGTGCTGCGGTCAGGGATGTGTCAGAAGACCTGCGTGCAAACGTCTTCGGCCTCTTCTGTAAACTGGGTATGAGACCACACTGATTACACACAGCAGCTCGAAATGAGAAGTCCGGTTTTAAAGTAACCAGCTGGTTATTGATGCTGATCTGCAGGATTTGAGCAGCTGTCGGGTTTGAGCGCTGAAGATCTCGTGACGCTCAGCATCATCCGCCGATACCTGGACTTCAAGGTGAGTGGGAATGACCCGTCCGTCTGGTCCGCACGACTGATGTGGCGTTCACACCGGACGCGATTCGCGTGAAGGTGGACGCTTGAACATTTTTAGTTTACTCGCTTCAATCGCGCGTGACATTCACTTCACAACAGACGCGAATTCGCCTCATGTGCGGAGCTTCTGCCAGCGACTCGTCTGGTTGAGAAATGTCTGACATGGGCTGTGTTTACACGTCTTTTTTTGTTAAAATCTACTGTTAATGTGTGACAACTTAGTTTTAAGACTTTTTCAGTCGATAATGTAGTAGTTTAAAGCTCAAATCAGTGGTTTATTTATATAAAGAGTGCCTATTTGAACATGTGATGTGGTGTTTTGGGAGTTGTGAGCTCCAGTGGATCAGCGGCGCTCATTAACCCGGTGAGATCAGCCTTTCCTCAGCCAGTTCTTCTGCCGCTGCTCTGATGATCTGTGGTGTGTGTGTGTGTGTGTGTGTGTGTGTGTGAGCTCCAGTGGATCAGCGGCGCTCATTAACCCGGTGAGATCAGCCTTTCCTCAGCCAGTTCTTCTGCCGCTGGCTCTGATGATCTGTGGTGTGTGTGTGTGTGTGTGTGTGTGTGTGTGTGTGTGTGTGTGTGTGTGTGTGTGTGTGAGCTCCAGTGGATCAGCGGCGCTCATTAACCCGGTGAGATCAGCCTTTCCTCAGCCAGTTCTTCTGCCGCTGGCTCTGATGTCTCTGTGGCGGCTCCAGATATAATTCGTCTTGTAACGGCCGATCTTTGCTCTCATGGATCTATAATTTGTTCCCTGGCGAATCGTTTAGACTGAAGGCAAAGTGAAGTTTCATTACTTTATATTTTTAGGCTATAACTGTACGTTGCAGTTGTAACGTTAGCCGACTAGCACTGACTTTGAATGTTTGACTGAATTGTTTGCTTTATTTCATGTGTAGCTTATTATACCTTTTACTTATACTTTTGTATTATTGATCATAAACTTGCATTTAACAAAAAAAGACTGTGTTGTGTTTCATGTCATTTAATGTTATCACAGTGATAATCATATTGTCTGAAGCAGATATTAATATACAGATTTTCTCCTCATTGTTGTCACTACTAGAGCAAGCTCCTGATTAACGCGGCGCAAAATAACGCGGCGCAAAATATCCGCCAAAGTTCAGATTTTTCAACTTGAGCGATTCAAAGCGCTCAATTCGCGTCCTTCGCGCCACCGAATGCCATTTCGCGTCCCTGCATTGACTTAACATGTAAATCACTGGTGCGAATCGCGTCCGGTGTGAACGCAGCATCAGTGTGAGGTCACTGCAAACGGCCCTGCTCCACAGGTGGGCCAAGTTCTACACGAGGGCTGGGCTGAGCTGAGGAAGGAGGGAGCGGCGCCCGTCTCGACCGATGAAGAAGCCCTGAAGAGCCTCGGCCGGGTCAGGGAAGACACAGTCGAGAACCTGCGCTCTCTGCAGCAAAGCATTCTGGGCCGTCAGCAGCAGGCGGAGCTGCAGGAGGAGAGGCTGCTGTATGAGGAGGTAAAACTGACCAATCACATGCAGCATCTCCTGTACACCTGTGGCAGCGTTTGGTGTGCGTTTGACCGGTTTCTGATTCTTCTCCAGATCCTCTTCACCCAGAAGCAGAGAGAGATCGCAGCAGAGGCCTGGAGGAACTACAAGGCCAGAACATCGAACTACAGCGTCCTGAAGGTCGGAAGTCTTCATCCTCACACAGATTGCCATGTCCTCGAGTGCCTCTGCATTCATTCTTGTGTGTGTTTTAGGAGTTCAAGCGGCTGCAGGAGGGACAGAACACTGGCCCCGACGCGCCCTCAGAACCGGCCCTCGAGGGACCCGAGACGCCCTCAGAACCGGCCCTCGAGGGACCCGAGACGCCCTCAGAACCGGCCCTCGAGGGACCCAAGACGCCCTCAGAACCAGCCCTCAAGGGACCCGAGACGCCCTCAGAACCGGCCCTCGAGGGACCCGAGACGCCCTCAGAACCGGCCCTCGAGGGACCCGAGACGCAAGACCCCCTCTCAGATCAATAAACTCTGGCCCGTCTCCATACAGAGAGTACACCGCACACTGGAGCCATTCACTCGACATATGCTGTTCAACCATTGTATGCTTTTCAGAGACACTGATATTTCTCATGTTCCTCATGTCCAGCCGTCTCCACTCCTACGGCTAACGTTCACAAGCACAGTTTATCTGGGTGTTTGAGCTCTGACACAGCTTGTAAACAAAGCTTTTGGGTTTCTGCCTTACTCACTAATGTTAGAGCTGCTGTGTACAGGCAGTCAATGTTTCTTAATTTGCTCATGTAGAAGCGGACAGTCTTAGATCAAGATCACGACTGCGCTAACTGAACATCAGCTAACTCAACACTAGCTAACTCTTCACCAGCTAATCTAACTGAACACCAGCTAATCTAACTCAACACAAGCTAAGATAACTCAACACTAGCTAATTCAACACCAGCTAACTCAACACCAGCTAAACTAACTCAACACTAGCTAACTCAACACTAGCTAACTCAACACTAGCTAACTCAACACTAGCTAACTCAACACTAGCTAACTCAACAGCATTGCTAGCAGTCGCTGAGGTCGGCCGGATCGACCTACTGGATTTCAAGCAAACACAAAGCCAAACATCACAAAAGCTGAATGTTGTCCGTGATGATTGTGCGTGAACATTTTGACTAATGACTAATAAAGTAAGGCAGCAGAACCAGAATGACACCGTGTGTTTATTAAATGTCCAGTCCGCTTTAGTTCTACAGTGCTTTAACTCACTGTTCAGCATTTGGCATTGAGAGCATGTGCTGTAATTTTTAAAATTTAGATATATTTTAAGATGGTAGAATGCAGTTTTACAGATGCTAGAAACGTGGCTTTCAGACGAGAGATTGGTATCAAAGAGCTCACCCAGGTTCCTCACTGACCAGAGGACTGGACAGAGCAATTTGTGAATTGGTATAATATAGAGCTGAGTATCGTCAGCATAACAATGAAAACTAATGCCATGCTTCCTAATGATATCTCCCAGTGGTAGCATGTACAGGGTGAAGAGCAGCGGTCCTAGCACTGAGCCCTGTGGTACTCCATACTGAACTTGTGCTCGCTGGGACACTTCTAAGATGGAGTAACACTAATAGAGAGATACAGCCACGATCGGATGATAAGAGTAAATCATGAGTAACTCTGAGAGCAGTCTCAGTGCTATGATACGCTCTGAATCCTGACTGGAAATCCTCACAGATATAATTTCTACCATTACTGCTGTGCTGTTTACAAACATCAGAAGTTGAAGCTTTATTTTTGGTTAATTTGGCCACTGTATCGAATAAATACCTTGGGTTGTGTTTTTTTTCTTCTAGGAGAATCGAGAAATAACCACCGCGGGAACTTTCCCCGGGATCTTGGGACTTGTGTTTCAACCAGAAACCGGGGTCTAAATAAAGTTCAGGGTAAAGATTTCCCCCTCAAAAGCCCTGTTTCCACCAAAATTACCCGGAACAATTTGTCCCAGGAACTCTTTCCCCCCTGACCTGCTGTGTCTGCGTTTCCACCCCGGTCTAAAGTGAAGATTAGTCCGGTGATGTAGGACTGTGTGACTTTCCAGTTCCCACTGGATTTGTTCCTCCGCAATTAATCTTAATAAAGCCTGAACCTCCTCGTCGGTCCATCTGTCGTATTTTTTCAACTCCATTGTTGATTCGAATAGAAAACGACTCTTACTGCACCTCAACGGACATTAAGCTGAAATAAAATGTTGCGTGAACTCAACCAATCAGCATGTTCAGCGCACAAGTCCCGCCCCCAAAAGCTCCTGAGCTTTGAAAAAGTACTACCTCGCGAGCAGGGCCGTTTTGAGGGGGAGATCTTTACCCGGAACTTTATTTAGACCCTGCGGTCGAAACACACGAGGACCAGCCCAAAGTCCCTCGTTTCTGGGGAAAGTTCCCGCGGTGGAAACGCGGCTAAAACGGCCCTGCTCGCGAGGTAGTACTTTTTCAACGCTCAGGAGCTTTCGGGGGCGGGACTTGTGCGCTGAGTTCACACAACATTTTATTTCAGCCTAAAGTCCGTTGCGGTGCAGTAAGAGTCGTTTTCTATTCGAATCAACAATGGAGTTTAAGGGTGTTTTCACACTTGGTCCTCTTCAGGGGTCAGAGCGCGGCTCGTGTGATTTTTGGCCCATATGTGAATACTCCTAACGATCTCAGACCCCTTTAAAGCGAACCAAGCCTAAAAAAATACGACAGATGGACCGACGAGGAGGTTCAGGCTTTATTCATTTGCGGGTAATTTCGGTGGAACCTGAGCTATAGTCTCTTCCTCCCAGCTGTGACACATCCGAGTGAAACGGCTTCTGGAATGGGAAAAATGTTGAGCGGGAATTGATGGGGTTGGAGGAAGTTGGGTGTTTCTAACTAAAGGGAAGCTGTTCTGAATGAAACCAAAGCTAGATGATGCTCAGGTCTCATCGATATCCCCGGCTTGAGCTGAACTGAATTCAGTGTTCTTCAGTCCCATGATCATATCGTTCTCCGGAGGGAAGAGTAGGAGTAGAATGAGTTATGATTCAGCATCAGTCACTTTACCATTTTTATATAGTAATATGTTTTAGACGGTTGTAACGATGATATTTGATGTCCTGAACTTGAATGAGCTCCTGCAACTGCAATAGAGGCGCAGACATTTCAAAATAAGAGTCCTGGTGTATTTCCAGCTTGTTTATCATTAAAAGTCACGCATTATTTATTCGTTTTTGGTTCCACAATAAACTATATTTAATTGAATTCCTATTTAATTCATAGTCAGGAGGAAAGATCAGTATTTGACACATATTCAATAAAGTATCAGGGTTATAATAGTTCACTAATACCATTCAAACATATTTAGCTTAACCTGATATGGCCTACTAACTAAAACAGAAATACAAAGTTATATAAAAACGATATAGATGTTTTTAAAAAACAAACACAAAAGTGAATTGAGCTCTTTCGTGTATTTTTAATGTTCAATTCAAAATGTCAGTTCGAGTGACAGTCGGTTATGTCACGCTTAAATGCTTAATGTATTACAATTGAACTAAACTCATTAGATTTTAAGAGACTAAAACTAGACTAAAACTAAAAACAATTCAGGCGACTAAAATATGACTAAAACTAAATGGCATTTTAGTCAAAATCAAAATTGGTTGTCAAAATGAACACATGGAGAGAAGTTCTGTCCCTGCACAGCGAAACGCGACCCCTGCTGGAGATCTGGAGCGACAGAGAGTCATACATCTAATGTTGCTTTGGCCATTCAGAGAAACGAAGTGTGTGTGTGTGTGTGTGTGTGTGTGTGTGTGTGTGTGTGTGTGTGTGTGTGTGTGTGTGTGTGTGTGTGTGTGTGTGTGTGTGTGTGTGTGTGTGTGTGTGTGTGTGTGTGTGAGAGAGAGAGAGAGAGAGAGAGAGGGAGGGAGTGAGTGAGTGTGTGTGTGCGTGTCTCTCTCTCTCTCTCTCTCTCTCTGTGTGTGTGTGTGTGTGTGTGTGAGAGAGAGAGAGAGCAGTGAG
>NC_137104.1:57853537-57876037 GCF_949357685.1 Gobio gobio
GATGTTCGCGGTGGTGGGCACGCTGTGGAACGCCTTCTTCATGGGCACGGTGGGTAGAGGAAGATTCTGTCCAGTTGAAGAAAAATCTCTCAGAGTCGAAGTTACAGGTCTCAGGAAATGTTAACTCTATTGTGGAAACAACAAAGTGAGATGCCGGCCGAACATCTGACCAGCTCTGGTCACACGTAACATCTTCTACTGTTCTCTTATCGTTCTGCAGCTAGACTCCTCACAGTTTGGCCACAATTGTATGCAAACTAGTGGTGGGCATAGATCTTTTCTTTAATCTAGATTAATCTCACTGTAATCTTGGAATTAATCTAGATTAAAATGGCTCATTTGAATTCTGCCGAAGGTATTCAGAATATGTGTGCTCGTAAGTGACCGTTTGTCTTTTTGTAGTTTGAATAATAAATAACTTCTGTCACTTTAAGACCTGAAACACACATCCCAAACACTGTTCCTGTGAGCTGGTTACCACTGTGTTTACGGTAAAACTAGGGCTGGGCAAAAAAATAGATTTTTCGATGAATCGTCTTTTAAAATGTGGTCGATTCAAAATCAATTCTCAAGGCCAAGAATCGATTTTCAAGTCGATCCTGCCCGGTATCGCATATATGCTTGTCGTTAAGATAAAATCTAATGGCAATCGAATCTAACAGAGATACACAAATAACAGAGATAGTGACGGAATATAATGCTTCATCCGGGGCACGATCAAAGCTCAGACGCCCCTGGAGGAAAAACCTCCATAAAAACAGAGTCTGAATGACGGTCGTCTAAAGCGCAAGAAATGCTTGTTCTTTACTGAAAATTGCTGAAAATCATCCAATATCCTTTTTATGTTTTACAATAAGTGTATCAAAATATACATAAAAACAAAATTGTATTGTATTTAACATAATAGTATGCATTTGAAATATAGAGATGGGTTCTGTTTTAATGCAGGCCTACCCAAGTGTACCTAAAATAAAAAGAGTTTAATATACAGGTTTGTGGCTCTTCATTTCTTTTTAATTACCCACTTGTAAACTCATGTTCACTGTTCTTTTTTATAAATATAGTAGGCTATTTTAATGAAATCTATATTCATTGAGTTGAATCGAAATTTAATCTAAATCGAATCGAATCGGAACATCTGAATCGATGCCCAGCCCTAGTTAAAACTCACCAAGATGTACATTGAGACATTTTTGAGTGTATTTGACCATTAATAAGCTGGAAAAGGAGCTCATTTTTGCACTTGTATGTCAGAGGCGGCTTTATTACGGTGTGTGTGTGTGCGCTTCAGATGCGAGCGCGAAATCTGCGGGAATTAGCAGAGTTAACGTTATGTGCAATCCAGCGCGAAATTCAGACCCTTCACACCAACACTAACACACTGTCATGAGGAAAAGAAGTTCCAGCAGAACACGTTAGCAATGTTCAGAGGATTAAACGGACTGAAGGAGAGGAGGCAGATATTTCCGTATCGATACATGGCGAAATATGGGTATTTTTGACAACACTAGTAGACACACACACAGGTTTGAGACTCGTTCTCTCGCCCCTACAGTGGAATCCGGCTGGTGTTCATCAGCGCTAAAATATCAAGCTGAAAGTCATCATAGCTGGCGTAGGATAGACCAGTGGTTCTCAACTCCAGTCCTGGGGACCCACTGCTCTGCACATTTTGTGTCTCTCTTATCTGACACACTCAGTTCAGTTCATGGAGCTCTCTCCTAATGAGCTGATGATCAGAATCAGGTGCCTTAAATAAGGTAGACATACAAAATGTGCAGAGCAGTGTGTCCCCAGGACTGGAGTTGAGAACCACTGTAGCGCTTCCGTAGCCTGATGGCAAAGACTGAAAGACTCAGGAGGAGTTTCTTCCCCCAGGCCATCAGACTCCTGAACTCAGTCACGTGACTTCACTTCACCCCGCACACGCATAAACATCCAGTTTTTTAACATTAACATTCACATACTGCCATTGCACTGCACTTTACGTCCCTATTGTTACTGCGTAACAACCTGTAATAAACCTGTTTGCACATCCATTATACTTCTTTATATATTTATATATATATATTTTATGTTAACCACTTATTTTTAAGTCTACAGTTTATCTCACTTATCATATCCACTTATTTTATATTTTTATATTTTTATTTTTATATTTTTATTTTTATCTTATTTCTTATTTTTATCCTTTACTTGATTTATTTATAATTCTACTTATGTTAATACTTTTTATTCTAATTTTATTCTATTTCTATTTCAATTTCCCCTTGTGTTCTTGTAACTGTTATTTGCACTGTCCATGGAGCGGACCTGTTTACATTTCACTGCCAGTTGTATATTGTGTATATAACTGTGTATGTGACAAATAAAACTCTTGAATCTTGAATCTTGAACCACTGTATAGTATAGACCCAGCTCACAACCCAACTTAGAGAATAGATTAACGCCGATATTTTTTTATCGCCCGATAAGAGTCTCACGTTAACGCAGATATTTCTTAGTTTATTATTACAAGGACAATGCATATTAACATGACAAGTCAAAATATGCCAGAGTTGGCCAAAAGGCTAGTTTTCATCTGCAGTCCTAGGCCAGATGTACAACAGGCAACCTAAAAATACAATGCAAATACAACAATTTAATCAAAACATAACAAATATAACATAATACAACAAAACCTATAATTTCCAAAAACAACAGAAAAAAAAATAAAAAAATAAAAAAAAAAAAAAATAAATAAAAAATAAAAAATAATTTTTTTTAATGTTGACAAATTTGCATGCTAAAAAGCCAAGTTTTAAAAGAAGAACGAAATTCATTATAACTATTTAATTCTCTAACTGACGTTGGGATGTCATTCCATTCTTTCGCGGCTTTAATCGAGAAGGCAGACTGACTAAAAGCAGTTTTTCTGAAATGAATAACACAGTCCCTTCTAAAGGTTCCTCTAGTGAGACGACTGTTTTCTGATCTTAAACTCAGAAACTCACTGAGAGGTGGTGGGGCCAGGCCATTGAGAATTTCATAAGCTAAACAGCCATTTGAAAACTTAACCAAGTTTTCCCAACTCAACAGATTATATTTTGATAAAATCTTACAATGATGAAAGTGACGTGGTTTCTTATCAAAAAATGTTAATGTTTGTTTATATAAAGTCTGTATTGGGAGCAAGGCGGAGTGGTTGGCCTTAGACCAAGTAGTTAAACAATAATTTATATGCGAAAATATCATAGAGTGCATAAACATTTTGGCAGCTTGGGTAGACATTGAATTCCTGATATATCGAAAATTAGATAAATAAAATTTTATTTTCTTAACAGTATTTGAAATCTGAGAATTAAACTTAAGTTTAGAGTCAATGATAATACCAAGATATTTAAATTCTGAGACAATTTGAATTTTTTCACCGGTAATAAAAATATCCGGATCAACTGCAGAGTTGGTGGTTTTACTAAAAAACATACCAACTGTTTTAGAAAGATATCGGCCCACCACTAGTGCAAACGCTATCATTTTTCAGAGCAGCTGAGTAATATTGTGTCCATTTACATACGCAAAGACACTGGATTGACGTCAATGGGACTGGATTGGCACAAACTGGGACATTCCAAATAGTGGAAAAATCCCAAACAGACAAGTACAATTTTCCTGTAATTTTCTATACTTTGATGGACAACAAACCTTGTTTTTGTTATGTTCCACAGGCGCTGTATGGCGTGTGCCGTCTGGAGGGCGGCCGGCTGGCCTCGGTGGACCTGCTCTCCTGCCTCCTCTTCGGCTCCATCGTGTCGGCCGTGGATCCGGTGGCGGTGCTCGCCGTCTTTGAGGAGATCCACATCAACGAGCTGCTGCACATCCTGGTGTTCGGAGAGTCTCTGCTCAACGACGCGGTGACCGTGGTGAGAATCTACTGCTCAAAACCTGTCAAACGGGTTTCCAGAACAGTCAGAAGTTCAGTCAGACACATCCATGACCCATGACAGAACCAGCCGAGCAGCTCCTCAGTGAAGACTTTCACCAACCATGACTAGTGAATCACTCTTACTGTTAGGGAATAAAGCTTAAATCGTGACACACTATATCGCCACAAGTGTTGAGCCGCCCCTTCACACACACATGAGCTTCCCATTCTCCATCTGTAGGGTTTAATATGGAGTCGCAGCTCTAAAGCTCCAGCTCTTCTGGGAAGGCTTTCCTCAAGGTTTAGGAGTGTGTTTATGGGGATTCTTCATTTGTGATGTTGGACGAGAAGGCCTGGCTCTCAGTCTCCGCTCTAATTCATCCCAAAGCTGTTCTATCGGGTTGAGGTCAGGACAAAAATATAGTGTGTGTGTGTGTGTGTGTGTGTGTGTGTTCATTCAGATGCGAGCAGGTCGTTTCACAGTATCTGCTCTGAGTTTGAGTTGCTCACACATGTTTGAGATCCAAACATGAGCCACACACACACACAGACAGACAGACAGACAGACTCACACACACACACACACACACACACAGACAGACAGACAGACAGACACACACACACACACACACTGTAAGGCTTCATGCACTTGTCTGATCAAACAAAAGCTTGATGGTTTAATCTTTGGAAATGAAGAAATGAAGACAGCCTTTGATATTAGTGTTGTAGTAAAGTCGTTGTTTACACATGAGCTGGAGTAAGTGTGTGTTTCCTTCAGGTCCTGTATCACCTGTTCGAGGAGTTTGCGCACGTGGGCGAGGTGACGGCGGGTGACGTGTTTCTGGGCGTTCTGTGTTTCTTCGTGGTGTCTCTGGGCGGAGTGATGGTGGGCGGTGTGTATGGCGTGCTGGCGGCCTTCACCTCACGCTTCACGGCGCACACGCGTGTGATCGAGCCGCTGTTCGTCTTCCTCTACAGTTACATGGCCTACCTCTCCGCCGAGGTCTTCCACCTGTCCGGCATCATGGCGTGAGTCTGGTCTTCCCAGCGGAAAGAGCTCAGAGTCAGGGCTTGTGTCTTATGTGTGCGTGTGTGTGTGTGTTTGTGTGTGTGTGCGTGTGTGTGTGCGTGTGTGTGTGCGTGTGTGTGTGTGTGTGTGTGTGTGTTTGTGTGTGTGTGTGCGGTTCGCAGACTCATTGCGTGTGGCGTGGTGATGCGGCCCTACGTGGAGGCCAACATTTCCCACAAATCCTACACCACCATCAAATACTTCCTGAAGATGTGGAGCAGCGTGAGCGAGACTCTGATCTTCATCTTCCTGGGCGTGTCCACGGTGGCCGGGCCGCACGCCTGGAACTGGACGTTTGTCAGCATCACCCTCGTCCTGTGTCTGCTGTCCAGGGTTCTGGGTGAGCTACTCTAGGTCCAGACCAGTTTATCAAGCGCTGCTAATGGGTTATTTGAAGATTACTGGAGGTGCTCAGTGTCCGTAAACACTGCCGTTCAAAAGTTTGAGGTCACACATCATAAACATATAGTTCATCATAACATCGAAATATACACTCACCTAAAGGATTATTAGGAACACCTGTTCAATTTCTCATTAATGCAATGATCTAATCAACCAATCACATGGCAGTTGCTGCAGTGCATTTAGGGGTGTGGTCCTGGTCCAGACAATCTCCTGAACTCCACACTGAATGTCGGAATGGGAAAGAAAGGTGATTTAAGCAATTTTGAGCGTGGTATGGTTGTTGGTGCCAGACGGGCCGGTCTGAGTATTGCACAATCTGCTCAGTTACTGGGATTTTCACACACAACCATTTCTAGGGTTTACAAAGAATGGTGTGAAAAGGGAAAAGCATCCAGTATGCGGCAGTCCTGTGGGAGAAAATGCCTTGTTGATGCTAGAGGTCAGAGGTCATGGGCCGACTGATTCAAGCTGATAGAAGAGCAACTTTGACTGAAATAACCACTCGTTACAACCGAGGTCTGCAGCAAAGCATTTGTGAAGCCACAACACACACAACCTTGAGGCGGATGGGCTACAACAGCAGAAGACCCCACCGGGTACCACTCATCTCCACTACAAAGAGGAAAAAGAGGCGACAATTTGCACCAGCTCACCAAAATTGGACAGTTGAAGACTGGAAAAATGTTGCCTGGTCTGATGAGTCTGGATTTCTGTTGAGACATTCAGATGGTAGAGTCAGAATTTGGCGTAAACAGAATGAGAACATGGATCCATCATGCCTTGTTCCCACTGTGCAGGCTGGTGGTGGTGGTGTAATGGTGTGGGGGATGTTTTCTTGGCACACTTTAGGCCCCTTAGTGCCAATTGGGCATGGTTTAAATGCCACGGCCTACCTGAGCATTGTTTCTGCCCATGTCCATCCCTTTATGAGCACCATGTCCCCATCCTCTGATGGCTACTTCCAGCAGGATAATGCACCGTCACAAAGCTCCAATCATTTCAAACTGGTTTCTTGAACATGACAATGAGTTCACTGAACTAAAATGGCCCCACAGTCTCCAGATCTCAACCCAATAGAGCATCTTTGGGATGTGGTGGAACGGGAGCTTCGTGCCCTGGATGTGCATCCCACAAATCTCCATCAACTGCAAGATGCTCTCCTATCAATATGGCCAACATTTCTAAAGAATGCTTTCAGCAGCTTGTTGAGTCAATGCCACGTAGAATTAAGGCAGTTCTGAAGGCCAAAGGGGGTCAAACACAGTATTAGTGTGTGTTCCTAATAATCCTTTAGGTGAGTGTATATACATAATTCACCCGCTATATGGCTAAACATTCCCGATTTTCATATCAACTGAGGAATATCCCGGGATAACAGAGAATAGTTAATGATATGCTGAAGCCCCGCCCCCTCATGACGTGATTTTACACTGCAGTTTACAGGAGTAAACACTCAGCAATGGTGTTCTCATAGTTTGTCTTATTAAAAACACCACACAAAATAAACAACATTAAAAACCTTTCTCATACCACAGGGGATCTTTAAAACATCAATACTTTTGAACAGTGGTGTGTAGTTAACGTGTGATTGGTGTCTGATCCTAAATAGGCCCAACTATACAGGACGTCCTTAAAGGATGAGTTCACCTCAGAATGAACATGTCCTGATGATTTCCTCACCCCATCTCATCCAACATGTGCATGTCTTTCTCTCTTCAGTGGAAAAGGAAGTTTTTTGAGGAAAACATTCCAGGATTTTTCTGCACATAAAGGACTTCAATGGGAACCAACGGTTGAAGGTCCAAACCACTGCAGTTTCAGAGGCTCTGCTCGCATGACATCATCACGTCGGAAAGGTCACATGACGCAGGTGGAAGTGCCGATAAACTCCATCTCATGTTCTCCTCCAACTGTAAAATCGTCCGTCATCGTTGTTTGACCTTTATTTGTGTAAAGGGCGTTAGATTTAGTCTGTGCACGTTCGTTTTAACACTGGGTCGGCACTTCCACCTGCGTCATGTGACCATCATCTGACGTGATGACATCACACGAACAACACCGAAGTCGAGCGTCTGAGGTTAAAGTGTATAAATGTGTGTGTGTGTTGTAAATGTGGCGATGGTTTGTCTAGATCAGACTCTATTCCTCGTCTGGGATTGGTCAGAAACTGCAGTGATCTGGACCTTCAGCCGTTGGTTCCCATTGAAGTCCATTATGAGAAAAATCCTGGAATGGTTTCGTCAAGAAACTACATTTCTTTTGGATGAGATGGGGTGAGTAAAATATCAGGAAGTGTTCATTTTGAAGGGAACTCATCCTTTAAAACATTTCAGCCGTTCGGTCTTTATTCAGAGCTTTATTTGTGAGGTTTTGTGTGTATTATCCAGGTAAATTCTGTAAGTGTGTGTGTGTGTGTGTGTGTGTGTGTGTGTGTGTCGAGCAGGTGTGATCGGTTTAACGTACATCATTAATAAGTTCCGCATGGTGAAGCTGAGTGGGAAGGATCAGTTCATTGTGGCGTACGGCGGCTTGAGGGGCGCGATCGCCTTCTCGCTGGCCTTCCTGCTGTCCAGCGATGACTTTGCCATGAAGGACTTGTTTCTGACCGCCATCATCACCGTCATCTTCTTCACTGTGTTTGTGCAGGTGAGAGAAACTCCCTTCCTTTAGCGTGTAGGAAATACTGCAGCCGATGCTTTCTGGCGTATCGGCTTCTGTCACATGATCACCATTAGACCTGCCATTGGTGTTTTTTAGGGAATGACGATCCGACCCCTTGTTGACCTTCTGGCCGTCAAGAAGAAGAAACAAAGCAAAAGTTCAATAAATGAGGAGATTCACACTCAGGTAGTGTACGGGATCTCAGAGAAAGCGCTCTGCTCAACGGCTAATGAATGATTCAAATGTTGAAATGTTGTCTCTTGCAGTTTCTGGAACATTTGCTCACTGGAATAGAGGGTGTGTGCGGACACTACGGACATCATCGCTGGAGGGACAAGTGCGTTTCAGACCAGCTTTGAAGGAAAAGTCCAGCTGAAAGTGAAAATCCTGTCATGGTTTACTCTTTGCCCTCATGTTGTGAATGAATGTTTTTCCCATAGCAGATGCTCTCTCAAAAACATCAGAGTACCGATATCGATTCTTAAATCCCGAGTTTCAGTTTAATCTGTGATTGAGTTTGAAGAACTGTGGAGCCCTCAAATCTCAGAAGAACAGTGACATTTGGCCGGTTGGGTTTCTTCTTTTGTGCTCTACAGAGGAATAATGTCATAACATAATTAGCAAATTAGAAAAATTCAGCAAACATTTTTTTTTACTTAATTAGTTACTTAATTAGCGCTTCTCTCTGGCATGTTTAACATCAGCTGACACGAGGACGAGTGCATGATGTGGGTTTTTCACTGGCTGAACTTTTGCTTTAATGTATCACTTTGCTTTTCAGATCTTGTAGATGTTCTCGTTTCTGATGCATGTTCATCTGCAGGCTGAATCGCTTTAATAAGCGCTACATCAAGCGGTGTCTGATCACTGGAGAGCGATCGCAGGAACCGCAGCTCATCTCCTTCTACAATAAGATGGAGCTTAAACAGGCCATGATGCTTCTGGAGAGCAACAGTTCAGCCAGTCTGACCAGTGCACCGGCCATACCGTGAGTATACACACATCACACACACCCCTCTCACTGCACACGCTCACATCACACACACTGCACACGCTCACATCACACACACTCCTCTCACTGCACACGCTCACATCACACACACTGCACACGCTCACATCACACACACTCCTCTCACTGCACACGCTCACATCACACACACTCCTCTCACTGCACACGCTCACATCACACACACTGCACACGCTCACATCACACACACTCCTCTCACTGCACACGCTCACATCACTGCACACGCTCACATCTCACACACTCCTCTCACTGCACACGCTCACATCACACACACTCCTCTCACTGCACACGCTCACATCTCACACACTCCTCTCACTGCACACGCTCACATCACACACACTCCTCTCACTGCACACGCTCACATCACACACACTGCACACGCTCACATCACACACACTGCACACGCTCACATCACACACACTCCTCTCACTGCACACGCTCACATCACACACACTGCACACGCTCACATCACACACACTGCACACGCTCACATCACACACACTCCTCTCACTGCACACGCTCACATCACACACACTGCACACGCTCACATCACACACACTCCTCTCACTGCACACGCTCACATCACACACACTCCTCTCACTGCACACACTCACATCACACACACTCCTCTCACTGCACACGCTCACATCACACACACTCCTCTCACTGCACACGCTCACATCACACACACTGCACACGCTCACATCACACACACTCCTCTCACTGCACACGCTCACATCACACACACTCCTCTCACTGCACACACTCACATCACACACACTCCTCTCACTGCACACGCTCACATCACACACACTCCTCTCACTGCACACGCTCACATCACACACACTGCACACGCTCACATCACACACACTCCTCTCACTGCACACGCTCACATCACACACACTCCTCTCACTGCACACGCTCACATCACACACACTCCTCTCGATGCACACGCTCACATCACACACACTCCTCACACTGCACACGCTCACATCACACACACCCCTCTCACTGCACACGCTCACATCACACACACCCCTCTCACTGCACACGCTCACATCACACACACTCCTCTCACTGCACACGCTCACATCACACACACTCCTCTCACTGCACACGCTCACATCACACACACTCCTCTCACTGCACACGCTCACATCACACACACTCCTCTCACTGCACACGCTCACATCACACACGCTCCTCTCACTGCACACGCTCACATCACATCACGCATCTCACACTGCACACACTCACATCACACACACTCCTCTCACTGCACACGCTCACATCTCACACACTCCTCTCACTGCACACGCTCACATCACACACACTCCTCACACAGCACACGCTCACATCACACACACCCCTCTCACTGCACACACTCACATCACACACACTCCTCTCACTGCACACGCTCACATCTCACACACTCCTCTCACTGCACACGCTCACATCACACACGCTTCTCACACTGCACACGCTCACATCACACACGCTTCTCACACTGCACACGCTCACATCACACACACTCCTCTCACTGCACACGCTCACATCACACACACTCCTCTCACTGCACACGCTCACATCACACACACTCCTCTCACTGCACACGCTCACATCACACACACACTCCTCTCACTGCACACGCTCACATCACACACGCTTCTCACACTGCACACGCTCACATCACACACGCTTCTCACACTGCTCACATCACACACGCTTCTCACACTGCACACGCTCACATCACACACGCTTCTCACACTGCACACGCTCACATCACACACGCTTCTCACACTGCACACGCTCACATCACACACGCTTCTCACACTGCACACGCTCACATCACACACTTCTCACACTGCACACGCTCACATCACACACTCCTCTCACTGCACACGCTCACATCACGCACGCTTCTCACACTGCACACGCTCACATCACGCACGCTTCTCACACTGCACACGCTCACATCACGCACGCTTCTCACACTGCACACGCTCACATCACACACGCTTCTCACACTGCACACGCTCACATCTCACACGCTCCTCTCACTGCACACGCTCACATCACGCATCTCACACGCTCCTCTCACTGCACACGCTCACATCACGCATCTCACACGCTCCTCACACAGCACACGCTCACATCACGCATCTCACACGCTCCTCATACTGCACACGCTCACATCACGCATCTCACACGCTCCTCATACTGCACACGCTCACATCACGCATCTCACACGCTCCTCATACTGCACACGCTCACATCACGCATCTCACACGCTCCTCTCACTGCACACACTCACATCACGCATCTCACACGCTCCTCTCACTGCACACGCTCACATCATGCATCTCACACGCTCCTCTCACTGCACACGCTCACATCACGCATCTCACACGCTCCTCTCACTGCACACGCTCACATCACGCATCTCACACGCTCCTCACACAGCACACGCTCACATCACGCATCTCACACGCTCCTCACACTGCACACGCTCACATCACGCATCTCACACGCTCCTCTCACTGCACACGCTCACATCACGCATCTCACACGCTCCTCACATTGCACACGCTCACATCACGCATCTCACACACTCCTCTCACTGCACACGCTCCTCACACTGCACACGCTCACATCACGCATCTCACACACTCCTCTCACTGCACACGCTCACATCACGCATCTCACACGCTCCTCAAACTGCACACGCTCACATCACGCATCTCACACGCTCCTCTCACTGCACACGCTCACATCACGCATCTCACACGCTCCTCACACTGCACACGCTCACATCACGCATCTCACACGCTCCTCTCACTGCACACGCTCACATCACGCATCTCACACGCTCCTCACATTGCACACGCTCACATCACGCATCTCACACGCTCCTCTCACTGCACACGCTCACATCACGCATCTCACACGCTCCTCACATTGCACACGCTCACATCACGCATCTCACACGCTCCTCAAACTGCACACGCTCACATCACGCATCTCACACGCTCCTCACACTGCACACGCTCACATCACGCATCTCACACGCTCCTCACACTGCACACGCTCACATCACGCATCTCACACGCTCCTCTCACTGCACACGCTCACATCACGCATCTCACACGCTCCTCACATTGCACACGCTCACATCACGCATCTCACACGCTCCTCTCACTGCACACGCTCACATCACGCATCTCACACGCTCCTCACATTGCACACGCTCACATCACGCATCTCACACTCTCCTCTCACTGCACACGCTCACATCACGCATCTCACACACTCCTCTCACTGCACACGCTCACATCACGCATCTCACACGCTCCTCTCACTGCACACGCTCACATCACGCATCTCACACGCTCCTCACATTGCACACGCTCACATCACGCATCTCACACACTCCTCTCACTGCACACGCTCACATCACGCATCTCACACGCTCCTCAAACTGCACACGCTCACATCACGCATCTCACACGCTCCTCTCACTGCACACGCTCACATCACGCATCTCACACGCTCCTCACACTGCACACGCTCACATCACGCATCTCACACGCTCCTCTCACTGCACACGCTCACATCACGCATCTCACACGCTCCTCACATTGCACACGCTCACATCACGCATCTCACACGCTCCTCTCACTGCACACGCTCACATCACGCATCTCACACGCTCCTCACATTGCACACGCTCACATCACGCATCTCACACGCTCCTCAAACTGCACACGCTCACATCACGCATCTCACACGCTCCTCACACTGCACACGCTCACATCACGCATCTCACACGCTCCTCACACTGCACACGCTCACATCACGCATCTCACACGCTCCTCTCACTGCACACGCTCACATCACGCATCTCACACGCTCCTCACATTGCACACGCTCACATCACGCATCTCACACGCTCCTCTCACTGCACACGCTCACATCACGCATCTCACACGCTCCTCACATTGCACACGCTCACATCACGCATCTCACACTCTCCTCTCACTGCACACGCTCACATCACGCATCTCACACACTCCTCTCACTGCACACGCTCACATCACGCATCTCACACGCTCCTCTCACTGCACACGCTCACATCACGCATCTCACACGCTCCTCACATTGCACACGCTCACATCACGCATCTCACACACTCCTCTCACTGCACACGCTCACATCACGCATCTCACACACTCCTCTCACTGCACACGCTCACATCACGCATCTCACTCGCTCCTCTCACTGCACACGCTCGCATCACACACACTCCTCTCACTGCACACGCTCACATCACGCATCTCACACGCTCCTCTCACTGCACACGCTCACATCACGCATCTCACACGCTCCTCACACTGCACACGCTCACATCACGCATCTCACACGCTCCTCACACTGCACACGCTCACATCACGCATCTCACACGCTCCTCTCACTGCACACGCTCACATCTCGCATCTCACATGCTCCTCTCACTGCACACGCTCACATCACGCATCTCATACGCTCCTCACATTGCACACGCTCACATCACGCATCTCACACGCTCCTCTCACTGCACACGCTCACATCACGCATCTCACACGCTCCTCATACTGCACACGCTCACATCACGCATCTCACACGCTCCTCTCACTGCACACGCTCACATCACGCATCTCACACGCTCCTCTCACTGCACACGCTCACATCACGCATCTCACACGCTCCTCACACTGCACACGCTCACATCACGCATCTCACACGCTCCTCTCACTGCACACGCTCACATCACGCATCTCACACGCTCCTCTCACTGCACACGCTCACATCACGCATCTCACACGCTCCTCACACTGCACACGCTCACATCACGCATCTCACACGCTCCTCACATTGCACACGCTCACATCACGCATCTCACACGCTCCTCTCACTGCACACGCTCACATCACGCATCTCACACGCTCCTCACACTGCACACGCTCACATCACGCATCTCACACGCTCCTCATACTGCACACGCTCACATCACGCATCTCACACGCTCCTCACACTGCACACGCTCACATCACGCATCTCACACGCTCCTCATACTGCACACGCTCACATCACGCATCTCACACGCTCCTCTCACTGCACACGCTCACATCACGCATCTCACACGCTCCTCACACTGCACACGCTCACATCACGCATCTCACACGCTCCTCACACTGCACACGCTCACATCACGCATCTCACACGCTCCTCTCACTGCACACGCTCACATCACGCATCTCACACGCTCCTCATACTGCACACGCTCACATCACGCATCTCACACGCTCCTCTCACTGCACACGCTCACATCACGCATCTCACACGCTCCTCACACTGCACACGCTCACATCACGCATCTCACACGCTCCTCACACTGCACACGCTCACATCACGCATCTCACACGCTCCTCATACTGCACACGCTCACATCACGCATCTCACACGCTCCTCACATTGCACACGCTCACATCACGCATCTCACACACTCCTCTCACTGCACACGCTCACATCATGCATCTCACACGCTCCTCTCACTGCACACGCTCACATCACGCATCTCACACGCTCCTCACACTGCACACGCTCACATCACGCATCTCACACGCTCCTCACACTGCACACGCTCACATCACGCATCTCACACGCTCCTCTCACTGCACACGCTCACATCACGCATCTCACACACTCCTCACACTGCACACACTCACATCACGCATCTCACACGCTCCTCTCACTGCACACGCTCACATCACGCATCTCACACGCTCCTCATACTGCACACGCTCACATCACGCATCTCACACGCTCCTCATACTGCACACGCTCACATCACGCATCTCACACGCTCCTCATACTGCACACGCTCACATCACGCATCTCACACGCTCCTCACACTGCACACGCTCACATCACGCATCTCACACGCTCCTCATACTGCACACGCTCACATCACGCATCTCACACACTCCTCACATTGCACACGCTCACATCACGCATCTCACACGCTCCACTCACTGCACACGCTCACGTCACGCATCTCACACGCTCCTCACATTGCACACGCTCACATCACGCATCTCACACGCTCCACTCACTGCACACGCTCACATCACGCATCTCACACGCTCCTCTCACTGCACACGCTCACATCACGCATCTCACACGCTCCTCTCACTGCACACGCTCACATCACGCATCTCACACGCTCCTCACATTGCACACGCTCACATCACGCATCTCACACGCTCCTCTCACTGCACACGCTCACATCACGCATCTCACACGCTCCTCTCACTGCACACGCTCACATCACGCATCTCACACGCTCCACTCACTGCACACGCTCACATCACATCACGCATCTCACACGCTCCTCACACAGCACACGCTCACATCACGCATCTCACACGCTCCTCACACAGCACACGCTCACATCACGCATCTCACACACTCCTCTCACTGCACACGCTCACATCACGCATCTCACACGCTCCTCATACTGCACACGCTCACATCACGCATCTCACACGCTCCTCTCACTGCACACGCTCACATCACGCATCTCACACGCTCCTCTCACTGCACACGCTCACATCACGCATCTCACACGCTCCTCTCACTGCACACGCTCACATCACGCATCTCACACGCTCCTCACACAGCACACGCTCACATCACGCATCTCACACGCTCCTCATACTGCACACGCTCACATCACGCATCTCACACGCTCCTCATACTGCACACGCTCACATCACGCATCTCACACACTCCTCTCACTGCACACGCTCACATCACGCATCTCACACGCTCCTCATACTGCACACGCTCACATCACGCATCTCACACGCTCCTCTCACTGCACACGCTCACATCACGCATCTCACACGCTCCTCTCACTGCACACGCTCACATCACGCATCTCACACGCTCCTCTCACTGCACACGCTCACATCACGCATCTCACACGCTCCTCACACTGCACACGCTCACATCACGCATCTCACACGCTCCTCATACTGCACACGCTCACATCACGCATCTCACACGCTCCACTCACTGCACACGCTCACGTCACGCATCTCACACGCTCCTCACATTGCACACGCTCACATCACGCATCTCACACGCTCCTCTCACTGCACACGCTCACATCACGCATCTCACACGCTCCTCACACTGCACACGCTCACATCACGCATCTCACACGCTCCTCTCACTGCACACGCTCACATCACGCATCTCACACGCTCCTCTCACTGCACACGCTCACATCACTGCACACGCTCACATCACGCATCTCACACGCTCCTCTCACTGCACACGCTCCTCTCACTGCACACGCTCACATCACGCATCTCACACGCTCCTCACACTGCACACGCTCACATCACGCATCTCACACGCTCCTCTCACTGCACACGCTCCGCTCACTGCACACGCTCACATCACGCATCTCACACGCTCCTCACACTGCACACGCTCCTCTCACTGCACACGCTCACATCACACATCTCACACGCTCCTCACACTGCACACGCTCACATCACGCATCTCACACGCTCCTCTCACTGCACACGCTCCGCTCACTGCACACGCTCACATCACGCATCTCACACGCTCCTCTCACTGCACACGCTCACATCACACATCTCACACGCTCCTCACACTGCACACGCTCACATCACGCATCTCACACGCTCCTCTCACTGCACACGCTCACATCACGCATCTCACACGCTCCTCTCACTGCACACGCTCCGCTCACTGCACACGCTCACATCACGCATCTCACACGCTCCTCTCACTGCACATGCTCCTCTCACTGCACACGCTCACATCACACATCTCACACGCTCCTCACACTGCACACGCTCACATCACGCATCTCACACGCTCCTCTCACTGCACACGCTCACATCACGCATCTCACACGCTCCTCTCACTGCACACGCTCCGCTCACTGCACACGCTCACATCACGCATCTCACACGCTCCTCTCACTGCACACGCTCACATCACGCATCTCACACGCTCCTCTCACTGCACACGCTCCACTCACTGCACACGCTCACATCACGCATCTCACACGCTCCTCTCACTGCACACGCTCACATCACGCATCTCACACGCTCCTCTCACTGCACACGCTCACATCACGCATCTCACACGCTCCTCACATTGCACACGCTCACATCACGCATCTCACACGCTCCTCTCACTGCACACGCTCACATCACGCATCTCACACGCTCCTCTCACTGCACACGCTCACATCACGCATCTCACACGCTCCACTCACTGCACACGCTCACATCACATCACGCATCTCACACGCTCCTCACACAGCACACGCTCACATCACGCATCTCACACGCTCCTCACACAGCACACGCTCACATCACGCATCTCACACACTCCTCTCACTGCACACGCTCACATCACGCATCTCACACGCTCCTCATACTGCACACGCTCACATCACGCATCTCACACGCTCCTCTCACTGCACACGCTCACATCACGCATCTCACACGCTCCTCTCACTGCACACGCTCACATCACGCATCTCACACGCTCCTCTCACTGCACACGCTCACATCACGCATCTCACACGCTCCTCACACAGCACACGCTCACATCACGCATCTCACACGCTCCTCATACTGCACACGCTCACATCACGCATCTCACACGCTCCTCATACTGCACACGCTCACATCACGCATCTCACACACTCCTCTCACTGCACACGCTCACATCACGCATCTCACACGCTCCTCATACTGCACACGCTCACATCACGCATCTCACACGCTCCTCTCACTGCACACGCTCACATCACGCATCTCACACGCTCCTCTCACTGCACACGCTCACATCACGCATCTCACACGCTCCTCTCACTGCACACGCTCACATCACGCATCTCACACGCTCCTCACACTGCACACGCTCACATCACGCATCTCACACGCTCCTCATACTGCACACGCTCACATCACGCATCTCACACGCTCCACTCACTGCACACGCTCACGTCACGCATCTCACACGCTCCTCACATTGCACACGCTCACATCACGCATCTCACACGCTCCTCTCACTGCACACGCTCACATCACGCATCTCACACGCTCCTCACACTGCACACGCTCACATCACGCATCTCACACGCTCCTCTCACTGCACACGCTCACATCACGCATCTCACACGGTCCTCTCACTGCACACGCTCCTCTCACTGCACACGCTCACATCACGCATCTCACACGCTCCTCACACTGCACACGCTCACATCACGCATCTCACACGCTCCTCTCACTGCACACGCTCCGCTCACTGCACACGCTCACATCACGCATCTCACACGCTCCTCACACTGCACACGCTCCTCTCACTGCACACGCTCACATCACACATCTCACACGCTCCTCACACTGCACACGCTCACATCACGCATCTCACACGCTCCTCTCACTGCACACGCTCCGCTCACTGCACACGCTCACATCACACATCTCACACGCTCCTCACACTGCACACGCTCACATCACACATCTCACACGCTCCTCACACTGCACACGCTCACATCACGCATCTCACACGCTCCTCTCACTGCACACGCTCCTCTCACTGCACACGCTCACATCACACATCTCACACGCTCCTCACACTGCACACGCTCACATCACGCATCTCACACGCTCCTCTCACTGCACACGCTCCGCTCACTGCACACGCTCACATCACACATCTCACACGCTCCTCACACTGCACACGCTCACATCACACATCTCACACGCTCCTCTCACTGCACACGCTCACATCACGCATCTCACACGCTCCTCTCACTGCACACGCTCCTCTCACTGCACACGCTCACATCACGCATCTCACACGCTCCTCACACTGCACACGCTCACATCACGCATCTCACACGCTCCTCTCACTGCACACGCTCCGCTCACTGCACACGCTCACATCACGCATCTCACACGCTCCTCACACTGCACACGCTCCTCTCACTGCACACGCTCACATCACACATCTCACACGCTCCTCACACTGCACACGCTCACATCACGCATCTCACACGCTCCTCTCACTGCACACGCTCCGCTCACTGCACACGCTCACATCACACATCTCACACGCTCCTCACACTGCACACGCTCACATCACACATCTCACACGCTCCTCACACTGCACACGCTCACATCACACATCTCACACGCTCCTCACACTGCACACGCTCACATCACGCATCTCACACGCTCCTCTCACTGCACACGCTCACATCACGCATCTCACACGCTCCTCTCACTGCACACGCTCCGCTCACTGCACACGCTCACATCACGCATCTCACACGCTCCTCTCACTGCACATGCTCCTCTCACTGCACACGCTCACATCACACATCTCACACGCTCCTCACACTGCACACGCTCACATCACGCATCTCACACGCTCCTCTCACTGCACACGCTCACATCACGCATCTCACACGCTCCTCTCACTGCACGCGCTCCGCTCACTGCACACGCTCACATCACGCATCTCACACGCTCCTCTCACTGCACACGCTCACATCACGCATCTCACACGCTCCTCTCACTGCACACGCTCCTCTCACTGCACACGCTCACATCACGCATCTCACACGCTCCTCACACTGCACACGCTCACATCACGCATCTCACACGCTCCTCACACTGCACACGCTCACATCACGCATCTCACACGCTCCTCACACTGCACACGCTCACATCACGCATCTCACACGCTCCTCACACTGCACACGCTCACATCACGCATCTCACACGCTCCTCACACTGCACACGCTCACATCACGCATCTCACACTTGTGTGTCTGCAGACAGCCGCGCAGCAGGAGGACGCTCAACATCTCTAAAGAACGAGAAGAAGAAATCAGAAAGATCCTGCGAGCAAACCTGCAGAAGACGCGACAGAGAGTGAGACACAACATACTAACTGCATGTGTTCTGTGCACATGAATATAATACCTGGATCACATGGTACATTTATCAAAAGTGCTGTATACAACATAGCAGTCCCTTATGGGACTGTATCCCATAATGCAATACACTCGACCTCGAAGCGGCATCATCTTTACCATTATTTGGTCAGACTGACACAATTTTAAAAAAATGTACGCAAGGGTTAGATGAAAATATTGCAAAGTACTCGCTGAATTAAACATGCATGAGGTCACATGATGACAGTGTAGCAAATGTGCTGAGCTTCAGTGTGTGTGTCCCAGTGTGCGTGGTTAGCAGTGTGCGTGGTTAGCAGTGTGCGTGGTTAGCAGTGTGAGAGGTTAGCAGTGTGAGAGGTTAGCAGTGTGCGTGGTTAGCAGTGTGCGTGGTTAGCAGTGTGAGAGGTTAGCAGTGTGCGTGGTTAGCAGTGTGCGTGGTTAGCAGTGTGCGTGGTTAGCAGTGTGCGTGGTTAGCAGTGTGAGAGGTTAGCAGTGTGCGCGGTTAGCAGTGTGCGCGGTTAGCAGTGTGCGCGGTTAACAGTGTGTGTGGTTAGCAGTGTGAGAGGTTAGCAGTGTGAGAGGTTAGCAGTGTGCGTGGTTAGCAGTGTGCGTGGTTAGCAGTGTGCGTGGTTAGCAGTGTGAGAGGTTAGCAGTGTGAGAGGTTAGCAGTGTGCGCGGTTAGCAGTGTGCGCGGTTAGCAGTGTGCGTGGTTAGCAGTGTGCGCGGTTAACAGTGTGTGTGGTTAGCAGTGCGCTGGGACTCAATTCTGAGCTTCAGTGCTTACACACTTATTCAGATGTAAGCGCTGTGAGGCCAGTCTCTGACTGTAGTGTGTAAGTAATGCTCGTGTGTGTGTGTGTGTGTCTGCCGTTAGCTGCGCTCGTACAGCCGACACACGCTGATGCCTGACGCTGCAGAAGACGTGTGGAGCGAGACGCGGCTCAGGAAGCAGCGCGTGGAGATGGAGCGGCGGGTGAGTGCTGAAGCGGACACACTTTACTCTTCAGTTTTGTTTATCTGGTGTTTTGCACAGTGGACATGGTTTCAAAGCAGAACAATGACAGTGTCTCCAGTTTTGAAGTTCAGTTTAGAGAAAATAATGCTTTAATGTTTTTGTCTTTAAACGCTCAAGCCAAAGGGAAAGCCAGTAATTTGTGGTGTCACTTTTCCAGATGAGCCACTTCCTGACGGTCCCTGCGCATCGAGAGTCTCCCGCAGGGCGAGGCCGCTTCGAGTCAGGTGACCTTCTCGGATCATATACATATTTATTTATATTCAGTACATATCCATGTCCTGCACTTATGCAACCGTTGTATATCCTGCACTTGCTGCTATTGCACTTCTGGTTAGACCTAAACTGCATTTCGTTGCCTTGTACTTGTACTTGTGTAATGACAATAAAGTTGAATCTAATCTAATCTAATCTAATCTCACTGGGTCATTTAGTCCCGAATGTGGCATGAAGTGTTTGACACGTTCCCGCTCTCTTCCAGACGGCCAAGTGCCCACAGCCAGACCGAGTATCCTCGTCTCACTCCCCGATGACCCTGAGCGGGGCCTGAAGCCGGACGGGTTAGGGTCAGGGTTAGGGTCAGGGTTAGGGTCAGGACGTCTGCAGGACAACCGAGGACGCAAGCAGAGTGTGAAGTTTGCTCTGGACGTGGAGGAGCAGAACCTGCCTCGATGTTTGAGTGACCCGGGGCCAGACCACCTGCCGGAGGAGGAGGAGCTGTTTTATCAGAAAGACTAAAGATGTGTTTATTTTTTTAAATGTTTTATGCAGTGGAAAATTATTAAACTATTCTTTCTAGTGATCTGTGTCGTACTTTCCAATGTATTGTCATGCGTATCCCGGACTCTTGTGTTCAGATTTAAGACGTGTTGTAACAACTTGCCCCAATTTGAAGACAAAATGAAACACAACAAATAAAGGAGGGACCCATCCAAATATAATTGCCAACCACTAGTTCAAAATATAATACGAAAAGAAAATGAAATGACAAAAAAACACAGCCCAAAAAGTCCTTAAGTATTGAATCAGTCCATTAAATGTAACCACAAAAGCACCAAATAGAAGAAAAAAAACAGGAATGTCGTGGGTGTAATAAATTTAAGGAATCTGAAATCCAGCGATGATCAATAAGATTGTCTGTACTTGAAAATTTCAGTTCTAATTCAGTCCAGTTACAGCCACAATCTTGTCGTTGAAAAAACTCATTCAGACAAAAATACCAACATTGAAGAAAAAGAGGAAAAAAATATATCCATAAGAATAATTCCCGCTGAAGAAAAGGTGATGCTGGTGTAGAGTCCGTAGTGAAGGTGTAGATTGCGAGAAGCACATCCCGCTGCTGATACATATGGCCTACATTGAG
>NC_137104.1:57881037-57893537 GCF_949357685.1 Gobio gobio
GTTCAACGATATATCGGTTTGTTCAACTATGTATTGGTTTGATCAACTATATGTTGGTTTGTATATATCGGTTTGTTGAACTATATATTGGTTTGTTCAACTATATATTGGTTTGTATATATCGGTTTAATCAACTATGTATTGGTTTGATCAACTATATATTGGTTTGATCAACTATGTATTGGTTTGATCAACTATATATTGGTTTGTATATATCGGTTTGTTCAACTATATATTGGTTTGATCAGCTATACATTGGTTTGTTCAACTATATATGGGTTTGTTCAACTATGCATTGGTTTGATCAACTATATATTGGTTTGTATATATCGGTTTGTTCAACTATATATCGGTTTGTTCAACTATATATCGGTTTGTTCAACTATATATCGGTTTGATCAACTATGTATTGGTTTGATCAACTATATATTGGTTTGTATATATCGGTTTGTTCAACTATATATTGGTTTGATCAGCTATACATTGGTTTGTTCAACTATATATGGGTTTGTTCAACTATGCATTGGTTTGATCAACTATATATTGGTTTGTATATATCGGTTTGTTCAACTATATATCGGTTTGTTCAACTATATATCGGTTTGTTCAACTATATATCGGTTTGATCAACTATATATTGGTTTGTTCAACTATATATTGGTTTGATCAACTATTTATTGGTTTGATCAACTATATATTGGTTTGTATATATCGGTTTCTTCAACTATATATCGGTTTGTTCAACTATGTATTGGTTTAGATACATTAAAGTTTGTTAATTTATACATTGGTTTGTCGAAATACATGTTTTTGGCTCAAATGTATGTTTCATTGACTTTATTGTTGTTGGTGTATTTTTTACTTGTTGGGACCTCAGGAAGAGTAGCCACTGCCTAGGTATTGGCTAATGGGGATCTAAATAAATAAATAAAGTAAGATCATGGATATAAAAAAATACCCTTTAGAGCCAATTTACTATAAGGAATTTTTTGTTAGTTTTTTTTATTGTCTGAAAGTTTCTAGCATGCCTAATAAGACTTTGATCAGCTGGTACAGGTGTGTTGAATTGGGGTTGGAGCTAAACTTGGAGCAGGAAAAAAGGAGCAGGATTGGACACCATGTTATAGACACTTTCAGTATATTTATGAGAGTATTAAAATTAATAATAGGCAACATTGATTAGATTTCACTTCCTATCATAGTTTTGACATTTGGATGTAATTGTTTAGCTATTAACCTATGTTATCATATTTCCTGTGGTGGTTTTGTGAATTTTGAAAATATCTTGTTCCGTTCACAAGTTATAGTCATTTTAGTAAAAGTGGCCCCCGACACATTGAAATTTTTCATTCCCCTTAGCGACCATGAATCGAATTTTTTTTTTTTTTTCATAATTATTAATATGCTCTCTCCAAAAAACATTTATACAGTGGTTTGGTTCCAATCAGGGAAAAATTATGGGAGTAGTTCACAAAAGTAGGTTTTTCAAAAAACCCAAAATTTCTCGAAATTGGCGCCTGAAGGGCACTTTTGCTCGCTGTAGCGCCCCCGTCAGGCCAATCGGGGCGTGCCTCGGTGACGCTGGTAGTCGTTGTGAGTACTACCAGCCCTAAAAGTTTCATGTCTCTACGACTTACGGTTTGGTCTGCCCGATTAGTTTTAGATGGAGAATGATGCATCATGGGAAAAGTTACAATTACAATAGGTGTTTCAGCACTTCGTGCTTGAACCCCTAATAATTATACAAGACGTAGAGCAGCGATGTTTGACGGTGGAGAGACTTTTGGAGGACCCAGAGGATGTCCAAATTTGATCTTTGATGATAAAATAATCGTAAATAATTACAGACTTCCATGACGCATGATTTTGCAGTAAGTTGACGAATTGCGACCAACATTACAGAGGCCAACGAGCCGTCACGGAGCATTATGGTCATTCTTCAAGTGACTAACGCCTTACGTTTTTTTGGTGCAAAAGGCGATTTCTAAAACGGGCTTTAACTTTTCAACGGAGCTTATTAAAATTTAAATCTCTGCCGCACTGAAACTAAAATCACGCTGTTGTTTCTCCATTTTGATTTTTGGTTTATTACCTCAGAGAAGCAGTTTGCGCGTTGTTTGGTTGCTTGGTAACAGACCTGACAGTTGATTACCAAACTCAATGGAGCGGTTTAAGATTTCCTAACTACAGATCCGATGAGATTTTGAAAGTTAAGATTTGCTTCTGTAATACGAAATTGTGAAAAATCCTAAATTAACTTATCATATCTTAAGACCTATGATAGAAAGTTTATGTAATACACCGATAATTATCTCTGAGAAAACAAAAAACAAAACAGGATATCTTAGTTGGTAAAAGTTTTTTTTTTTTTTTTGGTAAAAACTTTTACATACTGATATATAATTGTCTTCTTAGCTCTTCAGCATCAGCTGTAAGGAGGCCAGCACGAGAAAGTCCCACATTTATGAAGGAGCTTGTCCTCCTCCCTGGTCCCAGATTTGGTACTGTCCCCAGAAGAGGCACAAAAGCCATTCTGTTTGATGAAGAACATATCATTTCTGCTCGAGTTCCACATTTCATGAGATGAGGAAAGAGTAATTGAAGTGATCAAGGAGAGTTTTGCACAGAAATTGTGTGGTTCAGGATATGTATTGCTGATCACAATAAACATATGTTACTGTGTAGCAGCATTAAACATTAAGATGACATTTCATGTACATTCATATACAAATACAAGACTACTGGTGAATTATTATTATTATGATTTATTTATTGTTTACTACAAATAGCATTGAAATAACAGACTGGTACAACCAAGACTTGCTTCCAATCAGTCACTAAGTGGTCGCATACTAAAAAAGATCTTCACTCAAAGAACCATTTACATTCGGCCAGAGACACAACTTATATATAGATAACTTTATATAGTAATAATGAATGTATTCATTATTATTATTATTATTATGTATTCAGGATCTATTTGGGGTGTAAAAAAAAAGGAAGAAATGTTATCATGCATGACTGTCTTACATGTGATTAGCATTGTCGTGTAATGTCAAAAACATTCTGCTTTTCCTGATACATTTCAGACAGATGTTTCTGACGAAGAACTGGATCGCCCTGCTGAAGATTCACAGATGCCATCTTCAAGGGTAAATTGTCTAATGTCTTTGATCAGTATTTTCATGATTTTTTTTTTTACATTCCTTTTGTCTGCACAGACAGAAAATTACTGAATCCAACATGGGTCTTTTTAACCCCTTTTATGCATTCATGTATGTTGTCTGGTTCATGCATTCTAGGATTAACATTTTCATACAATTTTAAAATGACTTGATATTTACAGGCTCTCTATGATTGTGGGAACCCTGTGATTACACCTGTGTCTTTGCGATTTCTATGATATTCCGGACAATATTTAAAAGGAATTTTCAAATTGTATTTGAAATTACATTTTCAATTTGTGAACACATACGCTGTGACATAATGGAAACACAAACGTTTGATTTGCCATTGCGTTTGGATTTTGTTTTCCGTGTATGCAACATGTCTGCCAAATTTCAAATAGAAACGCAAAGTCCGTTTGCAATTGCATTTCCAATGTCTTATGAGTTATGACCCTGCCATTTTGAAAAAGCAATAGAAAATTGGGGTTCCATTTGAGTTTTGTGCGGGTTGTGGCAGGACGCGGAGGAAGTGAAATAGCAAATGGGTGATTTTTCTATTGCTATTTCAAAATGGCAGGGTCATAACTCATAAGACATTGGAAATGCAATTGCAAACGGACTTTGCGTTTCTATTTGAAATTTGGCTATTTTTCTATTCTGTTTTCTAAATTTCTATTTGACATGTTGCACACACGGAAAAGAAAATCCAAATGGCAAATCACGTGTTTGTGTAAATTGCAAATACTAAAATTCCTATATTTAAATATATTCCTTAAATATCGTCCGGATTATCATTCCATAAGACACATTATTTATTCAATTTATTAATTATTTACATTATTTATCTTCCCACCCCAACCCAAATTACAGGTGCAAAATGTGGGGTCATGGTGTGCAACAGCAGAGATTCAGCCGGTGTATTCCCAAGCAACACACACTCGTCCTGTGTCTGATTTACCAGAGGCTCAACCTGTGTCTTCATGAGCAACACACACTCGTCCTGTGTCTGATTTACCAGAGGCTCATTCTCTGTCTTCATGAACAACACACACTCGTCCTGTGTCTGATTTACCAGAGGCTCAACCTGTGAGCAACATGAGCAACACACACTCGTCCTGTGTCTGATTTACCAGAGGCTCAACCTGTGTCTTCATGAGCAACACACACTCGTCCTGTGTCTGATTTACCAGAGGCTCATTCTCTGTCTTCATGAACAACACACACTCGTCCTGTGTCTGATTTACCAGAGGCTCAACCTGTGTCTTCATGAGCAACACACACTCGTCCTGTGTCTGATTTACCAGAGGCTCAACCTGTGTCTTCATGAGCAACACACACTCGTCCTGTGTCTGATTTACCAGAGGCTCATTCTGTGTCTTCATGAACAACACACACTCGTCCTGTGTCTGATTTACCAGAGGCTCAACCTGTGTCTTCATGAGCAACACACACTCGTCCTGTGTCTGATTTACCAGAGGCTCATTCTGTGTCTTCATGAGCAACACACACTCGTCCTGTGTCTGATTTACCAGAGGCTCAACCTGTGTCTTCATGAGCAACACACACTCGTCCTGTGTCTGATTTACCAGAGGCTCATTCTGTGTCTTCATGAGCAACACACACTCGTCCTGTGTCTGACAACCCAAATCAGAAAAAGTTGGGATAGTATAGAAAACGCAAAAAAAAAAAAAAAGAAGTGATTTCTAAATTTACTTTGACTTGTATTTCATTGCAGACAATATGAAATATTTCATGTTTTGTCTGGTCAACTTCATGTCATTTGTAAATATGCATCCTTTCCTGTCATTCAGACCTGCAACACATTTCAAAAAAAGTTGGGCCAGTAAAGCATTTACCACTTTGTAATGTTGCCATTCGTTTTCACAACACTTAAAGGACGTTTAGGAAGATACCAAGTGATGAAGTGTTTCAGTTGTAATTTTGTCCCATTCTTCCTGCAAACAAGTCTTAAGGTGGGCAACAGTACGGTTCTTCGTTGTCCACATTCTCTATTGGAGACAGGTCGGGACTGAGGCAGGCCAGTCAAGTACCCGAACCCTCTTCCTCCGCAGCCAGGACTTTGTAATGTGTGCAGAATGTGGTTTTGCATTGTCTTGTTCAAATATGCATGGACGTTCCTGGAAAAGATGTCTTCTTGAAGGCAGCATATTATGCTCCAAAAGCTCCAAATGTACTTTTCAGCATTAATGGTTACCATTAATGGTTAAAAAGTTACCTTTGCCAAGGGCAATGACACAACCCCATACCATGACAGACCCTGGCTTCTGGACTTGTTGCTGGTAACAGTCTGGATGATCCTTTTCTTCTTTGGTCCGGAGCACACGGCGTCCATTCCTCCCAAAAAATACCTTAAATACTGATTCATCTGACCACAGTACATGTTTCCACTGTGTGATGGTCCATCCCAGATGCCTCTGAGCCCAGAGAAGTCGACGGCGCTTCTGGACACTGTTAACATAGGGCTTCCTTTTGGCACAGTACAGTTTTAACTGGCATTTGTGGATGTAACTACGTAATGTGGTACTTGACAAAGGTTTGCCAAAGTAGTCCTGAGCCCATGTGGTGATATCGCTTCTAGATGAATGACGATTCTTGATGCAGTGCCGCCTGAGGGATCGGAGATCATGGTTGTTCAGCTTAGGCTTGCGCCCTTGTCCTTTACGCACTGAAATTCCTCCAGATTCCTTGAATCTTTTAATTATGTTATGCACTGTTGAATGTGAAATATCCAAATCTCTTCCTATCTTTCTTTGAGGAACATTGTTTTTAAACATTTCAATAATTTTCTCACGTATTTGTTGGCAAACTGCCGATCCTCGGCCCATCTTTGCTCCTAAAGGATTAGACCTTTCTTGGATGCTGCTTTTGTACCAAATCATAATTACAATCACCAATGTTGACATCACCTGTTTCAAATCACATCATTATTTAACCATTTTACCTCATTACTAGCCCTAAATTGATTCTGTCCCAACTTTTTTTGAAATGTGTTGCAGGTCTGAATGACAGGAAAGGATGCATATTTACAAATGACATGAAGTTGACCAGACAAAACATTAAATATTTTGTGCTCACATTGTCTGCAATGAAATACAGGTCAAAGTAAATTTAGAAATCACTTCTTTTTTTTATTATATATATGCGTTTTCCATACTGTCCCAACTTTTTCTGATTTGGGTTGTAACTCAGTCTATGAAATACCCCCACAATTTCACATGAGTAACAAAGAAATCATTATAGGAAATACACTTTGCATGAATTAATATTTTAAGGAGTGTATATTTTTAAAGCAAATAATGTGCACTCTATACACTCTTTTGGTAATAGTAATAAAATAATATTTTGACATGTAGAAAACAATTGTGACAACCCCATCAACTCACCAGCAAACCAATTTGTCCTTACCAATACAAATTTGAGCCAAAAACATGTATTTCAACAAACCAATGTATAAATTAACAAACTTTAATGTATCTAAACCAATACATAGTTGAACAAACCGATATATAGCTGAACAAACCGATATATACAAACCAATATATAGTTGATCAAACCAATATATAGTTGAGCAAACCAATATATAGTTGAACAAACCGATATATAGTTGATCAAACCGATATATACAAACCAATATATAGTTGATCAAACCAATGCATAGTTGAACAAACCCATATATAGTTGAACAAACCAATATATAGCTGATCAAACCCATATATAGTTGAACAAACCAATATATAGCTGATCAAACCAATATATAGTTGATCAAACCAATATATAGTTGATCAAACCAATATATAGTTGATCAAACAATACATTGTTGATCAAACCGATATATACAAACCAATATATAGTTGAACAAACCAATATATAGTTGAACAAACCGATATATACAAACCAATATATAGTTGATCAAACCAATACATAGATGAACAAACCGATATATAGTTGATCAAACCGATATATAAAAAAAACGATATATAGTTGAACAAACCGATATATAGTTGATCAAACCAATATATAGTTGATCAAACCAATACATAGTTGAACAAACCGATATATAGTTGATCAAACCGATATGTAGTTGATCAAACCAATATATAGTTGATCAAACCAATACATAGTTGAACAAACCGATATATAGTTGATCAAACCGATATATAGTTGATCAAACCAATATATAGTTGATCAAACCGATATATAGTTGAACAAACCGATATATAGTTGATCAAACCGATATATAGTTGATCAAACCGATATATATTTGATCAAACCGATATATAGTTGATCAAACCAATACATAGTTGAACAAACGATATATATTTGATCAAACCAATATATAGTTGATCAAACCGATATATAGTTGAACAAACCGATATATACAAACCAATATATAGTTGAACAAACCAATATATAGTTGAACAAACCAATATATAGTCGAGAAAACCAATGTATAACCGAGCCAACCGATGTATAAACCAATATATAGTTGAACAAAACAATATATATACACAAACCAATATATAACTGAAGAAACCAATATGTAGTTGAGGAAACCATTGCATATTTGAGGAGCCCAATGTTTACTTGAAAAAAACAGTGTATAAAGGAGCAAAGGCATGTACACTTGATCAGACCAATGTATTATAAACCAGTGTGTTTGTAATTAAACCATGCATTCAACCAGTAAACCAATCCATATTCAAACAATACACATATATTATTTCCTGAACGGCTTCCCATACTCAGGAGCCACACAAACACCTTCAGCATCGGCGAGGAGACCGAGTTCAACACCATGGACGGCAAGAAGATCAAGGTCAACACACACACACACACACACACACACACACACACACACACACACACACACAAACAACTTCAGCATCAGCGAGGAGACCGAGTTCAACACCATGGACGGCAAGAAGATCAAGGTCAACACACACACACACTCAGTTTAGCTCATGGACTGAAGCTGTGATCTGTGTGTTATTTTTGAGAAATGAGAGATTGAGTAAAACTGTAAGTGTGAAGAAGAATCGCAGTAACACTTCCGTGGGTTATTATCACTTTATAACAGCAAAGAACAAAACACACCACAGTTCAACATTTACTCAAGCGAAAAGTAATTGGAAGAAAAAGTAGTTAATTAATCTGTAGAGAGTCTGAAGAACTCTGGGCTGTGTGTGGTTACCGGGCAACAACAAATGAACTGTGTGTGTGTGTGTGTGTGTGTGTGTGTGTGTGTGTGTGTGTGTGTGTGTGTGTGTGTGTGTGTGTGTGTGTGTGTGTGTGTGTGTGTGTGTGTGTGTGTGTGTGTGTGTGTGGGCATGTTTTTGTGAAATATCAGGACACAAATGTGTATAATGACATGGGTATTACAAAAAGAGGGTGAAATATGAGGACGTTCCCCATGTCCTCACTTTTCAAAATGCTTATAAATCACACAGAACAAGTTTTTTTTCACAGAAAGTGAACTGCACAGTCTCCTGTGAGGGCTAGGTTTAGGGGCAGGGGCAGTGTGTGTGTGTGTGTGTGTGTGTGTGTGTGTGTGTGTGTGTGTGTGTGTGTGTGTGTGTGTGTGTGTGTGTGTGTGATGGGTAGGTTTAGGGGCAGTGTAAGGGGATAGAAAATACGGTTTGTACGGTATAAAAACCATTACGCCTATGGAATGTCCTCACATTTCACAAAAACAAACATGTGTGTGTGTGTGTGTGTGTGTGTGTGTGTGTGTGTGTGTGTGTGTGTGTGTGTGTGTGTGTGTGTGTGTGTGTGTGTGTGTGTGTGTGTGTGTGAGAGAGAGAGAGTGTGTGTGTGTGTGTGTGTGAGAGAGAGTGTGTGTGTATGTAAGTGTGTGTGTGTGTGTGTGTCAGAGTGTTATACAGATATAATACAGACACTGTATGTGTTCATATATTCATAAATGATATATTTTCCTATCATGGCATCTCCTCAGATTTGATCTGTAGTTCTTTGGTTTCAGGGAACAGCTCGACTCGTCGATGGAAAGATTGTGATTGAATCGGATAAATTCACACACGTGCGAGAGATCCAGGGCGAGGAGATGATCGAGGTCAGAAGCGAAGCATTGAGCGCTGTGAGTCAGCTGATGTGGGAGTGACATCATCTCTCCTGTTTCTGCTTTCAGACGCTGACCGCTGGAGGGGCCGCTCTCATCCGCAGGAGCCGCCGCCTTTAACTCAGCACAACATCATTATTCAACCTTCTTCTAGTGATTGAAATAAACTGGCTCTTTGTTTTCATTCTGACCTTTAATTAAAAAATATTTGACCTCAACCAGTTTGTTATTAAAATAATAATAATAATAATAATAATAATAATAGATCTGTGTTTCACGGGTCAGGTTTTCTGACCTTCATTTAATCTGTGGCTTGAAAACCAGAAACAGTTAAAGGTTTATTTCCAATCTTTAGTGTTATACGAGCTTTTGTAGTCCCAGTTGTCTTCAAATGGACAGTATAGTAGACATTTGGTGATTGAACTGTTGTCCTGCTTTATTGCTGTATGGATTTTCAAAAATAAAGCATGTAGAAGGTGTTTCATTGAAATGCAATTTAATAAAGATTTATAGATTATGACAATGTCCATGAATTTTTCTATACTTTTCATTTTGTTATTGTGGTACAATTTCATTATGACGGTGTACTACATACGTTTGTATACAGGTGCTGGTCATATAATTAGAATATCATCAAAAAGTTGATTTATTTCACTAATTCCATTCAAAAAGGGAAACTTGTATATTATATTCATTCATTACACACAGACTGATATATTTCAAATGTTTATTTCTTTTAATTTTGGTGATTATAACTGACAACTAAGGAAAATCCCAAATTCAGTGGCTGTTTCCGAAATCGCCCCCTATACCCTCATTCACTATTCCCTACATTAGTCCACTGATATAGTCCACTTCGAAAACGAGTGAGTGATTTCGGACACTAAGTCGCCGGAAAGGCTGCCGTTTTTGCAGTTTGTGCTTGTGCTGTTTGGCAGCTCCAGTAATAATGAAAAGATTTATCCTGAACTCTGCTACGGAAACTAGCATGTAACCTTAATCAAACAATATAATAATCATCTTAAAAAGGATCATTTATACCTGTATGCATGATATTGGGCTGGACCAGTGCGGTTCGGAAGATGGATGGATGATTGATTCAGCTGTGGGCACTATTTGAGGGAACAGGCATTTAGTGGTGTCCGAAACCATAGTGGACGTTATTAAGTGCACTCATACAATCCCACAATGCACCACAATAACGAGTTTGCAACCGATGTATGCTCGACGGCTAGAGAATACCCATAATGCACTGTGAGAGTCGCGCCGTGCATTGAATGAATTCCCGCGTTTCGCCAGGAGATGGCATCGACACACACACTTTTTAAGACCAATGATATTGGGCCCACTCACGTATCGTCTCTAATTGAGCACGTCTGTTTACATACCCTGATAAACACTGATTAAACGCGTTAGTAGCTTTATTTTCACTTTTCTAATATTTTCTTCATATTCATAGAAAATAAAATCCTTTCCGATCTGATATATGATGGAAAAAAGGATCAGTGCGAGTTTGGCAAAAGGCGAATTCGAACCTCTGATCGATTTGAGTCAAATCTTATTGTCAAGCCTCTTACCCCTACACTATTGCTGCTGATGAAGATTGTGTATTCCGTAGGTGTGTCTTCCTCAACCAGACGTTTAAACAAGCCGATATATTTAAATATATTTTTTGTAAATTGCATCTACTCCAGTAAAATGTTTCTGTTAAAGGACCCACCGACATTTTTTTTTGCTTCTGACGCCCATAATATTAATAGTAGCCTACTATAAAGTATGAAATATATAGGCCTACTACAAATATTATTATTTTTTTTTTAAATTAAATGCTTATTAGTTACTTTATTATTCCCCTTTCCAAGTAAGTTCAGTGCCACACAAGTAAAGAGTTATAGGGTTAACTTTAAGCTTGTTGGCTCGTTTTTGGAGTAGTGGAGTAATGGAGAATGAGGGTACATAGGGCGAATCGGACAGCGGTAAGTTCATTCATTCAGTGCGCGACTCTCAGTGCGTTGAGAGTACACCGTCTGGTTGAGTGAGAGAACGTTTCAAATGCAAAAGGAGTTGTTTCTCGTTTGCTCTCGAAATGCTCTCGCGGGACTTTGCTGTCATACGCCGATCGGGCATCGAACAAGCATATTCTCCAGCGCGTACATCTAATGTACACTCGTTATTGCGGTGCATGGTGGGATTGAATAAGTGCACTCAAAGACGTCCACTATTGTTTCGGACACCATTAAAAATGGATGTTCACTCAAATAGTGCCCTATTTAAGGGTATAGGGGGCGATTTCGAACACAGCCAGTATCTCAGAAAATTAGAATATTGTGAAAAGGTTGAATATTGAAGACACCTGGAGCCACACTCTAATCAGCTGATGAACTCACAACACCTGCAAAGGCCTTTAAATGGTCTCTCAGTCTAGTTCTGTAGGCGACACAATCATGGGGAAGAAGCTGACCTGACAGTTGTCCAGAAGACGACCTTTGACCCCTTGCACAAGGAGGGCAAGACACAAAAAATCATTGCAAAAGAGGCTGGCTGTTCTCAGAGCTCTGTGTCCAAGCACATTAATAGAGAGGCGAAGGGAAGGAAAAGATGTGCTAGAAAAAAGTGTACAAGCAGTAGGGATAACCGCACCCTGGGCTAAAGACAGACAGCGTCAGAAGCGTCTCACCTGGGCTGAAGACAGACAGGACTGGACTCAGTGCTCCAGAGTTATGTTCTCTGATGAGAGTCAATCAGGGTCCAGAGTCTGGAGGAAGAGAGGAGAGACACACAATCCACACTGCTGGAGCTCCAGTGTAAAGTTTCCACAGTCAGTGATGGTTTGGGGTGCCATGTCATGCGCTGGTGTTGGTCCACTGTGTTTTCTGAGGTCAGAGGTCAACGCAGCCGGGAAGTTTTAGAGCACTTCCTGCCTCCTGCTGCTGACCAACTTTATGGAGATGCAGATTTCATTTTCCAACAGGACTGGGACCAGCACACAGTGCCACAGCAACCAGTGCCTGTTTAAGGACCATGGTATCCCTGATCTTAATTGGCCAGCTAACTTGCCTGACCTTAACCCCATAGAACATCTGAAGAGGAAGATGTGATATGCAGAAGAGCTGAAGGCCACTATCAGAGAAAACCCATAACACCTGAGCAGAGCCTCAGTCTGATCTCCTCATGCTGCATCGCTGCAGTAATTCAGGCTAAACCAGCCCCAGCTGAGCATTGAGTGCTGGACATGC
>NC_137104.1:57898537-57933537 GCF_949357685.1 Gobio gobio
CACAACACCACTCCAGCCTAACTATACTGCAACACCACTCCAGCCTAACTATACCACAACACCACTCCAGCCTAACTATACCACAACACCACTCCAGCCTAACTATACCACAACACCACTCCAGCCTAACTATACCACAACACCACTCCAGCCTAACTATACCACAACACCACTCCAGCCTAACTATACCACAACACCACTCCAGCCTAACTATACTACAACACCACTCCAGCCTAACTATACCACAACACCACTCCAGCCTAACTATACCACAACACCACTCCAGCCTAACTATACTACAACACCACTCCAGCCTAACTATACTACAACACCACTCCAGCCTAACTATACTACAACACCACTCCAGCCTAACTATACTACAACACCACTCCAGCCTAACTATACTTCAGCCTAACTATACTACAACACCACTCCAGCCTAACTATACTACAACACCACTCCAGCCTAACTATACCACAACACCACTCCAGCCTAACTATACTACAACACCACTCCAGCCTAACCATACCACAACACCACTCCAGCCTAACTATACCACAACACCACTCCAGCCTAACTATACCACAACACCACTCCAGCCTAACTATACCGTAACACCACTCCAGCCTAACCATACCACAACACCACTCCAGCCTAACTATACCACAACACCACTCCAGCCTAACTATACCACAACACCACTCCAGCCTAACTATACTACAACACCACTCCAGCCTAACTATACCACAACTTCACTCCAGCCTAACTATACCACAACACCACTCCAGCCTAACTATACCACAACACCACTCCAGCCTAACTATACCACAACAACAACAACACTCCAGCCTAACTATACCACAACACCACTCCAGCCTAACTATACCACAACACCACTCCGGCCTAACTATACCACAACACCACTCCGGCCTAACTATACCACAACACCACTCCAGCCTAACTATACCACAACACCACTCCAGCCTAACTATACTACAACACCACTCCAGCCTAACTATACCACAACTTCACTCCAGCCTAACTATACCACAACACCACTCCAGCCTAACTATACCACAACACCACTCCAGCCTAACTATACCACAACAACAACAACACTCCAGCCTAACTATACCACAACACCACTCCAGCCTAACTATACTACAACACCACTCCAGCCTAACTATACTACAACACCACTCCAGCCTAACTATACTACAACACCACTCCAGCCTAACTATACTTCAGCCTAACTATACTACAACACCACTCCAGCCTAACTATACTACAACACCACTCCAGCCTAACTATACCACAACACCACTCCAGCCTAACTATACTACAACACCACTCCAGCCTAACCATACCACAACACCACTCCAGCCTAACTATACCACAACACCACTCCAGCCTAACTATACCACAACACCACTCCAGCCTAACTATACCGTAACACCACTCCAGCCTAACCATACCACAACACCACTCCAGCCTAACTATACCACAACACCACTCCAGCCTAACTATACCACAACACCACTCCAGCCTAACTATACTACAACACCACTCCAGCCTAACTATACCACAACTTCACTCCAGCCTAACTATACCACAACACCACTCCAGCCTAACTATACCACAACACCACTCCAGCCTAACTATACCACAACAACAACAACACTCCAGCCTAACTATACCACAACACCACTCCAGCCTAACTATACCACAACACCACTCCGGCCTAACTATACCACAACACCACTCCGGCCTAACTATACCACAACACCACTCCAGCCTAACTATACCACAACACCACTCCAGCCTAACTATACTACAACACCACTCCAGCCTAACTATACCACAACTTCACTCCAGCCTAACTATACCACAACACCACTCCAGCCTAACTATACCACAACACCACTCCAGCCTAACTATACCACAACAACAACAACACTCCAGCCTAACTATACCACAACACCACTCCAGCCTAACTATACCGCAACACCACTCCGGCCTAACTATACCGCAACACCACTCCAGCCTAACTATACCACAACACCACTCCAGCCTAACTATACCACAACACCACTCCAGCCTAACTATACTACAACACCACTCCAGCCTAACTATACCACAACACCACTCCAGCCTAACTATACCACAACACCACTCCAGCCTAACTATACTACAACACCACTCCAGCCTAACTATACCACAACACCACTCCAGCCTAACTATACCACAACACCACTCCAGCCTAACTATACCACAACACCACTCCAGCCTAACTATACCACAACACCACTCCAGCCTAACTATACCACAACACCACTCCAGCCTAACTATACCACAACACCACTCCAGCCTAACTATACCACAACACCACTCCAGCCTAACTATACTACAACACCACTCCAGCCTAACTATACCACAACACCACTCCAGCCTAACTATACCACAACACCACTCCAGCCTAACTATACCACAACACCACTCCAGCCTAACTATACCACAACACCACTCCAGCCTAACTATACCGCAACACCACACCAGCCTAACTATACCACAACACCACACCAGCCTAACTATACCGCAACACCACACCAGCCTAACTATACCGCAACACCACACCAGCCTAACTATACCGCAACACCACACCAGCCTAACTATACCGCAACACCACACCAGCCTAACTATACTACAACACCACTCCAGCCTAACTATACCGCAACACCACTCCAGCCTAACTATACCACAACACCACTCCAGCCTAACTATACCACAACAACAGCCCAGCCTAACTATACCACAACACCACTCCAGCCTAACTATACCGCAACACCACACCAGCCTAACTATACTGCAACACCACTCCAGCCTAACTATACTGCAACACCACTCCAGCCTAACTATACTGCAACACCACTCCAGCCTAACTATACCGCAACACCACTCCAGCCTAACTATACCACAACACCACTCCAGCCTAACTATACCACAACAACAGCCCAGCCTAACCATACCACAACACCACTCCAGCCTAACTATACCACAACACCACTCCAGCCTAACTATACCACAACACCACTCCAGCCTAACTATACCACAACACCACTCCAGCCTAACTATACTACAACACCACTCCAGCCTAACTATACCACAACACCACTCCAGCCTAACTATACCACAACACCACTCCAGCCTAACTATACCACAACACCACTCCAGCCTAACTATACCACAACACCACTCCAGCCTAACTATACTACAACACCACTCCAGCCTAACTATACCACAACACCACTCCAGCCTAACTATACCACAACACCACTCCAGCCTAACTATACTACAACACCACTCCAGCCTAACTATACCACAACACCACTCCAGCCTAACTATACCACAACACCACACCAGCCTAACTATACCGCAACACCACACCAGCCTAACTATACCGCAACACCACACCAGCCTAACTATACCGCAACACCACACCAGCCTAACTATACCACAACACCACTCCAGCCTAACTATACCACAACACCACTCCAGCCTAACTATACCACAACACCACTCCAGCCTAACTATACTACAACACCACTCCAGCCTAACTATACCACAACACCACTCCAGCCTAACTATACCACAACACCACTCCAGCCTAACTATACCACAACACCACACCAGCCTAACTATACCACAACACCACACCAGCCTAACTATACCGCAACACCACACCAGCCTAACTATACCGCAACACCACACCAGCCTAACTATACCACAACACCACTCCAGCCTAACTATACCACAACACCACTCCAGCCTAACTATACCACAACACCACTCCAGCCTAACTATACCACAACAACAGCCCAGCCTAACTATGCCACAACACCACTCCAGCCTAACTATACCGCAACACCACACCAGCCTAACTATACTGCAACACCACTCCAGCCTAACTATACCACAACACCACTCCAGCCTAACTATACCGCAACACCACTCCAGCCTAACTATACCACAACACCACTCCAGCCTAACTATACCACAACAACAGCCCAGCCTAACCATACTACAACACCACTCCAGCCTAACCATACCACAACACCACTCCAGCCTAACCATACCACAACACCACTCCAGCCTAACTATACCGCAACAACAGCGATACAAAATGCCCCCCCCCCCCTTATTTAATATTCTCGGAGGTAGTGATGCACCGATCATGATTTTACATGGGCGATACCGATTTCCGATTTTTTTTTTTTTTTACACAATAAAAGAATGAAAGTATACAAGATGTTTATTTGGTATTTAACAGGCTACATTGGCTTTTGGCTAATGAAAACAAGTCCTCAATCTGAAATTAACAGGAAATTGAATTGGAAATGAAAAGGCTGAAAGGTGAAATTAAAGGCAACAACTACACATTCTGCAACCCAAACAAAGATGTTACTTAAATCAGAATTTGTTTTTAAATTCAGTGTAAAGAAAAAAGTCTTTACCAGTGAAATTAAATAAAACTAAAGTATATAATTGTTCTAAAATGTTAAATCAAATGTTTAGTGCAACGAAAAAAACTGAGATGCTACAGCAGGTGCTTTTTAAATCAAATTAAGACAATGTCATTTTAAGGTAAAATAAAAGGTAACACTTTAGAATAATGGTCATTAGTTAATGTATTAACTAACATGAACTAACCATGAGCAGTGCATTTGTTACTGTATTTGTTCATCTTTGTTAACGTTAGTTAATATAAATCCAGCTGTTCATGGTTTGTTCATGTTAGTTTACAGTACATTAACTAATGTTAACATGATTTTAACAATGCATTAGTAAATGTTGAAATTAACATTAACAAAGATTAATAAACACTTTATAAGTGCAGTTCATTATTTAGTTAATGTTAACTAATGTAGTTAACTAATAACTAATATTAACTAACCCTAATTAACTAACCTTCAGCTCGCGCAGGAAAGCGGCTCTTAATTCCCTTCAGCATCTCGTCTCTTCCCTCAGTTCTCCAGTTCCCGTTTGTAACACACAAGTGACATGTTCACGAATGATTGCAATATAGGCGTATGTGCACGCGGGCGCACTTCCGGAAAAATCGGCAGAAAAATACAAAGAAACCGGCCGGTTGCCGATCGCGCGCTAGAAGCAAAAAACGGCCGGTTCTGGTTTTTGGCCGGTCAACCGGTGCATCCCTAGTGTGTGTGTATATGTGTGTGTGTATGTGTGTGTATATATATATATATATATATATAATGTATGTATATATATGTATATATGTATATGTATAAAAAGATAAACAATTAACAAAGATACACATTATATAAGATATTTTTGGCTTCATTGACAAGCATTATATGAGTGACCCACAGCAACGGGTGGAGTTAAAAATCTTCATTTGTGTTCTACTGAAGAAACAAACACACACACATCTTGGATGCCTTGGGGGTAAGCAGAAAAACATAAAATTTTCGTTTTTGGGTGAACTATCCGTTTAATCGGCAAAAACGGAGAATCGGTTGACCTCGTGTGTGTGTGTGTGTGTGTGTGTGTGTGTGTGTGTGTGTGTTTGTCGGCGGTAAGTACGTCCTCTGTCAGCTGGAGGTGTGTGTGTGTGTGTGTGTTGGCGGTAAGTACGTCCTCTGTCAGCTGGAGGTGTGTGTGTGTGTGTCAGCTCGAGGGCGGTTGATACCCGAGCACCTCAGTAAGATCACTGGTGTTATTTCTCGGTGTTCAGGCCAGAGGACCTGCGCCGAGAGTTCGGCCGATACGGGCCCGTGGCCGACGTCTACATTCCTCTAGACTTCTATTCACGCCGACCCAGAGGATTTGCGTACATTCAATATCCTTTTCAGCCAGTCTCGAGCTGCAGCGTGTGTGTGTGTGTAGTCTTCTCTCCGCAGGCTCCAGAGGTCTGAGGCGCTCCAGTCTAACCCTTATTTCTCTGTTGTCGCCCCAGACTGTGTAAAGGCGTCCAGTCGTGGAGCCCGGCACAAAGACAGAGTTAACAGACCCGTGTAGAGTAGGACTAAAGGCCAAGCCATCAGCCACAAGAGAGAAAGAGCGGTCGCTACTTACAGAGAGGCAAAGTGTCAAAGCAGATTAAAGCTTGAAGAGACAGAGGAAAAGAGGAGAAGAAAGAGGGAAAACAAAGTGCAGACATTATGGGGCAAAGACGGGCGGCGGCTCCAGGTCTTCTTGGCGCCATTTTAAAGAGCTTAAAGATCCAGGTAAAGGTATCCTCCATCATTCAGGCCCTCTTCTCTTCTCCTCAGTGTGTTTCTGAGTGTGTGTGTGTGTGAGGAGAGCCGGGTTAGATTGGGTTTGCTGTAGTGTGTGTACTGTGCTGTTAGAGCCCTTAATACTGCAGCACGTTTGAAGATGTCCGGGACGCCGAGGACGCCCTGCACAACCTGGACAGGAAGTGGGTGTGCGGACGGCAGATCGAGATCCAGTTCGCCCAGGGAGACCGGAAGAGTAAGTGTGGGGGCCGTGTGTGTGTGTGTGTGTGTGTGTGTGTGTGTGTGTGTGTGGACGGCAGATCGAGATCCAGTTCGCCCAGGGAGACCGGAAGAGTAAGTGTGGGGGCCGTTTGCCTGATCTGAGATGAGTGTGTGTGTGGAAGCGTTAAGGTACTTTGAAAAGTAATGCATTACAAAATTGCGTTACTTCCTTAAGTAACTAATTGAGTTACTTAGTTACTTTTTAAGAAAAGTAATGCGTTAAGTTACTTTTTCTGTTTTTGTTTTTAACAAAAAAAGTGATATTTTTGTGCAACGGTAAAGACCTCTTCATGCCAACATTGAAATAAGGTAAAAATGCAGATTCCCTCATGAACACTAGAGGGCGCAGCTCTGGATAATGGAAGAATTGGATGCAGGAGAAAAGTTTTACCAATAAAAACCAAACATCGAGTCATTTTCAGCAGCAAGACATTGGTAAATTAAATATAAAGGTGCATTATAGATTATGCACAAAAATAGTTTTTATTTAGCATTTAATTATTGGAGGTTTGCATAGTACTCTGATTTTGCATTTGACTGATTTTCTTCATTTTGAGTAGGACAGAATCTTTATTGTGCAAGTGAGATAAATAAATGCTCACATTTAGTCTAGAACTACAATAACATCATGTACACACACACACACACACACCTCTGCACTGACTCTCAACATGAGCTGTCAGTCAAATTAATGTGAAACAGTAACCGTTGTAAATTTGAAAAGTAATGCATTACTTTAGTTACTTGGAAAAGTAATATTGCGTAACTCAAGTTACTTGTAATGCGTTCCCCCAACACTGATTGTCCTGTTGTTCCTCAGCCCCAGGGCAGATGAAGTCTAAGGAGCGTCAGTCTCCCCGGAGCCACTCTCGGCATGAGGACGGCGATCGGGACGGCCGACGCAGACGCTCGCGCAGCCGCAGCCACGACAGACGCAGATCCCGAAGCCCGTCCTACGAGCGGCGGCGCCGGCGCTCCGACAGCCCCAGAGAGTGAGTGATGTCACATGACCTCTGACCCCACTGACCCCAGCGCTGACCCCACTGACCCTGTGTTTCTCCCAGCAGCTCCAGAGGACGGCCACACAGCAGGCGCAGCCGCAGTCGAGAACACGACAGGTAAACCCTTCAGTAAAGGACAGATGTTCTGGACATCAGCTCTAGAAAGACAATCGCAATATTGCATAAAACATTTGCGAATAAAACACCGTTTCCATCCAGTGAGTCGAAGAGAACATAATCGTCACACACCGCAAAAAAATCACTGATGCTGCGTTCACACCAAACGCGAATAGAGCGTCTGGCGCGAGTCAATGGAAAGGCGCGTTTCACGTGGCGCAAAGGACGCAAATCCGCCTCATTCGTGCGTCCAGTTCATGTGAATGACGTGAATTGAGCGTCTTGCGCGATGCGCTCGTTGCACGCGAGTGGTGCTTTTGTGCGTTCACGCGTTTGAAGCGAATTCGCGTCTGACGCCCGAGTTAAAAAATTTGAACTTTGGCGTCAATTCGCGGCGCGTTAACCAATCAGGAGCTGCTCGCTGCGGTCACATGGTAAAGTGATGTGATGAGAAACCCTGCAAAAATTAAAAATAGTACTATTGTGTCACAAAATGTAGTTTTAAGACTTTTTCAGGTGAGAATGTAGTTGTTTAAAACTCAAATCTGTGGTTTATTTATAAAGAGAGCCTATTTTAAAAAAATAATCTTGTGTTTTTGGAGTTGTGAGATCCAGGCGGTCACGGGGCAATCACCGCTCATAACCCCAGCGAGGGCAGCCTTTCCTCGGCCAGTCCTTCTGCCGCTGCTCTGGCTCTGATGGCCTGTAGTGGCTCATCTTGTGTTGATCTAACGGCCGATCTTTGCTCTCATGAATCTATACTTTGTTGTCTGCCAAATCGTTTTGACTAAGGGCAAAGAAGTTTCATAACTTTATTTTTTTAAGGATATTTAAATATACATGCAGTGAAGATAATGTAGGCGTCGCCTGGACCACATTTGTGTGGCTATTAATGTTTAATATATATTTGTAATGAAAATGAAAAGAGGCAGTGATGTTTTGACATTTCTCCTGGAGTGCCTTGAACGCGCGACGATTTCGCTTCAAACGCTCGATTTCTACGATGCATTCAAAATGTTCGCGCGTGAAACTAGACGCGATTTTGGCGCTCTATTCACGTGTGGTGTGAACGCAGCATAAGAAACACAGGAGAAGCCACCATATACAATAATTTGCGTATAGAATAAAGGATTTGTGTCTCAGAGAAACTGGTGCGTCTCAGTAAACGTGTTGTGTTGCTTTCAGAGGCAGATTCTGCTGTTTGGAGCGCAATCGTGTAAGACAGTCCTAGGAGTGAAATATAGCGAGCATCTTTGACAACAGACTTCTGAATGAGCAAAACAGCATCTCAGATGTTTTGCAAAACAAGATTTTTTTTCGGCTGGTTAGTGCAGTTATGCTCTTACATCGCGCAAATCTTTTTAAAAAAAGATGTTTTATGCGCATCAAAGAATTTATTCGGTAAATGCGTTTCCATCAGAGTTTATGCGCATGTTTTCGTATCGGATAGAACATTTATCCGACTCAAACGAGCACATACGTTTTTTTTTTTATGCGCATTTTTAGAATTGATGCACATCTTGGCGTTTCCATTAAGCATTTTTTTTTTATGCGACATCCCAGTGCGCATAAAAATAGGTGGATGGACACAGCTACTGTCCAGTTTAAGTCAGTTTTTGATTGGTTCATTCGTCACTTTGGGGCTGCTTACACCGTTTTCAACTAAAACCAGAACTTTCGATGCGTTCTGGCTGGCGTTGGCCTGAGAACTCAAACTTTGACTGTATTGCGTGTTTAGTCTATAGGCATCTGCACATCCTAAATCCCAAGAATCGGTGCGTCCATCCTGTTTCCAGTTGATGAACGGATCATTGTAGCGCCTCCATCCAATAAATCACAATCGTTTTTGTGCTTTGTTGCTATTCTTATGAAACGGTCTCAGATTTCAACTTATGTCCATTTTATTAAGAAATCCAAAAACGTGAATGCCGTTTTGGCGCTGTTTCGTGAGATCGCTCTGGCTCCGCTCAAGCAGCACATCAGCTGATCTTCTCTTCCAGTTAGAGCACGAAATAAACACCAGCATCTGTAAACAATGGCCCACAACTTCATTTACCTCAAATTGATCATTTTTCTAAATGTATGCACCATATTATATATTTATTATAATTTTAATGTTCTTCAATATTTAATGCATGTTTGATGCATGGCAAGTTATGACAGCCACCGTTTATTTCATAACTTTATTATTAAAAAAAAACATGTAATTGAAGTGATTGTATCAGATAATCAGTTAATTTGTACTGTGAATATTACAGCTGACTCTCATAGTTCACAGCATTAGCTCAGAGATTTGTCTTCCTTGAACATTAGCCATGTATTGCGTCTGATAAATATCCGATATCTGATAAATATAGGAAATGTGTCAATACCCAGTCCTATTACACAGTATTCGAGGTTACTACGTGCAGAGGTTTGTTGTCCAATAATTAGATTCAGTTTTTTTCTGAATTGAGTTGCAGGAAATGACTGGTCATCAATGTTTCATATCAGCTCTGCATTCCGTTAATCTTGTGAATTGGTGAGTTTCTTCAGGGTGTGAAGAAATGTAGAGCTGAGTATCGTCAGCATAACAATGAAAACTAACGCCATGCTTCCTAATGATATCTCCCAGTGGTAGCATGTACAGGGTGAAGAGTAGCGGTCCTAGCACTGAGCCCTGTGGTACTCCATACTGAACTTGTGCTCGCTGGGACATCTCTAAGATGGAGTAACACTAATAGAGAGATACAGCCACGATCGGATGATAAGAGTAAATCATGAATAACTGTGAGAGAAGTCTCAGGAATAGGACTGGGCGATGTGGCCCAAAAAAATTATCACAATATAATTTTCCATATCAGTCGATATCGATAATTATCACGATAAATGTCAAATCTTTATTTCTTTAAAGTTTCCAGGCATATTTTTGCTCCTGAGTGAAAGATGTAGAAAACAGACTGTGGTTTAAACTATCCTTTACTGTCAAAACATGACACACACTTCCCAAACAGCTGAACAATTGATCAAAACTGAGGTAGATTTATTTATTACTAATAAAATCAATATTAATAGAGTATAATATTAGAATATATAAAATTAAACATCTATAGTAAAATCTAGAACTGTAATGATAACATTTGGCTCTGCTGACTGCAAATGCAAAGTTAAAGTGCTTTAAAGATAAAGTTTGTCAATAAACTAAAAAAATGTTCTGGTCAGCCAAACCTTTTAAATAAAAGACACTGACAATATAAATAAAAGAGCAAGCAAGAGTGTAGAACATTTTGATATGCACATTTCACAACGCATCATCATGTTGAAACTCTGCATGCATGTTAATGACCCTAAATGAGAAAAGGTCACACAATTTCAAGAAAAACAATGTAGGTTAGATAGTATTTCAGAGAGATTGAAAAAAGAAATGATAGCTCATTTTTACCATTTGTGGCATACAAAAAATATTTCTGTATTGAAAAAAATGGGGGGAAAGCTAATTTATTTTTAGCTTCATAGGTTAGTAAAAAACTAAAATAACGAAAATATAACCAAGAAATTTTTATTATTTCGGGTCTCTACAATTGCCTTAGAACATTAAAATATGCGGGTCAAATTGACCCGTGAACATCACGAACGTAACAGTAAATGTGTGTGTGTGTATGTCAAAACACATCAGCATGTTGAAACTTTGCATGTTCATGACCCTAAATGAGAAAAAAACAGGTTAACTGATCAACTAAAAAATCAAAACGGGTCAAATTGACCCGCAACACAACACAAGGGTTAATGATGTGGATGGGCCGAGGGGAAATGAGGTGAAGTGTCTGATGGGAAGGATGTTGCAGTTTGTTTAATGTGCTTTACATGTAATGAGACTTGCCCTGATCTCTGTGTGTGTGTGTGTGTGTGTGTGTGTGTGTGTGTGTGTGTGTGTGTGTGTGTGTGTGTGTGTGTGTGTGTGTGTGTGTGTGTGTGTGTGTGTGTGTGTGTGTGTGTGTGTGTGTGTGTGTGTGTGTGTGTGTGTGTGTGTGTGTGTGTGTGTGTGTGTGTGTGTGTGTGTGTGTGTGTGTGTGTGTGTGTGTGTGTGTGTGTGTGTGTGTGTGTGTGTGCAGGCACAGGACGTCTGCCCGTGAGCACCACCGCTCCCGATTGGACGGACGCTCCCGCAGCCCCTCCCACTCCAAGGCCCGAGCCGGACGGAGAGAGTCAGATGGAGCTCGATCCCGCTCCAAGTCCCTCAGCCCACGGGAAGCCAACGACTTCCACCCGGAGATCCAGGAAGCGGCGGTGGATAAGACACACTCGCGCTCCCGCTCCCCGTCCCATTCCCGCTCGCGCTCGCGCTCCCGATCCTGGGCCGGACGCAAGTCCTGGGGTCACTGAGCCGGGTCGGCCTCGGGGTTTGGGTTTAGTGATTGGGGTGCAGTGTGAGATCCGTTTCAGCTGTCCGTCTGTTTCTTTTAATAAGGAGAGCGAATCCGAATCAACCCCGCCTGTTTTAGCAAACGTTCACCATGTCTGTTTCTAGCCAGCAATGTTCATGCTAGCAGTGAAGTATTCCGCGAAAGATGTCTTTGGGGTTTAGTTTACAAGCGCAGAATGAGAGATGTAAATGGCTTTCAATATTTTTGTATGAGATTTTTGTTTTAGTTGACCAGTAATGGCCATCCATTTGAAACGGTCTTCCATGAGTGTCTCGGGTGTGTTTTTTACTTTTAAAATCTGCAGGCCTTTTACATGTAACCTCAAAATGAAATAAATTTCTTGTGCGTCAGTTTGTGTTGATCTACTTTCTCGTTTTATCCTCAGATTATTCTCTCTTACATGTGACATCACAGATCGAGTTTCCTAAACACTCGTGTCCTTCCACATCTGTAGGGTAACACAAGATCATTTACAAAAACAACTCTATGCTCTTTATTCTACAGATGTGGAAGGGAGTTATAATTAGTCTTGTTTGATTTAATGTCATAAAATGCCACTGATTCTCCACTCTGTCCTGTTATCGACACGAGTGCCCTTACACGTGTCAAAGCGAGCCACTGCATTATGTGATCGTAGTTTGCGTGGAACAGAACAGCCACTTGCATATAAAAGCAGCAAATCCAATAACCATTCACGATCTCTGATTGGCTGAGAGGTGCTGAAGCTCCGCCCACTCAACATCACACTGGTTCTGGCCATCGATTCTTCAAAGACGGGTTTAACAACATTGACAGACATCGGCTTGAGGGAAAATCTTGATTGGAGTCAGAGAGAGCAGTTCATGTATGAAATGGGACATGACCAGGGGTCATTAATGAGGAAGATGAGTATCGACAGATGGAGTTCTGGGTAATCTCTCAGGACGGGTTTGAAAACAGCAAAGCGGAGCGATTCTCTTCAGCTGAACTTCATTAAAACCCTTTCATGCATGGTGGACCGTTACTTTAACTCCGTTTAGGGTTCATTTATCTTGGTAATTCTCTCCAAACCACTTGAGGGCGGTGTCAGTCGACTGACAGCAATATTTGAACAGTGGCCACTGTCTTGTATCCCAAATATTCAGTGCTTGATGACATCATTAATCCAAGATGGCTGACGGCAATAGCCATGTGGCAAATGCCCCAGGCATATCTGTGAAAAACTTTTACACAAGGAGGTCAATTGAGCTAAAAAATTATATTAGTATGTACAGTAAAGTATGATGAATATGTTAGTATTTTAAAAACTAGAGTAAAATGTCGTTTTTATACACCAAAAACTAACGCAACAGTGGAGTCAGATTGCACAAAGTCTGATTTCTGTAACCTGCTAGTATATCTGTTGTTTTTGCAAATATGTTTTGAATTGTCTTATATTGTAATAAAACAGGCATTTAACATATATATCAACATAAATAACCATTAAAAATGACATATTTTGGAATTAAATGGCAACTTTACACATACATACCGAGACAAATTAGCATTTTGCCTAACAGGGACAGCAGAGGTCAAGCACTCAGTTCAGAATAACAGAGAATATCCCAGAAGACAGTGTGTGTGTGTGTGTGTGTGTGTGTGTGTGAGTGAGAGTGTGTGTGAAAGTGAATGTGTGTGTGCAAGATGGCCGCATAGGAGTGCACACCTGCATGATCCTCTAACAGCGACACCCGTTGTAACTGCCAGCGTTAATGAAGGGAAGTGTATTTTTGACATGGTTGACTCTTGGCTACTACTTTTGACAATGTGCCTTATAACAACAGTAAAGAGCGTGTTCAAAGACGCGCTTCAGACCGGCATGATTTACAAACAAAACTGGACTATTCACGATCCTGTGCCCAATCACCCAGCGGGTGGAAACTACACAGACTTTTCGACCACTGTAAGAACTCTAGGCCAGGATGAGTGGATTTTATTTCAAAATCAAGAAAGAGCGTTTAGAAAAACCCTGGACACGAAACATCTCGAGGATAAACACAACTTCCTCTTCTCAGGAGAAACGCCGACAAAATGGATCAGACTCATCCGCATTTTAAATGGAGTTTACTTTAAGAACGGAACTTTTACAATCATCCGGCGGAATGGAAGGCAGTTTGGATTACCTTTCCTGAAGTTCACAACCCGTGTATTGAAGAGATTGCCGCGAGCCAGCGGAGGCTTTCCTGAGGCCCAGACCGCGGACTCCCTCGCCGGCTGGATCGAGGCGGAGCTGCGCTTTCTGCGGGACATCGTTCAGCCAGCACTGGGGGCGCCGCGGGGTGGAAACCATCAACAAAAGCAGGTGGGCAAAGATAAACTCGCATATTTATGGCAGAATAGGAAATCTAGAGCAATCCAAATTATTCTCAACAACAGTACATACCCAAATGCACCAGTCGGCGCAAACAATATACTATCTGTGCAGAACTACTACACTTTAAAGTGCGCGCCAGAGAGGCCCGCCTTGGATTGGATCATTATTTCCCGTACAATCTAGCCAACTTAACACTTCGCTGTTCACTGTCACTGAAGTGGAGAAAGTGGTCAATGACCTCCCCAATAATAAAGCAAGCGGGCTTGATGGCGTGACTTATGAAACGCTGAAAATTAACAAACAAATAGTGTGTCCAATTCTGACCAATTTATTTAACATCTGTCTGGAGAATGGTAAAGTTCCAGAATCATGGAAGGGGCCTGATCCACCGTATCCCCAAAAAGGATAATATTCCTGATGACCCGTCTACCTGGAGAGACATCTCATTACTACCCACAGTCTATAAGGTGTTTATGAAGTGTGTGCTGGCACGAATACTTCCCTGGTTAGTAGAGACAGGAACACTTTCACCAAAACAAAAAGCTTATATCAATAGGCAGGGGATGAATGAACACGTCTTCGGTCTTAAAACGGGAATAGATGAACACTCATCTACTAAGTTCTTCATTGTCTTTTTGGATTTTCGTGACGCATTTGGCACACTGCCCCATGATGTCATGTCTCACGCATTAGAGGAAATAAGACTCCCACAGCTGTATGCAAACGTAATTAAAGATGTTTATAATAACTCTTACATCCAAGTCATATGCGGACGCGCCCTAACCGATCCTATACCACTCAAGATGGGCATTAAAACAGGCTGCCCGTGGAGCGCCATCAACTTCATTCTGGCGATTAACTCCTGGATGAAGTGGTTGTGCCAGTGCGATCCCCAAATCCAGTGCAAGGCTACGCGGACGATGTGGAAATCTCCTCAAGAGATGAAAGTGTGATTACCAACATGCTCCTCCGCACAGATGAGTTCATAAGGTGGTCTGGTTTGGACATCAAACATACAAAATGTGCTGCATTTTATGAAAGACGCAGTGGAGGAAACAGATGGTATCAGGCAAAGTCTGACAAACCCCCTGCCTTCTCATTAATGCAGAAACCCATCCGACTGTATGAACGTCATCAAACCTATCCTTATCTGGGTCATAAATTTAATGTCGGCGGCGATTGGGAGGAACAGATCACAGAGTTGCATCACGAGTTCACCCAAAGACTTGGGCTGATCGATGCCGCCGCACTTCCCAGAATGATGAAAGTTGAGGCCATCAGGCTGATCACAGTGGCTAAAATACAACATCTTTTCCCCAACGTACATATTCCACAACATACACTGTCAGCGATGAACAATGAAACGGTGAAGCTGGCTCGTACAACTCGGGACAGTATCTTCCAGCCGCGCAGAGACGGAGGTCTCGCGCCCCAAACATTGAATGGCTCTACACCGCTTCCAGAACAGGACATCTCCTAAACATGCTCAACAATGACGACATAACTGTTAGAGAACTATCACGCCAATCACTGTTTTTACATCTACAGCGTCGCAAAATACCTGCTGCTTCCACAAACGAGTCCCAGTTTCTGGGGTTCAAACTAAAGCAGAACGGAAAGTTGGACATCAGAGCCGCCGGATTTGGAGTGCGCTCGGACTGGCTGGAGGCTACAGATTAAACACGCAAGAGCTTCGATTCTTAATCTTAGACGGACCCAGAGCGGCCACCACTGGACGGGCCTCAGATTACAAGGAAAACTTGCATTACTTCAATTTGCAGACCATTCAGTGTCTCATTCTGTTCTGACAAACCCCTCAATCTCAGATGACATCCTAATATTCATGGTTAAAGCAAGACTACAGTGTCTCCCAACCAAGTACAATCTGGCAACATGGTATCCATCCCAGCATGAGCCCTACTGTATACTACACCCATCCCAGCATGAGCCCTACTGTATACTACACCCATCCCAGCATGAGCCCTACTGTATACTACACCCATCCCAGCATGAGCCCTACTGTATACTACACCCATCCCAGCATGAGCCCTACTGTATACTACACCCATCCCAGCATGAGCCCTTCTGTATACTACACCCATCCCAGCATGAGCCCTTCTGTATACTACACCCATCCCAGCATGAGCCCTACTGTATACTACACCCATCCCAGCATGAGCCCTACTGTATACTACACCCATCCCAGCAGGAGAATGAGACAGTTGCTCACATACTGAATGGATGCCACAGTTATAAAGGACTGTATGTGGCCAGACATGACCGTCTGGTTGATCTGGTGGTAAAGGACCTGCAGAGGTTAAACTATGGACATGATATTCAGATGTACCAGCACAGCACTGGACAGGCTAACTGGTTTCATCAGAACACATCGGACAGTGACTATTTTAAAAACATTCCCAATACTCCTGATATTGTGATTGTAAAAAAGGTCATGAAATCTGTGTGTGTCTTTGAGGTGGGCTGTGTGTGTGTGTGTGTGTGTGTGTGTGTGTGTGTGAGGTGGGCTGCTGCTTTGACCTGTATATGGTAGATCTCATTCACAGACTCGGATACAGCTGTACATTAATAACTCTGGTGTTGGGAAGTTTAGGCCATGTCCATCAGAATGTGGTCAGGGGGATGCAGTTGGGGGGGCTGCAAAATAAGGAGGCAAAAAGACTTGCAAAATTTTGTTCTGTTTCAGCCACCATAGGGAGCATGAAAATATGGAGACGGAGATGTTTTGTTTATCCTTAATGTGTTCAGTATTACAAATGGAAGGACCTGTAAAAGTGTGTGAGCCATGAATTGTAGATCTGTCACTTTGTCAATGACTCTTCCCAGAGTATTTGGATCTTGTCTTCTTTGCAATGTCTTTCAGATCCAAATAAAAGTATTCAAATGTGTGTGTGAGTGAGTGAGTGAGTGAGTGAGTGAGTGAGTGAGTGAGTGAGTGTGTGAGTGAGTGTGTGTGAGTGTGTGTGTGTGTGCGTGCGTGCGTGCGTGCGTGCGTGCGTGTGTGTGTGTGTGTGTGTGTGTGTGATGAGGAGTGAGTGCCAGTAAAGCCCAGCCCATATTGCTACTAGGTTTCCACATATATGTAACTAGCATTATAGTACCTACACAATGTTTTATCGTTGTTATATTGTAATATTAATGTTTTAAATATCTGAGCTGTTATGCACAGCATAAAATGACATAAAAGCACAATATTCCATATTGTCATCTGTGGCTTTTTGTCCTATTTTACGCCTTTGTTGCATGGTGTCCACACACATGGACAGTTCAATAATTTTTAAATAAAACAGAATTTTGTGAATTTTAGCATCATATTAAAGGAATAAAAAGAATCTTTAAAAAATCTAGATAATGTTTTCCATAATTCATGCATGAATGCTTGTCCCTGTGAGTTGCGTGATTGCAGCCGTGCCGCGTGACGATATCAGGACAGATTTATTTGGTGTCCAAATGCCCGGCAGGCACACAACAAACCTCATTGATTACTTTGTCCAGGATATAAAGTGAGCAGCGACCTACATCTGACAAACACAGTGTCCCTCAGCGGATGGGCTTTGGTCATTCAGTTTCTCTCATGTTTTTATATCTTTGAGAGACTGTTTCAGATGGTGATGATTGATATTAATAGACGGGCGTATGAATGCATGTACCCGTGTGGAAGCCCAGCCCAGAACTCTATGGATGGTTTTGTCTTTCTCGGTCCTTCAGCAGAAGCGATGTCCATGTGAGGATGGGGGACTGGAACTTCCTGGGTGGGATTCTGGAGGAGGTCCACATCCACTCCACCATGGTGGGAAAGATCTGGCTCACCATCCTCTTCATCTTCCGCATGCTGGTGCTGGGCGTAGCGGCGGAGGACGTGTGGAACGACGAGCAGTCCGACTTCATCTGCAACACGGAGCAGCCCGGCTGCCACAACGTCTGCTACGACCGCGCCTTCCCCATCTCCCTGATCCGCTACTGGGTCCTCCAGGTCATCTTTGTGTCCTCGCCCTCTCTGGTCTACATGGGTCATGCCATTTACCAGCTGCGCGCGCTGGAGAAGGAGCGCCACTGCAAACGAGTGGCCCTTCGGAGAGAGATGGAGACCCTGGAGGTGGAGTCCCGGCGGCGGGTGGAGCGGGAGCTACGTCAGCTGGAGCAGGGGAAGCTCAACAAGGCCCCGCTCAGAGGCTCGCTCCTGCACACCTACCTGGCTCACGTCCTGACCCGCTCCATCGTGGAGGTGAGCTTCATGCTGGGCCAGTACCTGCTGTATGGGCACCACCTTCAGCCTCTGTATAAGTGCGATGGGGAGCCGTGCCCTAACGTGGTGGACTGCTTCATCTCCCGGCCCACCGAGAAGAGCGTGTTCATGGTGTTCATGCAGGGCATCGCGGCTGTATCGCTGTTCCTCAGCCTGCTGGAGATCCTGCATCTGGGATATAAGAAGCTGAAGACGGGAATCCAGGACTACCTGAAAGAGGACCTCGGGGATTATGACCCTAACCCTAGCCCCAAGAAGAACTTGGTGGTGCATCAGGGATGCAAACCCACCCTCCCCACAGGATTCGCCCCGCTCCTGGAGAAGCAGGGCAATGGACCCGCGTACCCCCCGCTCATCAACCCCTTGTCCGCGTTTGTTCCGATCCAGGGCGCGCAGGCTCTGGACACGCACAAGAATCCGCTGGAGCGCAACAGCAATTCCAACAACACGAGCAGCGGGACTCGCGCTCCTCTGGTCCAGCTCGGGCCGGTTCCGCGTAAGCAGCGGAGACTGAGCCCACCCTGGAACTGCAGCACCGTGATGGAGGGGAACGGGTCGGACAGCGGAGACTCGGGCTCCAGGACTCCCAGGGCCGACCTGAGGAGGGCCGGCAGAATGAACACCTCAGACCCGGTGGCTGAGCTCAGCTCTGGGTCTCCACATCACAGTTCTGTGGAGAGTCCCCGGTTCTCCCCGAGCAGACAGAGAACATCAGTGGCCAGCAGCTTCAGACCAGCAGCCGGAGACCTGCAGATCTGACCCCTGGCAGATGATTAACCCTTGTTTTTATATGAAAATATATGCTATATATTATACATGTTCATAAACTTCTTTTAAACTTTACTTTTACGACTTCTACAGTGATGTCTGATTTGGAAACACTGCTTGATGAAGCTCTTCAGGACTAGAGTTGAAGAGCTCTGACACACACAGTGTTTTGTATTTTGTGTCTGTACTGTACTTTTGAATATACGGGTCAAATTGACCCACAAACAGCAAGAGTGTAGAACATTTTGATATATGCACATTTCACAACGCATCATCATGTTGAAACTCTGCATGCATGTTAATGACCCTAAATGAGAAAAGGTCACACAATTTCAAGAAAAACAATGTAGGTTAGACAGTATTTCAGAGAGATTGAAAAAAGAAATGATAGCTCATTTTTACCATTTGTGGCATACAAAAAATATTTCTGTATTAAAAAAAATGGTGAAAAGCAATTTTTTTTTAGCTTCATAGGTTAGTAAAAAACTAAAATAACAAAATATAACCAAGAAATGTTATTATTTCGGGTCTCAATCAATTGCCTTAGAACATTAAAATATGCGGGTCAAATTGACCCGTGAACATCACGAACGTAACAGTAAATGTGTGTGTGTCAAAACACATCAGTGTGTTGAAACTTTGCATGTTCATGACCCTAAAGGAGAAAAAGTCCCAAAAATGTAGGAAAAAAAACATAGGTTAACTGATATTTCTGACAACTTAAAAATCAAAACGGGTCAAATTGACCCGCAACACAACACAAGGGTAAACACTAGAGACGGTCACATGACAGATGCTTAACACTATAGACGGTCACATGACAGATGTTTAACACTAGAGACGGTCACATGACAGATGTTTAACACTATAGACGGTCACATGACAGATGTTTAACACTATAGACGGTCACATGACAGATGTTTAACACTATAGACGGTCACATGACAGATGTTTAACACTATAGACTGTCACATGACAGATGTTTAACACTATAGACTGTCACATGACAGATGTTTAACACTATAGACGGTCACATGACAGATGTTTAACACTATAGACGGATGACAGATGTTTAACACTATAGACGGTCACGTGACAGATGTTTAACACTATAGAGGGTCACATGACAGATGTTTAACACTATAGAGGGTCACATGACAGATGTTTAACACTATAGAGGGTCACATGACACAAAAAATAAAAGACTGACAGTAGGGGTGTAACGGTAGCCCCAGAGTTTTCTCCTGAAGCCCCAGAGTTTTCTCCTGAAGCCCCAGAGTTTTCTCCTAAAGCCCCAGAGTTTTCTCCTAAAGCCCCAGAGTTTTCTCCTAAAGCCCCAGAGTTTTCTCCTGAAGCCCCAGAGTTTTCTCCTAAAGCCCCAGAGTTTTCTCCTGAAGCCCCAGAGTTTTCTCCTAAAGCCCCAGAGTTTTCTCCTAAAGCCCCAGAGTTTTCTCCTAAAGCCCCAGAGTTTTCTCCTAAAGCCCCAGAGTTTTCTCCTGAAGCCCCAGAGTTTTCTCCTAAAGCCCCAGAGTTTTCTCCTGAAGCCCCAGAGTTTTCTCCTGAAGCCCCAGAGTTTTCTCCTAAAGCCCCAGAGTTTTCTCCTAAAGCCCCAGAGTTTTCTCCTAAAGCCCCAGAGTTTTCTCCTGAAGCCCCAGAGTTTTCTCCTAAAGCCCCAGAGTTTTCTCCTAAAGCCCCAGAGTTTTCTCCTAAAGCCCCAGAGTTTTCTCCTGAAGCCCCAGAGTTTTCTCCTAAAGCCCCAGAGTTTTCTCCTGAAGCCCCAGAGTTTTCTCCTGAAGCCCCAGAGTTTTCTCCTAAAGCCCCAGAGTTTTCTCCTGAAGCCCCAGAGTTTTCTCCTGAAGCCCCAGAGTTTTCTCCTGAAGCCCCAGAGTTTTCTCCTAAAGCCCAAGAGTTTTCTCCTCAAGCCCCAGTTTTGCTGAAGCCCCAGAGTTTTCTCCTTAAGCCCCCGAGTTTTCTCCTAAAGCCCCAGAGTTTTCTCCTAAAGCCCCAGAGTTTTCTCCTGAAGCCCCAGAGTTTTCTCCTAAAGCCCCAGAGTTTTCCCCTAAAGCCCCAGAGTTTTCTCCTAAAGCCCCAGAGTTTTCTCCTGAAGCCCCAGAGTTTTCCCCTAAAGCCCCAGAGTTTTCTCCTAAAGCCCCAGAGTTTTCTCCTAAAGCCCCAGAGTTTTCCCCTAAAGCCCCAGAGTTTTCTCCTAAAGCCCCAGAGTTTTCTCCTAAAGCCCCAGAGTTTTCGCCTGAAGCCCCAGAGTTTTCTCCTAAAGCCCAAGAGTTCTCCAAAAGCCCCAGAGTTTTCTCCTAAAGCCCCAGAGTTTTCTCCTGAAGCCCCAGAGTTTTCTCCTCAAGCCCCAGTTTTGCTGAAGCCCCAGAGTTTTCTCCTTAAGCCCCCGAGTTTTCTCCTAAAGCCCCAGAGTTTTCTCCTAAAGCCCCAGAGTTTTCTCCTAAAGCCCCAGAGTTTTCTCCTAAAGCCCCAGAGTTTTCTCCTAAAGCCCCAGAGTTTTCTCCTGAAGCCCCAGAGTTTTCTCCTGAAGCCCCAGAGTTTTCTCCTAAAGCCCCAGAGTTTTCTCCTGAAGCCCCAGAGTTTTCTCCTAAAGCCCCAGAGTTTTCTCCTGAAGCCCCAGAGTTTTCTCCTGAAGCCCCAGAGTTTTCTCCTGAAGCCCCAGAGTTTTCTCCTAAAGCCCCAGAGTTTTCTCCTAAAGCCCCAGAGTTTTCTCCTAAAGCACCAGAGTTTTCTCCTAAAGCACCAGAGTTTTCTCCTAAAGCCCCAGAGTTTTCTCCTGAAGCCCCAGAGTTTTCTCCTAAAGCCCCAGAGTTTTCTCCTAAAGCCCCAGAGTTTTCTCCTAAAGCCCCAGAGTTTTCTCCTAAAGCCCCAGAGTTTTCTCCTAAAGCACCAGAGTTTTCTCCTAAAGCCCCAGAGTTTTCTCCTGAAGCCCCAGAGTTTTCTCCTAAAGCCCCAGAGTTTTCTCCTAAAGCACCAGAGTTTTCTCCTGAAGCCCCAGAGTTTTCTCCTGAAGCCCCAGAGTTTTCTCCTGAAGCCCCAGAGTTTTCTCCTAAAGCCCCAGAGTTTTCTCCTAAAGCCCCAGAGTTTTCTCCTAAAGCACCAGAGTTTTCTCCTGAAGCCCCAGAGTTTTCTCCTAAAGCCCCAGAGTTTTCTCCTGAAGCCCCAGAGTTTTCTCCTGAAGCCCCAGAGTTTTCTCCTAAAGCCCCAGAGTTTTCTCCTAAAGCCCCAGAGTTTTCTCCTAAAGCCCCAGAGTTTTCTCCTAAAGCCCCAGAGTTTTCTCCTAAAGCCCCAGAGTTTTCTCCTGAAGCCCCAGAGTTTTCTCCTAAAGCCCCAGAGTTTTCTCCTAAAGCACCAGAGTTTTCTCCTGAAGCCCCAGAGTTTTCTCCTGAAGCCCCAGAGTTTTCTCCTGAAGCCCCAGAGTTTTCTCCTGAAGCCCCAGAGTTTTCTCCTGAAGCCCCAGAGTTTTCTCCTAAAGCCCCAGAGTTTTCTCCTAAAGCCCCAGAGTTTTCTCCTAAAGCCCCAGAGTTTTCTCCTGAAGCCCCAGAGTTTTCTCCTAAAGCACCAGAGTTTTCTCCTGAAGCCCCAGAGTTTTCTCCTGAAGCCCCAGAGTTTTCTCCTGAAGCCCCAGAGTTTTCTCCTGAAGCCCCAGAGTTTTCTCCTAAAGCCCCAGAGTTTTCTCCTAAAGCCCCAGAGTTTTCTCCTAAAGCCCCAGAGTTTTCTCCTGAAGCCCCAGAGTTTTCTCCTAAAGCACCAGAGTTTTCTCCTAAAGCACCAGAGTTTTCTCCTAAAGCCCCAGAGTTTTCTCCTTAAGCCCCAGAGTTTTCTCCTGAAGCCCCAGAGTTTTCTCCTAAAGCCCCAGAGTTTTCTCCTGAAGCACCAGAGTTTTCTCCTGAAGCCCCAGAGTTTTCTCCTGAAGCCCCAGAGTTTTCTCCTAAAGCCCCAGAGTTTTCTCCTGAAGCCCCAGAGTTTTCTCCTAAAGCCCCAGAGTTTTCTCCTAAAGCCCCAGAGTTTTCTCCTGAAGCCCCAGAGTTTTCTCCTAAAGCCCCAGAGTTTTCTCCTAAAGCCCCAGAGTTTTCTCCTAAAGCCCCAGAGTTTTCTCCTGAAGCCCCAGAGTTTTCTCCTAAAGCACCAGAGTTTTCTCCTAAAGCACCAGAGTTTTCTCCTAAAGCCCCAGAGTTTTCTCCTTAAGCCCCAGAGTTTTCTCCTGAAGCCCCAGAGTTTTCTCCTGAAGCCCCAGAGTTTTCTCCTGAAGCCCCAGAGTTTTCTCCTAAAGCCCCAGAGTTTTCTCCTGAAGCCCCAGAGTTTTCTCCTAAAGCCCCAGAGTTTTCTCCTGAAGCCCCAGAGTTTTCTCCTAAAGCCCCAGAGTTTTCTCCTAAAGCCCCAGAGTTTTCTCCTGAAGCCCCAGAGTTTTCTCCTAAAGCCCCAGAGTTTTCTCCTAAAGCCCCAGAGTTTTCTCCTAAAGCCCCAGAGTTTTCTCCTGAAGCCCCAGAGTTTTCTCCTGAAGCCCCAGAGTTTTCTCCTGAAGCCCCAGAGTTTTCTCCTGAAGCCCCAGAGTTTTCTCCTAAAGCCCCAGAGTTTTCTCCTGAAGCCCCAGAGTTTTCTCCTGAAGCCCCAGAGTTTTCTCCTGAAGCCCCAGAGTTTTCTCCTGAAGCCCCAGAGTTTTCTCCTGAAGCCCCAGAGTTTTCTCCTAAAGCCCCAGAGTTTTCTCCTGAAGCCCCAGAGTTTTCTCCTGAAGCCCCAGAGTTTTCTCCTAAAGCCCCAGAGTTTTCTCCTGAAGCACCAGAGTTTTCTCCTGAAGCCCCAGAGTTTTCTCCTGAAGCCCCAGAGTTTTCTCCTAAAGCCCCAGAGTTTTCTCCTGAAGCCCCAGAGTTTTCTCCTAAAGCCCCAGAGTTTTCTCCTAAAGCCCCAGAGTTTTCTCCTGAAGCCCCAGAGTTTTCTCCTAAAGCCCCAGAGTTTTCTCCTAAAGCCCCAGAGTTTTCTCCTAAAGCCCCAGAGTTTTCTCCTGAAGCCCCAGAGTTTTCTCCTAAAGCACCAGAGTTTTCTCCTAAAGCACCAGAGTTTTCTCCTAAAGCCCCAGAGTTTTCTCCTTAAGCCCCAGAGTTTTCTCCTGAAGCCCCAGAGTTTTCTCCTGAAGCCCCAGAGTTTTCTCCTGAAGCCCCAGAGTTTTCTCCTAAAGCCCCAGAGTTTTCTCCTGAAGCCCCAGAGTTTTCTCCTAAAGCCCCAGAGTTTTCTCCTGAAGCCCCAGAGTTTTCTCCTAAAGCCCCAGAGTTTTCTCCTAAAGCCCCAGAGTTTTCTCCTGAAGCCCCAGAGTTTTCTCCTAAAGCCCCAGAGTTTTCTCCTAAAGCCCCAGAGTTTTCTCCTAAAGCCCCAGAGTTTTCTCCTGAAGCCCCAGAGTTTTCTCCTGAAGCCCCAGAGTTTTCTCCTGAAGCCCCAGAGTTTTCTCCTGAAGCCCCAGAGTTTTCTCCTGAAGCCCCAGAGTTTTCTCCTAAAGCCCCAGAGTTTTCTCCTAAAGCCCCAGAGTTTTCTCCTGAAGCCCCAGAGTTTTCTCCTGAAGCCCCAGAGTTTTCTCCTTAAGCCCCAGAGTTTTCTCTTGAAGCCCCAGAGTTTTCTCCTAAAGCCCCAGAGTTTTCTCCTAAAGCCCCAGAGTTTTCTCCTGAAGCCCCAGAGTTTTCTCCTAAAGCCCCAGAGTTTTCTCCTAAAGCCCCAAGGTCTCCCTAAAGCGCTTCCTCGAGTGTGAAACTGATATTGTGTGTTTGTACTTTCATAAATCTATACTAATATTGTTAGACTAATGTCCACAAATCAGGAACAGTGCAAAAAATGCTTTTATTAAATATCAGGCACAAATTTGCTGAACATAAATTTTCACTTCTTTGACAAAATTACAAACAAAAGCCCAGGAACAAATAATATTTTAGTAATGTAAAGAAAAACATCTCAAAATGGCAGCAGAGGTTTTATTCCGTCGGTTCTTCCTGTGGCGGCTCGTACTGCAGCAGCTGTGGACACACACACACACACACACACACACACGGTTTCTGTGATAACTGAACGCTCAGGGGTCAGGGGTCAAGGTTAGGGTGTGCAGAGGTGTAAAAATGTTACTCAAGTGAAAGTACAAGTACTGAATGAAATTTTTACTCAATTAAAAGTAAAAGTATCTGGCAAGAATGAAAACTAGAGATTGTTCTTTAAACTTCTAATCTCTAAAAACATGAAGTGAATGAACCACATACAAGGTTTTATCCTGCTTTAGAACGGTTTGAATGTAATGGTATTTAATGATCAATAAGACTCTAGCTAATGCCAGTGTGCAACATGCTACTCAAAGCTGTAAAACCCCGGATTTAACTTAAAGGGATAGTTCACCCAAAAATGTAAATGTGATGTTTATCTGCTTACATGTGTGTGTGTTTGTTTCTTCAGTAGAACACAAATGAAGATGTTTAACTCAACCGTTGCAGTCTGTCAGTCGTCAATGGAAACAAAATCTATGAGTTAAAAAAAAACATGCACAGACAAACCCATATTAAACCCTCAGCTTTGACGTCCTCAGACACGAAACCATCGGTTTGTCAACTTACCGGAAGTGATGTCACGCGGAACGGGTGTCGGACAGAGATCGTTTTTGAGGTAGAAATATGATATAAATACTGTTGGGTTTCTCGCACTAACCGATGGTTTCGTGTCTGAGGACATCAGTGTGTCTTCAGCAGCTCTGGGTTTAATATGGGTTAGTCTGTGCAGGTTTTTTTACTCATAGATGATGCTAGTACTCATGAACCCTTCACACACATTATACGACTGACAGACGGTTGAGCTAAACATCTTCATTTGTGTTCTACTGAAGAAACAAACACACACACATGTAAGCAGATGAACATCACATTTTCATCTTTGGGTGAACTATCCCTTTAAGCAGAAGCTGATGTTCTAAATCGTCTTCTGGGGCTGAAAAGCCTCTCACTTTAATTTCCAAACCCATCTTTAGCTTAAGCTGATCGTAGAACAGTTGCCACTAATGGACTCTACGATCAACTCAGGCTTGCGATGGTTTTGGGAAACGCAGCCCAGGTCCAGGTGCAGTGCATTGTGGGAATTGATGCGACATGACGTCACTTCCACAGGACCAATTAACACGTCTGACCAATTTCATGGAATGTGAAAATGAATCTCATTGGCAGAATAAATACATTTAAATTAAACTGGGAATCAGCGCAATTCAACTGGTTTGGTAATAGCAAGGGAAAATAGAATGAAGTGATCTCCAAAAAAGAAGAACTTTTTGACTGTAAATAAAATTGTAAGGAGTAAAAAGTACTTTTTTTCTATAAAAATGTAATTAAGTAAAAATAAAAAGTATTGATTTTTAATTGTACTCAAGTAAAGTAAAAATCCCCCAAAATAACCCTAAGTAGAGTAATCAGTGCAATGGCTGAAGTGCTTCCCTCCTCTGAGGTGTGATGATCTCACCCGGGGTTAGTTAGGGTTAGGGTTAAATGGCTGAAGTGGGAATAGTGTGATGATCTCACCCGGGGTTAGTTAGGGTTAGGGTTAAATGGCTGAAGTGGGAAAGGTGTGATGATCTCACCCGGGGTTAGTTAGGGTTAGGGTTAAATGGCTGAAGTGGGAATAGTGTGATGATCTCACCCGGGGTTAGTTAGGGTTAGGGTTAAATGGCTGAAGTGGGAAAGGTGTGATGATCTCACCCGGGGTTAGTTAGGGTTAGGGTTAAATGGCTGAAGTGGGAAAGGTGTGATGATCTCACCCGGGGTTAGTTAGGGTTAGGGTTAAATGGCTGAAGTGGGAATAGTGTGATGATCTCACCCGGGGTTAGTTAGGGTTAGGGTTAAATGGCTGAAGTGGGAATAGTGTGATGATCTCACCCGGTTCTTCAGCTCCTGGTTCTCCACCTTGAGCTGCTCAAGTTTCTTCTGTAAGTCGGTCAGTTCCAGACGCAGCCCTTCAGAATCATCTTCCTCCGGCCCGGCCACGCCCAGGTGATGCTTGATGAAGCTGAGGGGGGGTTAAGGGTCAGAACCGGCCCACTCTCACATCGACTCTCAGAACCGGCCCACTCTCACATCGACTCTCAGAACCGGCCCACTCTCATCATGACTCTCAGAACCGGCCCACTCTCACATCGACTCTCAGAACCGGCCCACTCTCATCATGACTCTCAGAACCGGCCCACACTCACACAGACTCTCAGAACCGGCCCACTCTCATCATGACTCTCAGAACCGGCCCACACTCACACAGACTCTCAGAACCGGCCCACTCTCGTCATGACTCTCAGAACCGGCCCACACTCACACAGACTCTCAGAACCGGCCCACACTCACACAGACTCTCAGAACCGGCCCACTCTCACATCGACTCTCAGAACCGGCCCACTCTCATCATGACTCTCAGAACCGGCCCACTCTCACATCGACTCTCAGAACCGGCCCACTCTCACATCGACTCTCAGAACCGGCCCACTCTCACATCGACTCTCAGAACCGGCCCACACTCACACTGACTCTCAGAACCGGCCCACACTCACACAGACTCTCAGAACCGGCCCACACTCACACTGACTCACAGAACCGGCCCACTCTCACATCGACTCTCAGAACCGGCCCACTCTCACAATCGACTCTCAGAACCGGCCCACTCTCATCATGACTCTCAGAACCGGTCCACTCTCACACCGACTCTCAGAACCGGCCCACTCTCACATCGACTCTCAGAACCGGCCCACTCTTACATCGACTCTCAGAACCGGCCCACTCTCATCATGACTCTCAGAACCGGCCCACTCTCACACCGACTCTCAGAACCGGCCCACACTCACATCGACTCTCAGAACCGGCCCACACTCACACAGACTCTCAGAACCGGCCCACTCTCACACAGACTCTCAGAACCGGCCCACACTCACATCCGGCCCACACTCACACAGACTCTCAGAACCGGCCCACACTCACATCGACTCTCAGAACCGGCCCACACTCACATCGACTCTCAGAACCGGCCCACTCTCACATCGACTCTCAGAACCGGCCCACTCTCACAATCGACTCTCAGAACCGGCCCACTCTCATCATGACTCTCAGAACCGGTCCACTCTCACACCGACTCTCAGAACCAGCCCACTCTCACATCGACTCTCAGAACCGGCCCACTCTCACATCGACTCTCAGAACCGGCCCACTCTCATCATGACTCTCAGAACCGGCCCACTCTCACATCGACTCTCAGAACCGGCCCACTCTCACATCGACTCTCAGAACCGGCCCACTCTCACATCGACTCTCAGAACCGGCCCACTCTCGTCATGACTCTCAGAACCGGCCCACACTCACATCGACTCTCAGAACCGGCCCACTCTCGTCATGACTCTCAGAACCGGCCCACACTCACATCGACTCTCAGAACCGGCCCACACTCACACAGACTCTCAGAACCGGCCCACTCTCACACAGACTCTCAGAACCGGCCCACTCTCATCATGACTCTCAGAACCGGCCCACACTCACACTGACTCTCAGAACCGGCCCTCACTCACACAGACTCTCAGAACCGGCCCACACTCACACAGACTCTCAGAACCAGCCCACACTCACACTGACTCTCAGAACCGGCCCACACTCACACAGACTCTCAGAACCGGCCCACTCTCACACAGACTCTCAGAACCGGCCCACTCTCATCATGACTCTCAGAACCGGCCCACACTCACATCGACTCTCAGAACCGGCCCACACTCACACTGACTCACAGAACCGGCCCACACTCACACAGACTCTCAGAACCAGCCCACTCTCGTCATGACTCTCAGAACCGGCCCACACTCACACAGACTCACAGAACCGGCCCACACTCACACTGACTCACAGAACCGGCCCACTCTCACACAGACTCTCAGAACCGGCCCACACTCACACTGACTCACAGAACCGGCCCACACTCACACAGACTCTCAGAACCGGCCCACACTCACACAGACTCTCAGAACCGGCCCTCACTCACACTGACTCACAGAACCGGCCCACACTCACACTGACTCACAGAACCGGCCCACACTCACACTGACTCACAGAACCGGCCCACACTCACACTGACTCTCAGAACCGGCCCACTCTCACACTGACTCTCAGAACCGGCCCACCTGATTTGAAATCAAACCTGAAATCAAACCTGATTTGAGCAGGTTCTGGCCTGAGATCAGCAGGTTCTGGTCTGAGATCAGCAGGTTCTGGCCTGAGATCAGCAGGTTCTGGTCTGAGATCAGCAGGTTCTGGCCTGAGATCAGCAGGTTCTGGCCTGAGATCAGCAGGTTCTGGTCTGAGATCAGCAGGTTCTGGTCTGAGATCAGCAGGTTCTGGCCTGAGATCAGCAGGTTCTGGTCTGAGATCAGCAGGTTCTGGTCTGAGATCAGCAGGTTCTGGTCTGAGATCAGCAGGTTCTGGTCTGAGATCAGCAGGTTCTGGCCTGAGATCAGCAGGTTCTGGTCTGAGATCAGCAGGTTCTGGTCTGAGATCAGCAGGTTCTGGTCTGAATGAAAGGATACTCCAGGGCATTGTTGGGTTTCTCCGTTTCCTCGTACAGAGCCACCAAGACTGAAATAAAGATGAGATCAGCAACGCCACACATGATGATGATGATGATGATGAATCTGATGATGAATATTAATCTGATCTGATGATGATGAATATTAATCTAATCTGATGATGAATATTGATCTGATGATGATGATGATGATGAATATTGATCTGATCTGATGATGAATATTGATATGATGAGAGTTTACCGTTAGTGAGGCTGTCGAGGACGCCGGCCTTCTCCAGATATCGCCTGAACTGCTCTCGCTTCGACTCAGAGGCCTGCCAAGCAGAAGAGAACAAGCGTTACTACAACTGTTACTACAACTGTTACTACAACCACTACTACAACCACTACTACAACTGTTACTACAACTGTTACTACAACCATTACTACAACCACTACTACAACTGTTACTACAACTGTTACTACAACTGATACTATAACCGTTACTACAACCACTACTACAACCACTACTACAACTGTTACTACAACTGTTACTACAACTGTTACTACAACTGTTACTACAACCACTACTACAACCACTACTACAACTGTTACTACAACTGTTACTACAACCACTACTACAACTGTTACTACAACTGTTACTACAACTGTTACTACAACCGTTACTACAACTGTTACTACAACCATTACTACAACTGTTACTACAACTGTTACTACAACCGTTACTACAACTGTTACTACAACTGTTACTACAACTGTTACTACAACCGTTACTACAACCGTTACTACAACCACTACTACAACCACTACTACAACTGTTACTACAACCGTTACTACAACTGTTACTACAACCACTACTACAACCACTACTACAACTGTTACTACAACCGTTACTACAACTGTTACTACAACCACTACTACAACCACTACTACAACTGTTACTACAACTGTTACTACAACCACTACTACAACCACTACTACAACTGTTACTACAACTGTTACTACAACTGTTACTACAACTGTTACTACAACCATTACTACAACTGTTACTACAACTGTTACTACAACTGTTACTACAACCGTTACTACAACTGTTACTACAACCATTACTACAACCGTTACTACAACTGTTACTACAACTGTTACTACAACTGATACTATAACCGTTACTACAACAGTTAACTGATACTATATCCGTTACTATTATCATCATAAATAAATAAAAAATACATATAAAACATTTAGCTGTGGTGTAGGGCTGTAGCGATACACTAATCTCACGATACGATACTCGATATTCAGCCAACGATACGATTCGATATAATCCGATACACTTACATCATTTTCTGAAAGATTTAAAGGGGACAGAGTGAATTTGGTGACATCTTGTGAGTGTTTCATTTACTTGGATTGAATTAACTGAACTGAAAACTAAAATCATCAATTACACAATATATGTCTCTGACTGGACAGAGAGTCTACAGCTTGCAAATGCTGGACAAAATGTTACTACAACCTACTAGTAGAGACGTATTATTATTACATAGAGACGTAGCTAAATTTACTGTAGGCTACAATCTGTAGTCAATCTCTTCACGTTAAACCGAACTTTTATTTTGACGGGTTGCCGTGATTACCAGTGTCTGTGTTCATGATGATATGACAGTGGGTGCGCGTCTCATTCTCATTCAGCTCCCTAGTTCAGTCAGGGATCAGCCCATTGACTTGTGTCCTGATCAGTGCCCTGACTACTGAACCAGGAGCTGAATGAGACGCAGCCAGTTTTCTCAAATGAAACGGTAAATTCTCATGAAGTGACGGTTTATGCCTTCATGTCTGCAGAGACTACAAGAGCGAGTGCGCGCGCGGCGCTCGTCATCCACACAGACGCAGAACATGCAGGAGTAATATTTAAATAGTTTTTTGCAGTTTATTATTTACAGACACTAGTATATATTCGGCTTCAGTCTGGAGCCCTGCGCTTAAATGAACACGGAAGCGACTGAACGCAGCTGCTATGGTGAGCTATTTTTAGAACAGACCCGCGGGCAACTCGTGTGGTCCTCGCGGGCGACTCATGTTGTTGACCCCTGAGTCTAAGTCGTCGCTTTCCTTCTTCTTTTTAAACCCAAAGTGCTCCCACACATCTGCTTTTAAGCATGAAGGCGCTGGATTTATATTCGCCGCCATTTTTTTTAATCTCCTCGCTCTGACTCCGTAAACAGGAAGAGGTAGACGTCGGCGTCTGTGTAAAGTTAGTTGTACGGGTAACTTGCTCTACAGCGATACTAGCGGCTGGCTGACCATATCGCTCTTCCTGCAACGCAAATGGGGGTAAACACGGGGATTTGAATGGGACTTCTGTATCGATACTCGTGGCTTAAAAATCGATACTTTCTTGGGAGAAAAAATATCGATTTATATCGCAGAATCGATAAAATTGCCCAGCCCTACTGTGGTGCCCAAATTGGTACCGGCTACTGGAGTTTAGGGACTGGGACATCCAGCCCTACTGGTGTGATTCCGCCTGTTTGTGCGCGGCGTGTGATTCCGCCTGTGTGTGCGCGGCGTGTGACTCCGCCTGTGTGTGCGCGGCGTGTGATTCCGCCTGTTTGTGCGCGGCGTGTGATTCCGCCTGTGTGTGCGCGGCGTGTGACTCCGCCTGTGTGTGCGCGGCGTGTGACTCCGCCTGTGTGTGCGCGGCGTGTGACTCCGCCTGTGTGTGTGTGGCGTGTGACTCCGCCTGTGTGTGCGCGGCGTGTGACTCCGCCTGTGTGTGCGCGGCGTGTGACTCCGCCTGTGTGTGCGCGGCGTGTGACTCCGCCTGTGTGTGTGCGGCGTGTGACTCCGCCTGTGTGTGTGCGGCGTGTGATTCCGCCTGTGTGTGTGCGGCGTGTGATTCCGCCTGTGTGCGTGCGGCGTGTGATTCCGCCTGTGTGCGCGGCGTGTGATTCCGCCTGTGTGTGCGCGGCGTGTGATTCCGCCTGTGTGTGTGCGGCGTGTGACTCCCCCTGTGTGTGTGCGGCGTGTGACTCCCCCTGTGTGTGTGCGGCGTGTGATTCCGCCTGTGTGTGTGCGGCGTGTGACTCCCCCTGTGTGTGTGCGGCGTGTGACTCCCCCTGTGTGTGTGCGGCGTGTGATTCCGCCTGTGTGTACGCGGCGTGTGACTCCGCCTGTGTGTGTGCGGCGTGTGACTCCGCCTGTGTGTGTGCGGTGTGTGATTCCGCCTGTGTGTGTGCGGCGTGTGATTCCGCCTGTGTGTACGCGGCGTGTGATTCCGCCTGTGTGTACGCGGCGTGTGACTCCGCCTGTGTGTGTGTGGCGTGTGATTCCGCCTGTGTGTGTGCGGTGTGTGATTCCGCCTGTGTGTGCGCGGTGTGTGATTCCGCCTGTGTGTGCGCGGCGTGTGATTCCGCCTGTGTGTGCGCGGCGTGTGATTCCGCCTGTGTGTGCGCGGCGTGTGATTCCGCCTGTGTGTGTGCGGCGTGTGACTCCGCCTGTGTGTGAGATTCCGCCTGTGTGTGAGATTCCGCCTGTGTGTGCGCGGCGTGTGATTCCGCCTGTGTGTGTGATTCCGCCTGTGTGTGCGCGGCGTGTGATTCCGCCTGTGTGTGCGGCGTGTGACTCCGCCTGTGTGTGCGCGGCGTGTGACTCCGCCTGTGTGTGCGCGGCGTGTGATTTCACCTGTGTGTGTGTGTGGCGTGTGATTCCGCCTGCGTGTTTGTGGCGTGTGATTCCGCCTGCGTGTGTGCGGCGTGTGATTCCGCCTGTGTGTGTGTGTGGCGTGTGACTCCGCCTGCGTGTGTGCGGCGTGTGATTCCGCCTGTGTGTGCGCGCCGTGTGATTCCGCCTGCGTGTGTGCGGCGTGTGACTCCGCCTGTGTGTGCGCGGCGTGTGATTCCGCCTGTGTGTGCGCGCCGTGTGATTACGCCTGTGTGTGCGCGGCGTGTGTCTCCGCCTGTGTGTGCGCGGCGTGTGATTCCGCCTGTGTGTGCGCGGCGTGTGATTCCGCCTGTGTGTGTGTGGCGTGACTCCTCCTGTGTGTGCGCGGCGTGTGATTCCGCCTGTGTGTGCGCGGCGTGTGATTCCGCCTGTGTGTGCGCGGCGTGTGATTCCGCCTGTGTGTGCGCGGCGTGTGATTCCGCCTGTGTGTGTGTGTGGGATGTGATTCCACCTGTGTGTGTGTGGCGTGTGATTCCGCCTGTGTGTGTGCGGCGTGTGATTCCGCCTGTGTGTGTGCGGCGTGTGATTTCCGCCTGTGTGTGTGTGGCGTGTGATTCCGCCTGCGTGTTTGTGGCGTGTGATTCCGCCTGCGTGTGTGCGGCGTGTGATTCCGCCTGTGTGTGTGTGCGGCGTGTGACTCCGCCTGTGTGTGCGCGGCGTGTGATTCCGCCTGTGTGTGCGCGGCGTGTGATTCCGCCTGTGTGTGTGTGGCGTGTGACTCCTCCTGTGTGTGCGCGGCGTGTGATTCCGCCTGTGTGTGTGCGGCGTGTGATTCCGCCTGTGTGTGTGTGGGATGTGATTCCACCTGTGTGTGTGTGGCGTGTGATTCCGCCTGTGTGTGTACGCCGAAACGAACCATTATGTGTGTGTGTGTGTGTCCACAATGTAAATGGATTTATAAACATACTAAATGATGTTTTTATGAAAATGTAAAAATGCAGAATATGTTTCTTGTGATGGGTAGGTTTAGGGGCAGTGTGTGTGTGTGTGTGTGTGTGTGTGTGTGAGTGTGTTAATGGTTGGTGCGTGTGTGTGTGTGTTAGTGGATGGTGTGTGTGAGTGAGTGTGTTAATGGTTGCTGTGTGTGTGTGTGTGAGTGAGTGAGTTAGTGGATGGTGTGTGTGAGTGAGTGTGTTAATGGATGATGCGTGTGTGTGTGTGTGTGTGTGTGTGTGAGTGAGTGAGTGTGTTAATGGTTGGTGTGTGTGTGAGTGAGAGTGTTAATGGATGATGCGCATGTGTGAGTGAGTGAGTGAGTGAGTGAGTGAGTGAGTGTGTGTGTGTTAATGGTTGGTGTGCGTG
>NC_137104.1:57938537-58069932 GCF_949357685.1 Gobio gobio
GGAAGTGCTCTAAAACTTCCCGGCTGCGTTGACCTCTGACCTCAGAAAACACAGTGGACCAACACCAGCGCATGACATGGCACCCCAAACCATCACTGACTGTGGAAACTTTACACTGGAGCTCCAGCAGTGTGGATTGTGTGCCTCTCCTCTCTTCCTCCAGACTCTGGGACCCTGATTGACTTCATCAGAGAACATAACTTTAGCCACTCAGCAGCTCCAGTCCTGTCTGTCTTTAGCCCAGGCGAGACGCTTCTGACGCTGTCTGTTGGTCTAGAGTACGACAGCTGAAACCCATGTCTTGCGTACGTCTGTGTGTAGTGGTTCTTGAAGCACTGACTCCAGTCCACTCTTTGTGAATCTGCTCCACATTTTTGAATGGGTTTTGTTTCACAATCCTCTCCAGGGTGCGGTTATCCCTATTGCTCGTACACTTTTTTTCTAGCACATCTTTTCCTTCCCTTCGCCTCTCTATTAATGTACTTGGACACAGAGCTCTGAGAACAGCCAGCCTCTTTTGCGATGACCTTTTGTGTCTTGCCCTCCTTGTGCAAGGGGTCAAAGGTCGTCTTCTGGACAGCTGTCAGGTCAGCTTCTTCCCCATGATTGTGTCGCCTACAGAACTAGACTGAGAGACCATTTAAAGGCCTTTGCAGGTGTTTTGAGTTCATCAGCTGATTAGAGTGTGGCTCCAGGTGTCTTCAATATTCAACCTTTTCACAATATTTTAATTTTCTGAGATACTGAATTTGGGATTGTCCTTAGTTGTCTGTTATAATCATCAAAATTAAAAGAAATAAACATTTGAAATATATCAGTCTGTGTGTAATGAATGAATATGATATGCAAGTTTCACTTTTTGAATAGAATTAGTGAAATAAAACAACTTTTTGATGATATTCTAATTATATGACCAGCACTTGTATACCATAGGTCAGAGCTGCCTGTGTTAAGGGTGTTTAGTAGTTGGGTATTAATTCTGTCTAACAGACATATTCGGAAATGTGTGAAATGAGGCTTTGTGGTATGTAATGTCATATTATTTTATCAATGTTGTTATTATTTGCATTCCTTTATTGTTTATAGTCTAACTCATATTACTTAAGACAGCATGTTAGAAAAGTGAATAAATTGAATAATTCTTGGGATAAGCATTTCACAGATTTCTCTACTGTAATTATATAAACTATACACTCAAAAAAATGCTGGGTTAAAAACAACCCAAGTTGGGTTGAAAATGGACTAACCTAGCAATTGGGTTGTTTTAACCCAGCAGTTGGGTTAAATGTTTGCTTAAAACAACCTAATTGCTGGGTTAAAACAACCCAATTGCTAGGTTAGTCCATTTTCAACCCAACTTGGGTTGTTCCCTTTCGTTCAGTCACTACGACGTAACGTTAGTGACTAACGAATGGGGGTTTCGCTTAGAAGCCTATCAACTTCGAGTTTTGAGAAAACGCCCAATGGCGTGCCAATGCCATGGGGCATGCGGAATTTGCATACGTAGCTCCGCCTCACTGCGTGAGTATATAAGGAAGTACGAGGCAATATCGCATTATGTTTCTGCTTTCGGAGCCAAGAGTACCTACCTCTTCACTCCTACAGCCTTCTGAGACTCTGTCAGCTTCTTCGAGACGAGCAGCTTTCCAGTCGGTGTTGGTGTGACGGCGCGTTCCAGTGATCGCATACTTCCTGCCTGCTGATCTGTGCAGTGGTCTGCATCCAGCTGGTGTGTGTTTCCCTGGGCGCTTCGGCATCGACTGTGAAGTTTCCTCTCACAAAAGAGCTTGCACGTGACGCGTCCTTTTCAGGATGTTTCGTCCGTGCACTTCTGGGTGCGGTAGATCGCTTTTCTCTTTCGACGGGCACGAGCGCTGTGTGACGTGTTTGGGCTTTCAGCACGCTCAGGCAGCGCTCGTGGATGACTCATGTTCTCTCTGCGGGAACCTGGCCATCTCAGTGCTACGATCGAGACTCCGTGAATTCCGTGCTGATGCCGGAACGAGAGTCCCCTCCGTCCCCCCCCAATCTGCGGTCTCCTCTGGAGGCGGCACTTTGGCTGGTGACCAGGGTGATCTGAGGGTGACGGTGTGGAATAAAGCTCCGACGCTAGTTCCTCGGCCCACACCCCCCTCTCAGGCACTTGACCCGGCCCGCGCTCAGGCGTCTACATCGGGGCCGGCTCCTGCTGTCCCGACTGTGGCGTTTGGCGCGGCGGAGGAGGAGGTGATGTCTATCGCCGCATCACAAGGTGGGCTGGAGTCATCTGAGGATGAGGATTCGGCTGTGCTGCCACCTTCGGGTGTCCCAGCATTGCCCGAGTCGGACCCAGAGTTGACAGCCATGCTCTCTCGGGCCGCCGCAGCGCTTGGACTGGAGTGGAACCCTCCGCCTCAGCCCGAGCGTTCGCGGTTGGATGATTGGTTTTTGGGGGCGGCGCGTTCGGACACCCGTCCGGCCGCTCCTCCAATACCTTTCTTCCCCGAGGTGCATGAAGAGGTCGCGCGTTCCTGGAAGGCCCCGTTGTCTTCCCGTGAACGTTTGGCGGCCTCTTCCGCCTTCACCTCTCTCGATGGAGCCGCGGCTCATGGGTACACTGGGGTCCCCCCAGTCGAACGTTCTGTTGCGATGCAACTGTGTCCACAGAGCGCTTCGTCCTGGCGTGGTGACCCAAAGCACCCCTCCAAGGCCTGTAGGTTTTCGTCATCTCTGGTGGCGAAGTCCTATAGAGCTGCGGGGCAGGCCGCCGCTTCTTTGCATACCATGGCAACTCTTCAGGCTTACCAAGCCAAGTTGCTGTGCGATATGCACGAGAGAGGGGCTGATCCAGGGCTCAGCAATGAGTTGCGTGCCGCCACCGACCTCGCTCTCCGGGCGACGAAGGTGACCGCGCGCTCCCTGGGTCAGGTGATGTCCACAAATGTGGTCCAGGAGAGACACTTATGGCTCACCCTGTCTGATATGCGCGACGCCGAGCGAACACGTTTCCTCGACGCCCCCATATCACAGGATGGGCCGCTCAGAAGCAGACTGAGGCAATAAAATACATCCTGCCCCGGCGGTCAGCTGCTGCCTCCACCCCACCGCCCGCGCAGGTGCCTCAGCCTGCTCGCCGCCGAGGACGTCCTCCCGCGGCTTCCTCCGCCTCTGCGCCACCCAAGCAGCAGCCTCCACCCGGGCCGCGCAGAGGCAGCCGCAGGAAGGCGTCCCAGTCCGCTCCAGCCCCGCAGCCCGCGAAGAAACGCCAGGCTAAGCGGCGCTCCTGATGCGGACGGCTCAGGGATGGGCAGTTCTTTCCAGGAGACGGCGGCAGGGCCGCTCCTTCCCCCGGTGGAGGGCCGGGGGAGAATCTTTTGTTCAGCTGCTGGCCCCCGGGTCAGCAGCACCCTAATGTGGTTAAAGAAAGAACTGACAAACCCATCCCTGAGCCCCCAGAGATCGGTGACGGCAGTGCGCGCCACCCTCGGGTCACGCCACTCTCGTCCCTCTCTGTCGCCAGCCCCCTGGCAGAGCAGACCCCCGTGGAACGCGAGTCCTTCCCTGGTCTCCTCTGTCAGGGCGCAGCCGTTAACCGTGCTCCGACCCGGGGACGCCCAACAGCCTCCCCTGTCCGCGCCGGTAACGCTGCCTCGCTGCCCCACCCGGGGTACGCCTACTGTCCGTATGACCCCGTTGGTGCAGTCTCTGGAAACCTGGCTTCAGCTTCCGGGGCTGTCCCGCTGGGTTGCCCGGACCGTCAGGCTCGGCTACGCGATTCAGTTCGCGCAGGCTCCTCCCCGTTACAGGGGAGTCCGCTATACCGTGACCGGGGCCCATGTCCCCGTCATGCGTGCGGAGATTGCCACTCTACTGGCGAAGGGTGCGATCGAGCCTGTCCCTCCAGCCGAAATGAGGTCGGGGTTCTACAGCCCCTACTTCATTGTACCCAAGAAAACCGGTGGGTTACGGCCAATCCTGGACCTTCGCATCTTGAACCGATCCCTTCACCGGCTTCCGTTCAAGATGTTGACTGCGAAACGCCTTTTCGAATGCGTTCGTCCGGACGATTGGTTTGCAGCGATCGACCTGAAGGACGCCTACTTCCATGTCTCCATCCTTCCTCGACACAGACCGTTCCTACGGTTTGCTTTCGAGGGGCGGGCATACCAGTACGCAGTTCTCCCATTCGGGTTATCTCTGTCCCCTCGCGTCTTCACGAAGATCGCCGAGGCAGCCCTTGCGCCCCTTTGGCAGCACGGGGTCCGCATCCTGAACTACCTCGACGACTGGCTCATACTAGGCCACTCTCGAGAGCAGGTTTGCGGACACAGAGATCTGGTTCTCCACCACTTAACCCGTCTGGGCCTTCGGGTCAACTGGGAGAAGAGCAAACTCTGCCCAGTGCAGAGGATCTCTTTTCTCGGTATGGAGATCGACTCGGTCGCCATGTACGCGCAGCTTTCGAGCGAGCGCGCGCAGTCTCTGCTGACTTGCCTCCGACAAATCGAGAGCAAGAATGCGGTTCCACTGAAACTTTTTCAGAGGCTCCTGGGGCATATGGCATCTGCAGCCGCGGTAACGCCGCTCGGATTGCTTCATATGAGACCGCTTCAGCACTGGCTTCGCGATCGAGTCCCGAGATGGGCATGGCAGTCTGGCACGCTCCGGATCCAAGTGACTCGGGCCTGCTTACAGACACTCACCCCGTGGTCGAACCTCAGCTTTCTACGGGCCGGTGTGCCCTTAGAACGAGTTTCCAGGCATGTTGTCGTATCGACGGATGCCTCTGCCACGGGCTGGGGTGCCATGTGCAATGGACAAGCAGCCGCGGGCTCCTGGACAGGACCCCAGCGCCTCCTGCATGTCAATTGCCTCGAGTTGCTGGCAGTACGGTTCGCCCTGCACCGCTTCCGAGCGTTGCTGAAGGGTCAACATGTGCTTGTCCGGACAGACAACACGGCCGTAGTAGCGTACATCAACCACCAGGGCGGTCTACGCTCCCGCCGCATGTCTCAACTCGCCCGCCATCTCGTCTTATGGAGTCAGAAGCGCCTGAGGTCCCTTCGTGCTGTCCATATTCCGGGAGTCCTGAACCACGCAGCCGACGAGCTCTCGCGGTTTCAGCCTCTCCCGGGAGAATGGAGACTCCATCCCCGGACGGTTCAGCTGATTTGGGAACAGTTCGGCGACGCACAGGTAGACCTGTTTGCCTCCCACGACTCTTCCCACTGCAGCCTGTATTATTCCCTGACCGAGGGCACGCTCGGCACGGATGCACTGCCGCACAGCTGGCCGCGGGGCCTACGCAAATATGCGTTTCCCCCAGTGAGCCTACTCGCACAGCTTCTGTGCAAGATCAGGGAGGACAAGGAGCAGGTCCTTTTGGTCGCCCCGTACTGGCACGGCCGGACCTGGTTCCCCGAACTCATTCTCCTTGCGACAGCCCCTCCCTGGCCTATTCCTCTGAGACCGGACCTCCTCACTCAGAGACGGGGCACCCATTGGCACCCGCGTCCCGACCTTTGGAACCTCCACGTGTGGCTCCTAGACGGGACCCGGCAGGTTTGAGTGGCCTACCACCTACGGTGGTCGCCACCATCACTTCCGCTAGGGCAGAGTCCACTCGGCATGCCTATGCGTTGAAGTGGAACCTCTTCGTCACCTGGTGCTCTTCCCGCCAAGAAGACCCCTGGAAATGTCCGATCGGGTCCGTGCTTGAGTTTCTCCAAGAGGGGCTGGAGCGAAGGCTGTCTCCCTCCACCCTCAAGGTATATGTGGCCGCAATATCTGCCCACCACGATCTCTTGGAGAACAAAAAGGTAAGTCAGCACGACCTGATCATCAGGTTCCTGAGGGGAGCGAGGAGACTGAATCCTCCTCGCTCTCCTCTCGTACCCTCTTGGGACCTCGCAGTAGTACTAACTGCTCTGCAGAGACCTCCCTTTGAGCCTTTGCGGTCGGTCGATATTAAGTTTCTGTCTATGAAGACGGCTCTGCTGACCGCATTGGCCTCAGTCAAGAGGGTCGGGGACCTGCAGGCATTTTCGGTTGACGAAGCGTGCCTGGAGTTCGGGCCGGCTAACTCTCACGTGATCCTGAGACCCCGGCCTGGATATGTGCCCAAGGTTCCCACCACTCCGTTCAAGGACCAGGTGGTGAACCTGCAAGCGCTGCCTTTGGAGGAGGCAGACCCAGCCTTGGCATTGCTCTGTCCAGTACGCGCTCTCCGCGCCTACGTAGACATGACGCAGTGTTTCAGGACCTCAGACCAGCTCTTTGTCTGTTATGGTGGAGAGCGGAAGGGAAGTGCTCTCTCAAAGCAAAGGCTGTCTCACTGGATAGTGGACACCATTGCTTTGGCTTACCAGCAGCAAGGCCGACCATGTCCCCTTGGTGTGAGGGCACACTCCACCCGGAATGTGGCTTCCTCTTGGGCTCTAGCGCATGGCGCCTCGCTAGCAGACATCTGCAGAGCTGCAGGCTGGGCGACACCCAACACATTCGCCAGATTCTACAATCTCCGAGTGGAGCCAGTGTCCGACTATGTACTCGCCCCCCCGAGGGGCCGGTGATGGGCCAGGCTCAGGTGTCTTCGCTTGCTCGCCACTCCACTCCACGGACTGGATACGTGCGATATTTTCCTCAGGTGAGCTCCCCGAGAGCCCTGAGCTCCTCCAGCACTGTCGACGCCGACATCAGTTCAGTCTGCCCTCTCGAGCCCAGACCCTCATGTCCGGCCAGGTGCCCCATGTGCATGGTTCCCTCCGGCGACCCCCACATGTGTATTTCACCGTAAGTCTCCGCAGTGAGCGGGTTTCTTCCCTTGGCGTGTCCCCGCCACCCCTAGGGTTAAAAATCCACCTTCGGCTGGTACCCTAGAGATCTTCCATATGCAGCCCTCTCCGGGTCATATGTGTCTCTTAAGTCCTCCCCACGGGTAGGCATCTTGGCATTCCCTCACTGGGATATGCTTCCCAGTGTACCTTGGTAATCCTGTGTTAAGTGGGAGTCCTTGGTCCGTACTAGTCTTACGACAGGGAACTCACACTTACGCAGGGCGCTGGAAGACGGCTGAGTGGCGGGATTATATTGGGACCCCCATTCGTTAGTCACTAACGTTACGTCGTAGTGACTGAACGAAAGGGAACGTCTCGGTTACGGATGTAACCCTCGTTCCCTGAGGAGGGAACGGAGACGTAACGTCCCCTTGCCACATCAGCTGTGTTGCCTGGAACGCAGGAGTTCAGTCTTGGCTCCTCAAGCAGGTAACATAATGCGATATTGCCTCGTACTTCCTTATATACTCACGCAGTGAGGCGGAGCTACGTATGCAAATTCCGCATGCCCCATGGCATTGGCACGCCATTGGGCGTTTTCTCAAAACTCGAAGTTGATAGGCTTCTAAGCGAAACCCCCATTCGTTAGTCACTAACGTTACGTCTCCGTTCCCTCCTCAGGGAACGAGGGTTACATCCGTAACCGAGACGTTTTTAACCCAGCATTTTTTAGAGTGTGGAGTTAGTAGATCAGTTATGACACACGTGTGTTTATTGAAGCGATCTGTGTCTCCCTCTAGTGTTCAACATCCGCTTTACACACTCTCTCAATAACACACACAGGTTACTCACTCAGACACAAACATCTGTATTATACAGAACAATCTGTCTACATTCTCTTTTCAAACATAAGACTTGAGTTCAAAACAATAACATCCGCCAAAACTGAATAAAACAGGAATATAATATTATCAAATAATATCAAATCATTTAGAGGTAAGGGTCCGTTCTTCATTCATCTCTTAACCCGTCTGAGATGATCTGACTGATCCCAGATCAGATATAATATCTGATGAAATGATCTGAGATCAGTGTGTGTTCCTGAAGAAGACAGACGCATCGATACTCGAACCACCTGACGAAAAACTTCTGGACCTTATAAAGAAACAGCCAAACGACCAAACAACATAGAGTTAGAACAGATCAATGGACTGTGCACTGTTTTAAACATGATTCCCAATTATTTATAGTCACGGTTTTATAGTATTTGTACACCCTTTACAGTTTTATTTCAATGTTGTAATTTATTTTTAATTAAATTTGAAGCAGATTTGTTTCATGACAGTTTTAAAGTCTCTTTAGGGTCATCATGTTATCTGCTTCTCCTGCGCCGCATCAAGCCATCCCATAATATCCGTCATCACTCACATTCGTGCAGGGCTCAGAGTAATGTGTGTAAGACAATTACAAAGTCATTATTCCATCACAAATAAATCTCTCAATCATCAAAAGTGGCTGTGTCTATAGGATAATACACAACATTATAATATTATTTTCAAATAAATATTTATATTATTACTGGCCCTGGGGCCTATACCATGAAGCCGGTTTAGCTGGCTAGCCAGATATGTTTAAGCTTAGTTTGTGCCAATCCTGGGTTTTGGGTACCATTAAAGTGTTTTGGCTTTAGCTGTGTTCATCTCCATAGTAACTGACGCTCCACGGCTAACCTGCTCCAGGACAGGTTATGTTCTGGATTTAATTAGAGATCTTAAACTGAAATTGGATCAATCAGCTGTGAGCAAAGTGACACGCCTCTGATGCAATGAAGCCACTCCCCCTGTTTCTACTCCACATTAAAGGTCACTAGATAGCAAATGGTTTTTAAAGACTAAAGTGTCTGGCTTTTAACAATGCTTATTTATTATAATAATAATTTTGAATGACTTAGATATAATTTATGTAATTATTACACCCCTAATCAATTGCACATGTATAATTTTAGTTAATCAATCATTAATAGGCACATAGTTAAAATTAATATAAATAGCCTATATAAAGGTCATACAAATACGCTTTAAAATCAATAAATAAAGCTATACAAATGACTACATGTGCACTAGGTAGTGAAGTACACTAGGTAGTGTACACTTGGTAGTAAAGAACACTAGGTAATGTACATTAGGTAGTGAGAGACATAATCTAAAAAAATATCCAGAAATCACAATGTCTGATTTTTTAACTATTTATTTGTATGATACAGCTGCACATAAGTATTTGAACACCTGTCTATCAGCTAGAATTCTGAACCTCAAAGACCTGTTAGTCTGCCTTTAAAATGTCCACCTCCACTCCATTTATTATCCTAAATTAGATTAGATTAGATTAGATTATATTAGATTATATTAGATTAGATTAGATTAGATTAGATTCAACTTTATTGTCATTACACAAGTACAGGTACAAGGCAACGAAATGCAGTTTAGGTCTAACCAGAAGTGCAATAGCAGCAAGTGCAGGATATACAACGTTTGCATAAGTGCAGGACATGGATATGTACTGAGTATATATAAATAGAGAGATGGTTATTACTATAGACAGAACTGAATTTACAGGTGAATATATACAGTGAATAAATATACAGATGGCTATTACTATAAACAGAATTTACAGGTGAATATGTACTATGAATATAATATACAGATGGCTATTACTACCCCAAATCAGAAAAAGTTGGGACAGTATGGAAAACGCAAAAAAAGAAAGAAAAAAGAAGAAGTGATTTCTAAATTTACTTTGACTTGTATTTCATTGCAGACAATATGAACTCAAAATATTTCATGTTTTGTCTGGTCAACTTCATGTCATTTGTAAATATGCATCCTTTCCTGTCATTCAGACCTGCAACACATTTCAAAAAAAGTTGGGACAGTAAAGCATTTACCACTTTGTAATGTTGCCATTCCTTTTCACAACACTTAAAAGACGTTTAGGGACTGAAGACACCAAGTGATGAAGTGTTTCAGGTGTAATTTTGTCCCATTCTTCCTGCAAACAAGTCTTAAGGTGGGCAACAGTTCGGGGTCTTCGTTGTCCACATTCTCTATTGGAGACAGGTCAGGACTGAGGCAGGCCAGTCAAGTACCCGAACCCTCTTCCTCCACAGCCAGGACTGCAGAATGTGTGCAGAATGTGCTTTTGCATTGTCTTGTTGAAATATGCATGGACGTCCCTGGAAAAGATGTCTTCTTGAAGGCAGCAAATTATTCTCCAAAATCTCTGTGCTTTTCAGCATTAATGGTGCCTTCACAGAAGTGCAAGTTACCTTTGCCAAGGGCACTGACACAACCCCATACCATGACAGACCCTGGCTTCTGGACTTGCTGCTGGTAACAGTCTGGATGATCCTTTTCTTCTTTGGTCCGGAGCACACGTTATGTTATGTTATGCACTGTTGAATGTGAAATATCCAAATCTCTTCCTATCTTTCTTTGAGGAACATTGTTTTTAAACATTTCAGTAATATTCTCACGTATTTGTTGGCAAACTGGCGATCCTCGGCCCATCTTTGCTCCTAAAGGATTAGACCTTTCTTGGATGCTGCTTTTGTACCAAATCATAATTACAATCACCTGTTGACATCACCTGTTTCAAATCACATCATTATTTAACCATTTTACCTCATTACTAGGCCTAAATTGCTCCTGTCCCAACTTTTTTTGAAATGTGTGTCTGAATGACAGGAAAGGATGCATATTTACAAATGACATGAAGTTGACCAGACAAAACATGAAATATTTTGTGTTCATATTGTCTAAAATGAAATACAAGTCAAAGTAAATTTAGAAATCACTTCTTTTTTTTTTTTTTGCGTTTTCCATACGGTCCCAACTTTTTCTGATTTGGGGTTGTACTATAAACAGAATTTTACAATTAAATGTTTGGCTAAGATGAGGAATATAGCAGTGGATTAAGGTAGTGCAATAAATTATGGACAGAAGCTATCCGAAAAAAGTGTAAAAGTGCAGTGGAAAGGGGTTGCATATTATAGTTAAAAGTACGGTGCAAAATGCAAATGTAAACAGTAGGTACTGTAAATAACAGTCTGCAGTGCAAATTAGCATAATCCAGTTAAGGTATGGTAGTGCAAGATACATAAGTGAACAGTTGTTACTGTAATAAACAGTCGGTTGTGCAAATAACAAAGTGAAGGCAGATGTGAGGTAGGAGAGTTATCAGTATATGAGGGAAGTGGATCAACGGGGGTTTGAGTTCAGTAAAGAGACAGCTCTGGGGAAAAAACTGTTCTTTAGTCTGCTGGTCCTGGTCCGGTGGATCCTGAAACGCCTGCCGGAGGGCAGGAGAGAAAACAGTCTGTGGGCTGGGTGAGAGGAGTCCTTGAGGATGCTGGAGCTTGATGCAGGCAGCGTTTCCTCTGGATGTGCTCGATGGCAGGCAGTGGAGTCCCTGTGATGCGCTGGGCAGTTTTCACCACCCGCTGCAGAGCCTTGCGCTCCGCAACAGAGCAGCTCCCATACCACACTGCCACACAGTTGGTCAGGATGCTTTCTATTGCGCAGCGATAGAAGTTCACCAGGATAGCCGAGGAGAGCTGATTCTTCCTCAGTGTCCTCAGGAAGAAGAGGCGCTGGTGAGCCTTCTTGACCAGGCTGGAGGTGTTGGTTGTCCACGACATGTCCGCCGAGATGTGGATCCCCAGGAACTTGAAACTGGAGACACGTTCAACAGCCATTCCATTGATGTGGATGGTGTCGTGTGTGCCTCTTGACTCCTTCCTGAAGTCCACGATGAGCTCCTTCGTTTTGGTGGTGTTGAGGAGCAGGTTATTTTCAGTGCACCATGTGGCCAGGTGCTGGATCTCCTCCCTATAGGCAGTCTCATCGTTGTTGCTGATGAGACCAATCACCGAAGTGTCATCCGCAAACTTGACGATGGAATTAGATCCATACACAGGCTTGCAGTCGGAGGTGAAGAGGGAGTAGAGAAACGGGCTTAGCACACAGCCCTGTGGTACACCAGTGTTAAGAGTGATGGATGTGGAGCAGGTGAGTCCTGATCGAACATTCTGGGGTCTGTCAGTTAGGAAGTCCAAAATCCAGTTACACATTGAGGTGTTGATGCCCAGGTCTCCAAGTTTAGCTATTAACTTGGTTGGGGTGACAGTGTTGAATGCTGAGCTGAAGTCAACAAACAGCATACGTGCATAAGTGTTCTTATTGTCCAGGTGAGTGAGCACAGGGTGCAGTGCCATGGAAACGGCATCTTCTGAGCTCCTATTGCTGCGGTAGGTAGCAATAGGATATGCAATAAAGCAATATTATATGCAATAAAGGTAATAAAAAAGAACAATGCCATTTAACTTAAATGTGTAATTTTTTTCTTTCTAAATAACAGTTTTTAACATAAAACTATGAAAGTTGCAGCTCCAATTTGGCTGAGGGCAAGGACAGGAGTAGTCATTTTAAAAAGTTATTAAGAAAAAGAAGAAAAGAATATCTGAGAACCTAACGAATTACATATTATCAGTCAGCTTTAGACATTTTTGGATGAAATACTTATTATGCACTGTAAACATTTCAAGGATAGATAATGTAAGTTTCTGGTAGAATGTCCCAATAATACTTCATGATATGGTTGCACCTTCACGTGCATTTTTCCTAATAACAAAATAGCTTAAAATAATAAATTTTTGGTTATATAATTAGGAGATCATCCCCTCATCTAATATGTAAGGACATTTATACATTTAAAGATTTTTTTTTCTTTCTGATGTCTGGACTGTATTTTCAGGTCTTTTGAAAAAATATAAACAAATAATTCAATATATTGGTACTGAATAGATATGAGAATTAAAAAATTCAGATTACAAATGTCATGTCCATAACACTGGATTTGCTGGTAGGCCTATTTTATGTATTTGTGAGACAACGTGTCTTCGCAGGCCCGCTGTTAGGCGAAACTGGGTTGCCAAAAAAAAAAACTCACAAAAAAAAAGATGGCAATACTCGCAGAGATGTAAAAGTGTAAAAGTGATGTTTATTTTACAGTGCTCGAGAAGTGGAAAACAGACCCAACGCTATATACAAAAGTAACAAAGAAGCAAAACTGTGCAAAAGAACAAAGAAAAGAAAAATATATATATAAATATATATACACACACGCCAACTACTTCAGGACAGACAATAAAGATCGCTCACGGCACCACACTTGCACGCTCACTCGCCAGGTAAACTGACCCAGATTTCTCTGTGGGGCTCCGTTTTATAGGCCAAGCCCCGCCCCCTTTCCGGTTAACCCCATTAACAACATACAGGTAAGTTAACAGGTAAGTATATACATTTACACCACACAACATCAATATATAAACACATATATTAACGAAATATTTATGGAAACCAAAATGTAATCAAAATAACAAACACAAAAGATAAACATAAAATTAATAAACACATAATAATAACACCAAATTTCCGTAACCCCCCCAGTAACGAACACTACAATGGACGAGCCGGCTTCCGGCTGCTTCACGCCGACACGCCACCCACAGCGGACCTGGCACTACTTATCCAGGCCGCAGGGTGGCGCTCGGGTTCGACCGGCCGATGGTGGAGAAGCAACGCGAAAGACCGGCAACACAGACGCTGACAAACACTCATGACGGTACAAACACAACAACAGGACAAAACATCAAACGAAAGACAAAGCTAATGGGTATGTATGTTAGGACAGTGTGAAAACAGTTTGGGGATGGAGATGGAGTGGATATGTATGCGTGTATGATGACCAAACCAGCGTTCATATTGGCGTGCGTGTGCACCCGCCCGCCACAGCAGGAACGGAGGACAAGGTAAGCAGGGGATGATTGGGTGTGTGTGTGTGTGTGTGTGTGTGTGTGTGTGTCGACCAACGGGCATAGGGACAGGTCACTCTGTCACATCACCTCCTCCCTCTCCAGGCCGCGAACTGACCGGATTCCGTGACAGGTAGTCGGCAATCCTGTTCTGGACCCCAGGTCGATGTCGGACCTTGAATTGGTATGGTTGTAGGGAAAGGTACCACCTAGTCACTCGAGAGTTGTGGTCCTTCATGGTTAGGGTTAGGGTTAGGGTTAGGGTTAGGGTTAGGGGAAATCGATCCAAGATCCGATCCCCGAAGGAATCGGAAATGGTTATGCACTCTCCACCCAACCGCTGACCACTAAAGACGGCTACTGGACGAGACCAGATATATATCATTATTAAAAAATAAAATAGAGGGCTAAAATTGCCAGGGTTCAAATCAAGAGGGCTATATTAACAAGGGTTTAATTTTATAAAAAAACGAAGGTTAGGTTTTAGGCAGATGTGGTGAGGGGCATATAACTCCCGTCTATTTGGACATATATAACTCCCGTCTATTTGGACATAAGGAGACACTCGACGTCACAGGGGACGGAGAAAAAATTATGCGGCTCTTCAACATCACTCACAACAATGATGGAGGCCATTTTGACCAACTCAACGCCTATTTGGGCATGAAGAGAAAATTTTCCAAGGCTCTGCTACATCACCCACCTTTCAAATGATGGCAGCTGTACTCATTTTTACGGTCCCGTGTCATCCAGGCACACTCTCGCGACGCGTTTCGAACTTTCCAAAGGTTCTCATCAGGCGAATTGGGATGACAACTGTCTCTGTTCCCTCTCCAACTCCGTATGGTAGAGGGCGGGGTGCCCCTCCCACTGCTAAATACCTTTCAACACTGTATGGTGCTTCATAAATCGTTTTTTCAACCTCAATACATTTATTTTTTAATACCAATCAACACTGTATGGTGCTTCATAAATCGTTTTTTCACTATCAACACATTTGTTTTTAATTTTAAAATTTAATAACCATATATAAACAAAGCCCCATCCATCACCATCTGAAGCTCAGAGTTGGAGGACCTGGCGTGTTAGGGGAAATCGATCCAAGATCCGATCCCCGAAGGAATCGGAAATGGTTATGCACTCTCCACCCAACCGCTGACCACTAAAGACGGCTACTGGACGAGACCAGATATATATCATTATTAAAAAATAAAATAGAGGGCTAAAATTGCCAGGGTTCAAATCAAGAGGGCTATATTAACAAGGGTTTAATTTTATAAAAAAACGAAGGTTAGGTTTTAGGCAGATGTGGTGAGGGGCATATAACTCCCGTCTATTTGGACATATATAACTCCCGTCTATTTGGACATAAGGAGACACTCGACGTCACAGGGGACGGAGAAAAAATTATGCGGCTCTTCAACATCACTCACAACAATGATGGAGGCCATTTTGACCAACTCGACGCCTATTTGGGCATGAGTTAGGGTTAGGGTTAGGGTTAGGGTTAGGGTTAGGGTTAGGGTTAGGGTTAGGGTTAGGTTAGGTTAGGGTTAGGGTTAGGGTTAGGGTTAGGTGAATGAAGATCCAGGATCCGATTCCCGAAGGATTCGGAAACGGTTGTGCACTGTCCAGAGTACCACTGGCCGCCACGAGTCCACACACATACACACAGAGAGATATATATCATTATTAAAAAATAAAATAGGGCTAAAATTGCCAGGGTTCAAATCAAGAGGGCTATATTAACAAGGGTTTAATTTTATAAAAAAACGAAGGTTAGGTTTTAGGCAGATGTGGTGAGGGGCATATAACTCCCGTCTATTTGGACATATATAACTCCCGTCTATTTGGACATAAGGAGACACTCGACGTCACAGGGGACGGAGAAAAAATTATGCGGCTCTTCAACATCACTCACACCAATGATGGAGGCCATTTTGACCAACTCGACGCCTATTTGGGCATGAAGAGAAAATTTTCCAAGGCTCTGCTACATCACCCACCTTTCAAATGATGGCAGCTGTACTCATTTTTACGGTCCCGTGTCATCCAGGCACACTCTCGCGACGCGTTTCGAACTTTCCCAAGGTTCTCATCAGGCGAATTGGGATGACAACTGTTTCTGTTCCCTCTCCAACTCCATAGTGGTAGAGGGCGGGGTGCCCCTCCCACTGCTAAATACCTTTCAACACTGTATGGTGCTTCATAAATCGTTTTTTCACTATCAATACATTTGTTTTTAATTTTAAAATTTAATAACCATATATAAACAATCCAGCATGCGGTCAACCCGAGGTCCAGTCGTCTCGGCGCGGGCTGTGTTAGGTGAATGAAGATCCAGGATCCGATTCCCGAAGGATTCGGAAACGGTTGTGCACTGTCCAGAGTACCACTGGCCGCCACGAGTCCACACACATACACACAGAGAGATATATATCATTATTAAAAAATAAAATAGGGCTAAAATTGCCAGGGTTCAAATCAAGAGGGCTATATTAACAAGGGTTTAATTTTATAAAAAAACGAAGGTTAGGTTTTAGGCAGATGTGGTGAGGGGCATATAACTCCCGTCTATTTGGACATATGTAACTCCCGTCTATTTGGACATAAGGAGACACTCGACGTCACAGGGGACGGAGAAAAAATTATGCGGCTCTTCAACATCACTCACACCAATGATGGAGGCCATTTTGACCAACTCGACGCCTATTTGGGCATGAAGAGAAAATTTTCCAAGGCTCTGCTACATCACCCACCTTTCAAATGATGGCAGCTGTACTCATTTTTACGGTCCCGTGTCATCCAGGCACACTCTCGCGACGCGTTTCGAACTTTCCCAAGGTTCTCATCAGGCGAATTGGGATGACAACTGTTTCTGTTCCCTCTCCAACTCCATAGTGGTAGAGGGCGGGGTGCCCCTCCCACTGCTAAATACCTTTCAACACTGTATGGTGCTTCATAAATCGTTTTTTCACTATCAATACATTTGTTTTTAATTTTAAAATTTAATAACCATATATAAACAATCCAGCATGCGGTCAACCCGAGGTCCAGTCGTCTCGGCGCGGGCTGTGTTAGGTGAATGAAGATCCAGGATCCGATTCCCGAAGGATTCGGAAACGGTTGTGCACTGTCCAGAGTACCACTGGCCGCCACGAGTCCACACACATACACACAGAGAGATATATATCATTATTAAAAAATAAAATAGGGCTAAAATTGCCAGGGTTCAAATCAAGAGGGCTATATTAACAAGGGTTTAATTTTATAAAAAAACGAAGGTTAGGTTTTAGGCAGATGTGGTGAGGGGCATATAACTCCCGTCTATTTGGACATATATAACTCCCGTCTATTTGGACATAAGGAGACACTCGACGTCACAGGGGACGGAGAAAAAATTATGCGGCTCTTCAACATCACTCACACCAATGATGGAGGCCATTTTGACCAACTCGACGCCTATTTGGGCATGAAGAGAAAATTTTCCAAGGCTCTGCTACATCACCCACCTTTCAAATGATGGCAGCTGTACTCATTTTTACGGTCCCGTGTCATCCAGGCACACTCTCGCGACGCGTTTCGAACTTTCCCAAGGTTCTCATCAGGCGAATTGGGATGACAACTGTTTCTGTTCCCTCTCCAACTCCATAGTGGTAGAGGGCGGGGTGCCCCTCCCACTGCTAAATACCTTTCAACACTGTATGGTGCTTCATAAATCGTTTTTTCACTATCAATACATTTGTTTTTAATTTTAAAATTTAATAACCATATATAAACAATCCAGCATGCGGTCAACCCGAGGTCCAGTCGTCTCGGCGCGGGCTGTGTTAGGTGAATGAAGATCCAGGATCCGATTCCCGAAGGATTCGGAAACGGTTGTGCACTGTCCAGAGTACCACTGGCCGCCACGAGTCCACACACATACACACAGAGAGATATATATCATTATTAAAAAATAAAATAGGGCTAAAATTGCCAGGGTTCAAATCAAGAGGGCTATATTAACAAGGGTTTAATTTTATAAAAAAACGAAGGTTAGGTTTTAGGCAGATGTGGTGAGGGGCATATAACTCCCGTCTATTTGGACATATATAACTCCCGTCTATTTGGACATAAGGAGACACTCGACGTCACAGGGGACGGAGAAAAAATTATGCGGCTCTTCAACATCACTCACACCAATGATGGAGGCCATTTTGACCAACTCGACGCCTATTTGGGCATGAAGAGAAAATTTTCCAAGGCTCTGCTACATCACCCACCTTTCAAATGATGGCAGCTGTACTCATTTTTACGGTCCCGTGTCATCCAGGCACACTCTCGCGACGCGTTTCGAACTTTCCCAAGGTTCTCATCAGGCGAATTGGGATGACAACTGTTTCTGTTCCCTCTCCAACTCCATAGTGGTAGAGGGCGGGGTGCCCCTCCCACTGCTAAATACCTTTCAACACTGTATGGTGCTTCATAAATCGTTTTTTCACTATCAATACATTTGTTTTTAATTTTAAAATTTAATAACCATATATAAACAATCCAGCATGCGGTCAACCCGAGGTCCAGTCGTCTCGGCGCGGGCTGTGTTAGGTGAATGAAGATCCAGGATCCGATTCCCGAAGGATTCGGAAACGGTTGTGCACTGTCCAGAGTACCACTGGCCGCCACGAGTCCACACACATACACACAGAGAGATATATATCATTATTAAAAAATAAAATAGGGCTAAAATTGCCAGGGTTCAAATCAAGAGGGCTATATTAACAAGGGTTTAATTTTATAAAAAAACGAAGGTTAGGTTTTAGGCAGATGTGGTGAGGGGCATATAACTCCCGTCTATTTGGACATATATAACTCCCGTCTATTTGGACATAAGGAGACACTCGACGTCACAGGGGACGGAGAAAAAATTATGCGGCTCTTCAACATCACTCACACCAATGATGGAGGCCATTTTGACCAACTCGACGCCTATTTGGGCATGAAGAGAAAATTTTCCAAGGCTCTGCTACATCACCCACCTTTCAAATGATGGCAGCTGTACTCATTTTTACGGTCCCGTGTCATCCAGGCACACTCTCGCGACGCGTTTCGAACTTTCCCAAGGTTCTCATCAGGCGAATTGGGATGACAACTGTTTCTGTTCCCTCTCCAACTCCATAGTGGTAGAGGGCGGGGTGCCCCTCCCACTGCTAAATACCTTTCAACACTGTATGGTGCTTCATAAATCGTTTTTTCACTATCAATACATTTGTTTTTAATTTTAAAATTTAATAACCATATATAAACAATCCAGCATGCGGTCAACCCGAGGTCCAGTCGTCTCGGCGCGGGCTGTGTTAGGTGAATGAAGATCCAGGATCCGATTCCCGAAGGATTCGGAAACGGTTGTGCACTGTCCAGAGTACCACTGGCCGCCACGAGTCCACACACATACACACAGAGAGATATATATCATTATTAAAAAATAAAATAGGGCTAAAATTGCCAGGGTTCAAATCAAGAGGGCTATATTAACAAGGGTTTAATTTTATAAAAAAACGAAGGTTAGGTTTTAGGCAGATGTGGTGAGGGGCATATAACTCCCGTCTATTTGGACATATATAACTCCCGTCTATTTGGACATAAGGAGACACTCGACGTCACAGGGGACGGAGAAAAAATTATGCGGCTCTTCAACATCACTCACACCAATGATGGAGGCCATTTTGACCAACTCGACGCCTATTTGGGCATGAAGAGAAAATTTTCCAAGGCTCTGCTACATCACCCACCTTTCAAATGATGGCAGCTGTACTCATTTTTACGGTCCCGTGTCATCCAGGCACACTCTCGCGACGCGTTTCGAACTTTCCCAAGGTTCTCATCAGGCGAATTGGGATGACAACTGTTTCTGTTCCCTCTCCAACTCCATAGTGGTAGAGGGCGGGGTGCCCCTCCCACTGCTAAATACCTTTCAACACTGTATGGTGCTTCATAAATCGTTTTTTCACTATCAATACATTTGTTTTTAATTTTAAAATTTAATAACCATATATAAACAATCCAGCATGCGGTCAACCCGAGGTCCAGTCGTCTCGGCGCGGGCTGTGTTAGGTGAATGAAGATCCAGGATCCGATTCCCGAAGGATTCGGAAACGGTTGTGCACTGTCCAGAGTACCACTGGCCGCCACGAGTCCACACACATACACACAGAGAGATATATATCATTATTAAAAAATAAAATAGGGCTAAAATTGCCAGGGTTCAAATCAAGAGGGCTATATTAACAAGGGTTTAATTTTATAAAAAAACGAAGGTTAGGTTTTAGGCAGATGTGGTGAGGGGCATATAACTCCCGTCTATTTGGACATATATAACTCCCGTCTATTTGGACATAAGGAGACACTCGACGTCACAGGGGACGGAGAAAAAATTATGCGGCTCTTCAACATCACTCACACCAATGATGGAGGCCATTTTGACCAACTCGACGCCTATTTGGGCATGAAGAGAAAATTTTCCAAGGCTCTGCTACATCACCCACCTTTCAAATGATGGCAGCTGTACTCATTTTTACGGTCCCGTGTCATCCAGGCACACTCTCGCGACGCGTTTCGAACTTTCCCAAGGTTCTCATCAGGCGAATTGGGATGACAACTGTTTCTGTTCCCTCTCCAACTCCATAGTGGTAGAGGGCGGGGTGCCCCTCCCACTGCTAAATACCTTTCAACACTGTATGGTGCTTCATAAATCGTTTTTTCACTATCAATACATTTGTTTTTAATTTTAAAATTTAATAACCATATATAAACAATCCAGCATGCGGTCAACCCGAGGTCCAGTCGTCTCGGCGCGGGCTGTGTTAGGTGAATGAAGATCCAGGATCCGATTCCCGAAGGATTCGGAAACGGTTGTGCACTGTCCAGAGTACCACTGGCCGCCACGAGTCCACACACATACACACAGAGAGATATATATCATTATTAAAAAATAAAATAGGGCTAAAATTGCCAGGGTTCAAATCAAGAGGGCTATATTAACAAGGGTTTAATTTTATAAAAAAACGAAGGTTAGGTTTTAGGCAGATGTGGTGAGGGGCATATAACTCCCGTCTATTTGGACATATATAACTCCCGTCTATTTGGACATAAGGAGACACTCGACGTCACAGGGGACGGAGAAAAAATTATGCGGCTCTTCAACATCACTCACACCAATGATGGAGGCCATTTTGACCAACTCGACGCCTATTTGGGCATGAAGAGAAAATTTTCCAAGGCTCTGCTACATCACCCACCTTTCAAATGATGGCAGCTGTACTCATTTTTACGGTCCCGTGTCATCCAGGCACACTCTCGCGACGCGTTTCGAACTTTCCCAAGGTTCTCATCAGGCGAATTGGGATGACAACTGTTTCTGTTCCCTCTCCAACTCCATAGTGGTAGAGGGCGGGGTGCCCCTCCCACTGCTAAATACCTTTCAACACTGTATGGTGCTTCATAAATCGTTTTTTCACTATCAATACATTTGTTTTTAATTTTAAAATTTAATAACCATATATAAACAATCCAGCATGCGGTCAACCCGAGGTCCAGTCGTCTCGGCGCGGGCTGTGTTAGGTGAATGAAGATCCAGGATCCGATTCCCGAAGGATTCGGAAACGGTTGTGCACTGTCCAGAGTACCACTGGCCGCCACGAGTCCACACACATACACACAGAGAGATATATATCATTATTAAAAAATAAAATAGGGCTAAAATTGCCAGGGTTCAAATCAAGAGGGCTATATTAACAAGGGTTTAATTTTATAAAAAAACGAAGGTTAGGTTTTAGGCAGATGTGGTGAGGGGCATATAACTCCCGTCTATTTGGACATATATAACTCCCGTCTATTTGGACATAAGGAGACACTCGACGTCACAGGGGACGGAGAAAAAATTATGCGGCTCTTCAACATCACTCACACCAATGATGGAGGCCATTTTGACCAACTCGACGCCTATTTGGGCATGAAGAGAATATTTTCCAAGGCTCTGCTACATCACCCACCTTTCAAATGATGGCAGCTGTACTCATTTTTACGGTCCCGTGTCATCCAGGCACACTCTCGCGACGCGTTTCGAACTTTCCCAAGGTTCTCATCAGGCGAATTGGGATGACAACTGTTTCTGTTCCCTCTCCAACTCCATAGTGGTAGAGGGCGGGGTGCCCCTCCCACTGCTAAATACCTTTCAACACTGTATGGTGCTTCATAAATCGTTTTTTCACTATCAATACATTTGTTTTTAATTTTAAAATTTAATAACCATATATAAACAATCCAGCATGCGGTCAACCCGAGGTCCAGTCGTCTCGGCGCGGGCTGTGTTAGGTGAATGAAGATCCAGGATCCGATTCCCGAAGGATTCGGAAACGGTTGTGCACTGTCCAGAGTACCACTGGCCGCCACGAGTCCACACACATACACACAGAGAGATATATATCATTATTAAAAAATAAAATAGGGCTAAAATTGCCAGGGTTCAAATCAAGAGGGCTATATTAACAAGGGTTTAATTTTATAAAAAAACGAAGGTTAGGTTTTAGGCAGATGTGGTGAGGGGCATATAATTCCCGTCTATTTGGACATATATAACTCCCGTCTATTTGGACATAAGGAGACACTCGACGTCACAGGGGACGGAGAAAAAATTATGCGGCTCTTCAACATCACTCACACCAATGATGGAGGCCATTTTGACCAACTCGACGCCTATTTGGGCATGAAGAGAAAATTTTCCAAGGCTCTGCTACATCACCCACCTTTCAAATGATGGCAGCTGTACTCATTTTTACGGTCCCGTGTCATCCAGGCACACTCTCGCGACGCGTTTCGAACTTTCCCAAGGTTCTCATCAGGCGAATTGGGATGACAACTGTTTCTGTTCCCTCTCCAACTCCATAGTGGTAGAGGGCGGGGTGCCCCTCCCACTGCTAAATACCTTTCAACACTGTATGGTGCTTCATAAATCGTTTTTTCACTATCAATACATTTGTTTTTAATTTTAAAATTTAATAACCATATATAAACAATCCAGCATGCGGTCAACCCGAGGTCCAGTCGTCTCGGCGCGGGCTGTGTTAGGTGAATGAAGATCCAGGATCCGATTCCCGAAGGATTCGGAAACGGTTGTGCACTGTCCAGAGTACCACTGGCCGCCACGAGTCCACACACATACACACAGAGAGATATATATCATTATTAAAAAATAAAATAGGGCTAAAATTGCCAGGGTTCAAATCAAGAGGGCTATATTAACAAGGGTTTAATTTTATAAAAAAACGAAGGTTAGGTTTTAGGCAGATGTGGTGAGGGGCATATAACTCCCGTCTATTTGGACATATATAACTCCCGTCTATTTGGACATAAGGAGACACTCGACGTCACAGGGGACGGAGAAAAAATTATGCGGCTCTTCAACATCACTCACACCAATGATGGAGGCCATTTTGACCAACTCGACGCCTATTTGGGCATGAAGAGAAAATTTTCCAAGGCTCTGCTACATCACCCACCTTTCAAATGATGGCAGCTGTACTCATTTTTACGGTCCCGTGTCATCCAGGCACACTCTCGCGACGCGTTTCGAACTTTCCCAAGGTTCTCATCAGGCGAATTGGGATGACAACTGTTTCTGTTCCCTCTCCAACTCCATAGTGGTAGAGGGCGGGGTGCCCCTCCCACTGCTAAATACCTTTCAACACTGTATGGTGCTTCATAAATCGTTTTTTCACTATCAATACATTTGTTTTTAATTTTAAAATTTAATAACCATATATAAACAATCCAGCATGCGGTCAACCCGAGGTCCAGTCGTCTCGGCGCGGGCTGTGTTAGGTGAATGAAGATCCAGGATCCGATTCCCGAAGGATTCGGAAACGGTTGTGCACTGTCCAGAGTACCACTGGCCGCCACGAGTCCACACACATACACACAGAGAGATATATATCATTATTAAAAAATAAAATAGGGCTAAAATTGCCAGGGTTCAAATCAAGAGGGCTATATTAACAAGGGTATAATTTTATAAAAAAACGAAGGTTAGGTTTTAGGCAGATGTGGTGAGGGGCATATAACTCCCGTCTATTTGGACATATATAACTCCCGTCTATTTGGACATAAGGAGACACTCGACGTCACAGGGGACGGAGAAAAAATTATGCGGCTCTTCAACATCACTCACACCAATGATGGAGGCCATTTTGACCAACTCGACGCCTATTTGGGCATGAAGAGAAAATTTTCCAAGGCTCTGCTACATCACCCACCTTTCAAATGATGGCAGCTGTACTCATTTTTACGGTCCCGTGTCATCCAGGCACACTCTCGCGACGCGTTTCGAACTTTCCCAAGGTTCTCATCAGGCGAATTGGGATGACAACTGTTTCTGTTCCCTCTCCTACTCCATAGTGGTAGAGGGCGGGGTGCCCCTCCCACTGCTAAATACCTTTCAACACTGTATGGTGCTTCATAAATCGTTTTTTCACTATCAATACATTTGTTTTTAATTTTAAAATTTAATAACCATATATAAACAATCCAGCATGCGGTCAACCCGAGGTCCAGTCGTCTCGGCGCGGGCTGTGTTAGGTGAATGAAGATCCAGGATCCGATTCCCGAAGGATTCGGAAACGGTTGTGCACTGTCCAGAGTACCACTGGCCGCCACGAGTCCACACACATACACACAGAGAGATATATATCATTATTAAAAAATAAAATAGGGCTAAAATTGCCAGGGTTCAAATCAAGAGGGCTATATTAACAAGGGTTTAATTTTATAAAAAAACGAAGGTTAGGTTTTAGGCAGATGTGGTGAGGGGCATATAACTCCCGTCTATTTGGACATATATAACTCCCGTCTATTTGGACATAAGGAGACACTCGACGTCACAGGGGACGGAGAAAAAATTATGCGGCTCTTCAACATCACTCACACCAATGATGGAGGCCATTTTGACCAACTCGACGCCTATTTGGGCATGAAGAGAAAATTTTCCAAGGCTCTGCTACATCACCCACCTTTCAAATGATGGCAGCTGTACTCATTTTTACGGTCCCGTGTCATCCAGGCACACTCTCGCGACGCGTTTCGAACTTTCCCAAGGTTCTCATCAGGCGAATTGGGATGACAACTGTTTCTGTTCCCTCTCCAACTCCATAGTGGTAGAGGGCGGGGTGCCCCTCCCACTGCTAAATACCTTTCAACACTGTATGGTGCTTCATAAATCGTTTTTTCACTATCAATACATTTGTTTTTAATTTTAAAATTTAATAACCATATATAAACAATCCAGCATGCGGTCAACCCGAGGTCCAGTCGTCTCGGCGCGGGCTGTGTTAGGTGAATGAAGATCCAGGATCCGATTCCCGAAGGATTCGGAAACGGTTGTGCACTGTCCAGAGTACCACTGGCCGCCACGAGTCCACACACATACACACAGAGAGATATATATCATTATTAAAAAATAAAATAGGGCTAAAATTGCCAGGGTTCAAATCAAGAGGGCTATATTAACAAGGGTTTAATTTTATAAAAAAACGAAGGTTAGGTTTTAGGCAGATGTGGTGAGGGGCATATAACTCCCGTCTATTTGGACATATGTAACTCCCGTCTATTTGGACATAAGGAGACACTCGACGTCACAGGGGACGGAGAAAAAATTATGCGGCTCTTCAACATCACTCACACCAATGATGGAGGCCATTTTGACCAACTCGACGCCTATTTGGGCATGAAGAGAAAATTTTCCAAGGCTCTGCTACATCACCCACCTTTCAAATGATGGCAGCTGTACTCATTTTTACGGTCCCGTGTCATCCAGGCACACTCTCGCGACGCGTTTCGAACTTTCCCAAGGTTCTCATCAGGCGAATTGGGATGACAACTGTTTCTGTTCCCTCTCCAACTCCATAGTGGTAGAGGGCGGGGTGCCCCTCCCACTGCTAAATACCTTTCAACACTGTATGGTGCTTCATAAATCGTTTTTTCACTATCAATACATTTGTTTTTAATTTTAAAATTTAATAACCATATATAAACAATCCAGCATGCGGTCAACCCGAGGTCCAGTCGTCTCGGCGCGGGCTGTGTTAGGTGAATGAAGATCCAGGATCCGATTCCCGAAGGATTCGGAAACGGTTGTGCACTGTCCAGAGTACCACTGGCCGCCACGAGTCCACACACATACACACAGAGAGATATATATCATTATTAAAAAATAAAATAGGGCTAAAATTGCCAGGGTTCAAATCAAGAGGGCTATATTAACAAGGGTTTAATTTTATAAAAAAACGAAGGTTAGGTTTTAGGCAGATGTGGTGAGGGGCATATAACTCCCGTCTATTTGGACATATATAACTCCCGTCTATTTGGACATAAGGAGACACTCGACGTCACAGGGGACGGAGAAAAAATTATGCGGCTCTTCAACATCACTCACACCAATGATGGAGGCCATTTTGACCAACTCGACGCCTATTTGGGCATGAAGAGAAAATTTTCCAAGGCTCTGCTACATCACCCACCTTTCAAATGATGGCAGCTGTACTCATTTTTACGGTCCCGTGTCATCCAGGCACACTCTCGCGACGCGTTTCGAACTTTCCCAAGGTTCTCATCAGGCGAATTGGGATGACAACTGTTTCTGTTCCCTCTCCAACTCCATAGTGGTAGAGGGCGGGGTGCCCCTCCCACTGCTAAATACCTTTCAACACTGTATGGTGCTTCATAAATCGTTTTTTCACTATCAATACATTTGTTTTTAATTTTAAAATTTAATAACCATATATAAACAATCCAGCATGCGGTCAACCCGAGGTCCAGTCGTCTCGGCGCGGGCTGTGTTAGGTGAATGAAGATCCAGGATCCGATTCCCGAAGGATTCGGAAACGGTTGTGCACTGTCCAGAGTACCACTGGCCGCCACGAGTCCACACACATACACACAGAGAGATATATATCATTATTAAAAAATAAAATAGGGCTAAAATTGCCAGGGTTCAAATCAAGAGGGCTATATTAACAAGGGTTTAATTTTATAAAAAAACGAAGGTTAGGTTTTAGGCAGATGTGGTGAGGGGCATATAACTCCCGTCTATTTGGACATATATAACTCCCGTCTATTTGGACATAAGGAGACACTCGACGTCACAGGGGACGGAGAAAAAATTATGCGGCTCTTCAACATCACTCACACCAATGATGGAGGCCATTTTGACCAACTCGACGCCTATTTGGGCATGAAGAGAAAATTTTCCAAGGCTCTGCTACATCACCCACCTTTCAAATGATGGCAGCTGTACTCATTTTTACGGTCCCGTGTCATCCAGGCACACTCTCGCGACGCGTTTCGAACTTTCCCAAGGTTCTCATCAGGCGAATTGGGATGACAACTGTTTCTGTTCCCTCTCCAACTCCATAGTGGTAGAGGGCGGGGTGCCCCTCCCACTGCTAAATACCTTTCAACACTGTATGGTGCTTCATAAATCGTTTTTTCACTATCAATACATTTGTTTTTAATTTTAAAATTTAATAACCATATATAAACAATCCAGCATGCGGTCAACCCGAGGTCCAGTCGTCTCGGCGCGGGCTGTGTTAGGTGAATGAAGATCCAGGATCCGATTCCCGAAGGATTCGGAAACGGTTGTGCACTGTCCAGAGTACCACTGGCCGCCACGAGTCCACACACATACACACAGAGAGATATATATCATTATTAAAAAATAAAATAGGGCTAAAATTGCCAGGGTTCAAATCAAGAGGGCTATATTAACAAGGGTATAATTTTATAAAAAAACGAAGGTTAGGTTTTAGGCAGATGTGGTGAGGGGCATATAACTCCCGTCTATTTGGACATATATAACTCCCGTCTATTTGGACATAAGGAGACACTCGACGTCACAGGGGACGGAGAAAAAATTATGCGGCTCTTCAACATCACTCACACCAATGATGGAGGCCATTTTGACCAACTCGACGCCTATTTGGGCATGAAGAGAAAATTTTCCAAGGCTCTGCTACATCACCCACCTTTCAAATGATGGCAGCTGTACTCATTTTTACGGTCCCGTGTCATCCAGGCACACTCTCGCGACGCGTTTCGAACTTTCCCAAGGTTCTCATCAGGCGAATTGGGATGACAACTGTTTCTGTTCCCTCTCCTACTCCATAGTGGTAGAGGGCGGGGTGCCCCTCCCACTGCTAAATACCTTTCAACACTGTATGGTGCTTCATAAATCGTTTTTTCACTATCAATACATTTGTTTTTAATTTTAAAATTTAATAACCATATATAAACAATCCAGCATGCGGTCAACCCGAGGTCCAGTCGTCTCGGCGCGGGCTGTGTTAGGTGAATGAAGATCCAGGATCCGATTCCCGAAGGATTCGGAAACGGTTGTGCACTGTCCAGAGTACCACTGGCCGCCACGAGTCCACACACATACACACAGAGAGATATATATCATTATTAAAAAATAAAATAGGGCTAAAATTGCCAGGGTTCAAATCAAGAGGGCTATATTAACAAGGGTTTAATTTTATAAAAAAACGAAGGTTAGGTTTTAGGCAGATGTGGTGAGGGGCATATAACTCCCGTCTATTTGGACATATATAACTCCCGTCTATTTGGACATAAGGAGACACTCGACGTCACAGGGGACGGAGAAAAAATTATGCGGCTCTTCAACATCACTCACACCAATGATGGAGGCCATTTTGACCAACTCGACGCCTATTTGGGCATGAAGAGAAAATTTTCCAAGGCTCTGCTACATCACCCACCTTTCAAATGATGGCAGCTGTACTCATTTTTACGGTCCCGTGTCATCCAGGCACACTCTCGCGACGCGTTTCGAACTTTCCCAAGGTTCTCATCAGGCGAATTGGGATGACAACTGTTTCTGTTCCCTCTCCAACTCCATAGTGGTAGAGGGCGGGGTGCCCCTCCCACTGCTAAATACCTTTCAACACTGTATGGTGCTTCATAAATCGTTTTTTCACTATCAATACATTTGTTTTTAATTTTAAAATTTAATAACCATATATAAACAATCCAGCATGCGGTCAACCCGAGGTCCAGTCGTCTCGGCGCGGGCTGTGTTAGGTGAATGAAGATCCAGGATCCGATTCCCGAAGGATTCGGAAACGGTTGTGCACTGTCCAGAGTACCACTGGCCGCCACGAGTCCACACACATACACACAGAGAGATATATATCATTATTAAAAAATAAAATAGGGCTAAAATTGCCAGGGTTCAAATCAAGAGGGCTATATTAACAAGGGTTTAATTTTATAAAAAAACGAAGGTTAGGTTTTAGGCAGATGTGGTGAGGGGCATATAACTCCCGTCTATTTGGACATATGTAACTCCCGTCTATTTGGACATAAGGAGACACTCGACGTCACAGGGGACGGAGAAAAAATTATGCGGCTCTTCAACATCACTCACACCAATGATGGAGGCCATTTTGACCAACTCGACGCCTATTTGGGCATGAAGAGAAAATTTTCCAAGGCTCTGCTACATCACCCACCTTTCAAATGATGGCAGCTGTACTCATTTTTACGGTCCCGTGTCATCCAGGCACACTCTCGCGACGCGTTTCGAACTTTCCCAAGGTTCTCATCAGGCGAATTGGGATGACAACTGTTTCTGTTCCCTCTCCAACTCCATAGTGGTAGAGGGCGGGGTGCCCCTCCCACTGCTAAATACCTTTCAACACTGTATGGTGCTTCATAAATCGTTTTTTCACTATCAATACATTTGTTTTTAATTTTAAAATTTAATAACCATATATAAACAATCCAGCATGCGGTCAACCCGAGGTCCAGTCGTCTCGGCGCGGGCTGTGTTAGGTGAATGAAGATCCAGGATCCGATTCCCGAAGGATTCGGAAACGGTTGTGCACTGTCCAGAGTACCACTGGCCGCCACGAGTCCACACACATACACACAGAGAGATATATATCATTATTAAAAAATAAAATAGGGCTAAAATTGCCAGGGTTCAAATCAAGAGGGCTATATTAACAAGGGTTTAATTTTATAAAAAAACGAAGGTTAGGTTTTAGGCAGATGTGGTGAGGGGCATATAACTCCCGTCTATTTGGACATATATAACTCCCGTCTATTTGGACATAAGGAGACACTCGACGTCACAGGGGACGGAGAAAAAATTATGCGGCTCTTCAACATCACTCACACCAATGATGGAGGCCATTTTGACCAACTCGACGCCTATTTGGGCATGAAGAGAAAATTTTCCAAGGCTCTGCTACATCACCCACCTTTCAAATGATGGCAGCTGTACTCATTTTTACGGTCCCGTGTCATCCAGGCACACTCTCGCGACGCGTTTCGAACTTTCCCAAGGTTCTCATCAGGCGAATTGGGATGACAACTGTTTCTGTTCCCTCTCCAACTCCATAGTGGTAGAGGGCGGGGTGCCCCTCCCACTGCTAAATACCTTTCAACACTGTATGGTGCTTCATAAATCGTTTTTTCACTATCAATACATTTGTTTTTAATTTTAAAATTTAATAACCATATATAAACAATCCAGCATGCGGTCAACCCGAGGTCCAGTCGTCTCGGCGCGGGCTGTGTTAGGTGAATGAAGATCCAGGATCCGATTCCCGAAGGATTCGGAAACGGTTGTGCACTGTCCAGAGTACCACTGGCCGCCACGAGTCCACACACATACACACAGAGAGATATATATCATTATTAAAAAATAAAATAGGGCTAAAATTGCCAGGGTTCAAATCAAGAGGGCTATATTAACAAGGGTTTAATTTTATAAAAAAACGAAGGTTAGGTTTTAGGCAGATGTGGTGAGGGGCATATAACTCCCGTCTATTTGGACATATATAACTCCCGTCTATTTGGACATAAGGAGACACTCGACGTCACAGGGGACGGAGAAAAAATTATGCGGCTCTTCAACATCACTCACACCAATGATGGAGGCCATTTTGACCAACTCGACGCCTATTTGGGCATGAAGAGAAAATTTTCCAAGGCTCTGCTACATCACCCACCTTTCAAATGATGGCAGCTGTACTCATTTTTACGGTCCCGTGTCATCCAGGCACACTCTCGCGACGCGTTTCGAACTTTCCCAAGGTTCTCATCAGGCGAATTGGGATGACAACTGTTTCTGTTCCCTCTCCAACTCCATAGTGGTAGAGGGCGGGGTGCCCCTCCCACTGCTAAATACCTTTCAACACTGTATGGTGCTTCATAAATCGTTTTTTCACTATCAATACATTTGTTTTTAATTTTAAAATTTAATAACCATATATAAACAATCCAGCATGCGGTCAACCCGAGGTCCAGTCGTCTCGGCGCGGGCTGTGTTAGGTGAATGAAGATCCAGGATCCGATTCCCGAAGGATTCGGAAACGGTTGTGCACTGTCCAGAGTACCACTGGCCGCCACGAGTCCACACACATACACACAGAGAGATATATATCATTATTAAAAAATAAAATAGGGCTAAAATTGCCAGGGTTCAAATCAAGAGGGCTATATTAACAAGGGTTTAATTTTATAAAAAAACGAAGGTTAGGTTTTAGGCAGATGTGGTGAGGGGCATATAACTCCCGTCTATTTGGACATATATAACTCCCGTCTATTTGGACATAAGGAGACACTCGACGTCACAGGGGACGGAGAAAAAATTATGCGGCTCTTCAACATCACTCACACCAATGATGGAGGCCATTTTGACCAACTCGACGCCTATTTGGGCATGAAGAGAAAATTTTCCAAGGCTCTGCTACATCACCCACCTTTCAAATGATGGCAGCTGTACTCATTTTTACGGTCCCGTGTCATCCAGGCACACTCTCGCGACGCGTTTCGAACTTTCCCAAGGTTCTCATCAGGCGAATTGGGATGACAACTGTTTCTGTTCCCTCTCCAACTCCATAGTGGTAGAGGGCGGGGTGCCCCTCCCACTGCTAAATACCTTTCAACACTGTATGGTGCTTCATAAATCGTTTTTTCACTATCAATACATTTGTTTTTAATTTTAAAATTTAATAACCATATATAAACAATCCAGCATGCGGTCAACCCGAGGTCCAGTCGTCTCGGCGCGGGCTGTGTTAGGTGAATGAAGATCCAGGATCCGATTCCCGAAGGATTCGGAAACGGTTGTGCACTGTCCAGAGTACCACTGGCCGCCACGAGTCCACACACATACACACAGAGAGATATATATCATTATTAAAAAATAAAATAGGGCTAAAATTGCCAGGGTTCAAATCAAGAGGGCTATATTAACAAGGGTTTAATTTTATAAAAAAACGAAGGTTAGGTTTTAGGCAGATGTGGTGAGGGGCATATAACTCCCGTCTATTTGGACATATATAACTCCCGTCTATTTGGACATAAGGAGACACTCGACGTCACAGGGGACGGAGAAAAAATTATGCGGCTCTTCAACATCACTCACACCAATGATGGAGGCCATTTTGACCAACTCGACGCCTATTTGGGCATGAAGAGAAAATTTTCCAAGGCTCTGCTACATCACCCACCTTTCAAATGATGGCAGCTGTACTCATTTTTACGGTCCCGTGTCATCCAGGCACACTCTCGCGACGCGTTTCGAACTTTCCCAAGGTTCTCATCAGGCGAATTGGGATGACAACTGTTTCTGTTCCCTCTCCAACTCCATAGTGGTAGAGGGCGGGGTGCCCCTCCCACTGCTAAATACCTTTCAACACTGTATGGTGCTTCATAAATCGTTTTTTCACTATCAATACATTTGTTTTTAATTTTAAAATTTAATAACCATATATAAACAATCCAGCATGCGGTCAACCCGAGGTCCAGTCGTCTCGGCGCGGGCTGTGTTAGGTGAATGAAGATCCAGGATCCGATTCCCGAAGGATTCGGAAACGGTTGTGCACTGTCCAGAGTACCACTGGCCGCCACGAGTCCACACACATACACACAGAGAGATATATATCATTATTAAAAAATAAAATAGGGCTAAAATTGCCAGGGTTCAAATCAAGAGGGCTATATTAACAAGGGTTTAATTTTATAAAAAAACGAAGGTTAGGTTTTAGGCAGATGTGGTGAGGGGCATATAACTCCCGTCTATTTGGACATATATAACTCCCGTCTATTTGGACATAAGGAGACACTCGACGTCACAGGGGACGGAGAAAAAATTATGCGGCTCTTCAACATCACTCACACCAATGATGGAGGCCATTTTGACCAACTCGACGCCTATTTGGGCATGAAGAGAAAATTTTCCAAGGCTCTGCTACATCACCCACCTTTCAAATGATGGCAGCTGTACTCATTTTTACGGTCCCGTGTCATCCAGGCACACTCTCGCGACGCGTTTCGAACTTTCCCAAGGTTCTCATCAGGCGAATTGGGATGACAACTGTTTCTGTTCCCTCTCCAACTCCATAGTGGTAGAGGGCGGGGTGCCCCTCCCACTGCTAAATACCTTTCAACACTGTATGGTGCTTCATAAATCGTTTTTTCACTATCAATACATTTGTTTTTAATTTTAAAATTTAATAACCATATATAAACAATCCAGCATGCGGTCAACCCGAGGTCCAGTCGTCTCGGCGCGGGCTGTGTTAGGTGAATGAAGATCCAGGATCCGATTCCCGAAGGATTCGGAAACGGTTGTGCACTGTCCAGAGTACCACTGGCCGCCACGAGTCCACACACATACACACAGAGAGATATATATCATTATTAAAAAATAAAATAGGGCTAAAATTGCCAGGGTTCAAATCAAGAGGGCTATATTAACAAGGGTTTAATTTTATAAAAAAACGAAGGTTAGGTTTTAGGCAGATGTGGTGAGGGGCATATAACTCCCGTCTATTTGGACATATATAACTCCCGTCTATTTGGACATAAGGAGACACTCGACGTCACAGGGGACGGAGAAAAAATTATGCGGCTCTTCAACATCACTCACACCAATGATGGAGGCCATTTTGACCAACTCGACGCCTATTTGGGCATGAAGAGAAAATTTTCCAAGGCTCTGCTACATCACCCACCTTTCAAATGATGGCAGCTGTACTCATTTTTACGGTCCCGTGTCATCCAGGCACACTCTCGCGACGCGTTTCGAACTTTCCCAAGGTTCTCATCAGGCGAATTGGGATGACAACTGTTTCTGTTCCCTCTCCAACTCCATAGTGGTAGAGGGCGGGGTGCCCCTCCCACTGCTAAATACCTTTCAACACTGTATGGTGCTTCATAAATCGTTTTTTCACTATCAATACATTTGTTTTTAATTTTAAAATTTAATAACCATATATAAACAATCCAGCATGCGGTCAACCCGAGGTCCAGTCGTCTCGGCGCGGGCTGTGTTAGGTGAATGAAGATCCAGGATCCGATTCCCGAAGGATTCGGAAACGGTTGTGCACTGTCCAGAGTACCACTGGCCGCCACGAGTCCACACACATACACACAGAGAGATATATATCATTATTAAAAAATAAAATAGGGCTAAAATTGCCAGGGTTCAAATCAAGAGGGCTATATTAACAAGGGTTTAATTTTATAAAAAAACGAAGGTTAGGTTTTAGGCAGATGTGGTGAGGGGCATATAACTCCCGTCTATTTGGACATATATAACTCCCGTCTATTTGGACATAAGGAGACACTCGACGTCACAGGGGACGGAGAAAAAATTATGCGGCTCTTCAACATCACTCACACCAATGATGGAGGCCATTTTGACCAACTCGACGCCTATTTGGGCATGAAGAGAAAATTTTCCAAGGCTCTGCTACATCACCCACCTTTCAAATGATGGCAGCTGTACTCATTTTTACGGTCCCGTGTCATCCAGGCACACTCTCGCGACGCGTTTCGAACTTTCCCAAGGTTCTCATCAGGCGAATTGGGATGACAACTGTTTCTGTTCCCTCTCCAACTCCATAGTGGTAGAGGGCGGGGTGCCCCTCCCACTGCTAAATACCTTTCAACACTGTATGGTGCTTCATAAATCGTTTTTTCACTATCAATACATTTGTTTTTAATTTTAAAATTTAATAACCATATATAAACAATCCAGCATGCGGTCAACCCGAGGTCCAGTCGTCTCGGCGCGGGCTGTGTTAGGTGAATGAAGATCCAGGATCCGATTCCCGAAGGATTCGGAAACGGTTGTGCACTGTCCAGAGTACCACTGGCCGCCACGAGTCCACACACATACACACAGAGAGATATATATCATTATTAAAAAATAAAATAGGGCTAAAATTGCCAGGGTTCAAATCAAGAGGGCTATATTAACAAGGGTTTAATTTTATAAAAAAACGAAGGTTAGGTTTTAGGCAGATGTGGTGAGGGGCATATAACTCCCGTCTATTTGGACATATATAACTCCCGTCTATTTGGACATAAGGAGACACTCGACGTCACAGGGGACGGAGAAAAAATTATGCGGCTCTTCAACATCACTCACACCAATGATGGAGGCCATTTTGACCAACTCGACGCCTATTTGGGCATGAAGAGAAAATTTTCCAAGGCTCTGCTACATCACCCACCTTTCAAATGATGGCAGCTGTACTCATTTTTACGGTCCCGTGTCATCCAGGCACACTCTCGCGACGCGTTTCGAACTTTCCCAAGGTTCTCATCAGGCGAATTGGGATGACAACTGTTTCTGTTCCCTCTCCAACTCCATAGTGGTAGAGGGCGGGGTGCCCCTCCCACTGCTAAATACCTTTCAACACTGTATGGTGCTTCATAAATCGTTTTTTCACTATCAATACATTTGTTTTTAATTTTAAAATTTAATAACCATATATAAACAATCCAGCATGCGGTCAACCCGAGGTCCAGTCGTCTCGGCGCGGGCTGTGTTAGGTGAATGAAGATCCAGGATCCGATTCCCGAAGGATTCGGAAACGGTTGTGCACTGTCCAGAGTACCACTGGCCGCCACGAGTCCACACACATACACACAGAGAGATATATATCATTATTAAAAAATAAAATAGGGCTAAAATTGCCAGGGTTCAAATCAAGAGGGCTATATTAACAAGGGTTTAATTTTATAAAAAAACGAAGGTTAGGTTTTAGGCAGATGTGGTGAGGGGCATATAACTCCCGTCTATTTGGACATATATAACTCCCGTCTATTTGGACATAAGGAGACACTCGACGTCACAGGGGACGGAGAAAAAATTATGCGGCTCTTCAACATCACTCACACCAATGATGGAGGCCATTTTGACCAACTCGACGCCTATTTGGGCATGAAGAGAAAATTTTCCAAGGCTCTGCTACATCACCCACCTTTCAAATGATGGCAGCTGTACTCATTTTTACGGTCCCGTGTCATCCAGGCACACTCTCGCGACGCGTTTCGAACTTTCCCAAGGTTCTCATCAGGCGAATTGGGATGACAACTGTTTCTGTTCCCTCTCCAACTCCATAGTGGTAGAGGGCGGGGTGCCCCTCCCACTGCTAAATACCTTTCAACACTGTATGGTGCTTCATAAATCGTTTTTTCACTATCAATACATTTGTTTTTAATTTTAAAATTTAATAACCATATATAAACAATCCAGCATGCGGTCAACCCGAGGTCCAGTCGTCTCGGCGCGGGCTGTGTTAGGTGAATGAAGATCCAGGATCCGATTCCCGAAGGATTCGGAAACGGTTGTGCACTGTCCAGAGTACCACTGGCCGCCACGAGTCCACACACATACACACAGAGAGATATATATCATTATTAAAAAATAAAATAGGGCTAAAATTGCCAGGGTTCAAATCAAGAGGGCTATATTAACAAGGGTTTAATTTTATAAAAAAACGAAGGTTAGGTTTTAGGCAGATGTGGTGAGGGGCATATAACTCCCGTCTATTTGGACATATGTAACTCCCGTCTATTTGGACATAAGGAGACACTCGACGTCACAGGGGACGGAGAAAAAATTATGCGGCTCTTCAACATCACTCACACCAATGATGGAGGCCATTTTGACCAACTCGACGCCTATTTGGGCATGAAGAGAAAATTTTCCAAGGCTCTGCTACATCACCCACCTTTCAAATGATGGCAGCTGTACTCATTTTTACGGTCCCGTGTCATCCAGGCACACTCTCGCGACGCGTTTCGAACTTTCCCAAGGTTCTCATCAGGCGAATTGGGATGACAACTGTTTCTGTTCCCTCTCCAACTCCATAGTGGTAGAGGGCGGGGTGCCCCTCCCACTGCTAAATACCTTTCAACACTGTATGGTGCTTCATAAATCGTTTTTTTCACTATCAATACATTTGTTTTTAATTTTAAAATTTAATAACCATATATAAACAATCCAGCATGCGGTCAACCCGAGGTCCAGTCGTCTCGGCGCGGGCTGTGTTAGGTGAATGAAGATCCAGGATCCGATTCCCGAAGGATTCGGAAACGGTTGTGCACTGTCCAGAGTACCACTGGCCGCCACGAGTCCACACACATACACACAGAGAGATATATATCATTATTAAAAAATAAAATAGGGCTAAAATTGCCAGGGTTCAAATCAAGAGGGCTATATTAACAAGGGTTTAATTTTATAAAAAAACGAAGGTTAGGTTTTAGGCAGATGTGGTGAGGGGCATATAACTCCCGTCTATTTGGACATATGTAACTCCCGTCTATTTGGACATAAGGAGACACTCGACGTCACAGGGGACGGAGAAAAAATTATGCGGCTCTTCAACATCACTCACACCAATGATGGAGGCCATTTTGACCAACTCGACGCCTATTTGGGCATGAAGAGAAAATTTTCCAAGGCTCTGCTACATCACCCACCTTTCAAATGATGGCAGCTGTACTCATTTTTACGGTCCCGTGTCATCCAGGCACACTCTCGCGACGCGTTTCGAACTTTCCCAAGGTTCTCATCAGGCGAATTGGGATGACAACTGTTTCTGTTCCCTCTCCAACTCCATAGTGGTAGAGGGCGGGGTGCCCCTCCCACTGCTAAATACCTTTCAACACTGTATGGTGCTTCATAAATCGTTTTTTCACTATCAATACATTTGTTTTTAATTTTAAAATTTAATAACCATATATAAACAATCCAGCATGCGGTCAACCCGAGGTCCAGTCGTCTCGGCGCGGGCTGTGTTAGGTGAATGAAGATCCAGGATCCGATTCCCGAAGGATTCGGAAACGGTTGTGCACTGTCCAGAGTACCACTGGCCGCCACGAGTCCACACACATACACACAGAGAGATATATATCATTATTAAAAAATAAAATAGGGCTAAAATTGCCAGGGTTCAAATCAAGAGGGCTATATTAACAAGGGTTTAATTTTATAAAAAAACGAAGGTTAGGTTTTAGGCAGATGTGGTGAGGGGCATATAACTCCCGTCTATTTGGACATATATAACTCCCGTCTATTTGGACATAAGGAGACACTCGACGTCACAGGGGACGGAGAAAAAATTATGCGGCTCTTCAACATCACTCACACCAATGATGGAGGCCATTTTGACCAACTCGACGCCTATTTGGGCATGAAGAGAAAATTTTCCAAGGCTCTGCTACATCACCCACCTTTCAAATGATGGCAGCTGTACTCATTTTTACGGTCCCGTGTCATCCAGGCACACTCTCGCGACGCGTTTCGAACTTTCCCAAGGTTCTCATCAGGCGAATTGGGATGACAACTGTTTCTGTTCCCTCTCCAACTCCATAGTGGTAGAGGGCGGGGTGCCCCTCCCACTGCTAAATACCTTTCAACACTGTATGGTGCTTCATAAATCGTTTTTTCACTATCAATACATTTGTTTTTAATTTTAAAATTTAATAACCATATATAAACAATCCAGCATGCGGTCAACCCGAGGTCCAGTCGTCTCGGCGCGGGCTGTGTTAGGTGAATGAAGATCCAGGATCCGATTCCCGAAGGATTCGGAAACGGTTGTGCACTGTCCAGAGTACCACTGGCCGCCACGAGTCCACACACATACACACAGAGAGATATATATCATTATTAAAAAATAAAATAGGGCTAAAATTGCCAGGGTTCAAATCAAGAGGGCTATATTAACAAGGGTTTAATTTTATAAAAAAACGAAGGTTAGGTTTTAGGCAGATGTGGTGAGGGGCATATAACTCCCGTCTATTTGGACATATGTAACTCCCGTCTATTTGGACATAAGGAGACACTCGACGTCACAGGGGACGGAGAAAAAATTATGCGGCTCTTCAACATCACTCACACCAATGATGGAGGCCATTTTGACCAACTCGACGCCTATTTGGGCATGAAGAGAAAATTTTCCAAGGCTCTGCTACATCACCCACCTTTCAAATGATGGCAGCTGTACTCATTTTTACGGTCCCGTGTCATCCAGGCACACTCTCGCGACGCGTTTCGAACTTTCCCAAGGTTCTCATCAGGCGAATTGGGATGACAACTGTTTCTGTTCCCTCTCCAACTCCATAGTGGTAGAGGGCGGGGTGCCCCTCCCACTGCTAAATACCTTTCAACACTGTATGGTGCTTCATAAATCGTTTTTTCACTATCAATACATTTGTTTTTAATTTTAAAATTTAATAACCATATATAAACAATCCAGCATGCGGTCAACCCGAGGTCCAGTCGTCTCGGCGCGGGCTGTGTTAGGTGAATGAAGATCCAGGATCCGATTCCCGAAGGATTCGGAAACGGTTGTGCACTGTCCAGAGTACCACTGGCCGCCACGAGTCCACACACATACACACAGAGAGATATATATCATTATTAAAAAATAAAATAGGGCTAAAATTGCCAGGGTTCAAATCAAGAGGGCTATATTAACAAGGGTTTAATTTTATAAAAAAACGAAGGTTAGGTTTTAGGCAGATGTGGTGAGGGGCATATAACTCCCGTCTATTTGGACATATATAACTCCCGTCTATTTGGACATAAGGAGACACTCGACGTCACAGGGGACGGAGAAAAAATTATGCGGCTCTTCAACATCACTCACACCAATGATGGAGGCCATTTTGACCAACTCGACGCCTATTTGGGCATGAAGAGAAAATTTTCCAAGGCTCTGCTACATCACCCACCTTTCAAATGATGGCAGCTGTACTCATTTTTACGGTCCCGTGTCATCCAGGCACACTCTCGCGACGCGTTTCGAACTTTCCCAAGGTTCTCATCAGGCGAATTGGGATGACAACTGTTTCTGTTCCCTCTCCAACTCCATAGTGGTAGAGGGCGGGGTGCCCCTCCCACTGCTAAATACCTTTCAACACTGTATGGTGCTTCATAAATCGTTTTTTCACTATCAATACATTTGTTTTTAATTTTAAAATTTAATAACCATATATAAACAATCCAGCATGCGGTCAACCCGAGGTCCAGTCGTCTCGGCGCGGGCTGTGTTAGGTGAATGAAGATCCAGGATCCGATTCCCGAAGGATTCGGAAACGGTTGTGCACTGTCCAGAGTACCACTGGCCGCCACGAGTCCACACACATACACACAGAGAGATATATATCATTATTAAAAAATAAAATAGGGCTAAAATTGCCAGGGTTCAAATCAAGAGGGCTATATTAACAAGGGTTTAATTTTATAAAAAAACGAAGGTTAGGTTTTAGGCAGATGTGGTGAGGGGCATATAACTCCCGTCTATTTGGACATATATAACTCCCGTCTATTTGGACATAAGGAGACACTCGACGTCACAGGGGACGGAGAAAAAATTATGCGGCTCTTCAACATCACTCACACCAATGATGGAGGCCATTTTGACCAACTCGACGCCTATTTGGGCATGAAGAGAAAATTTTCCAAGGCTCTGCTACATCACCCACCTTTCAAATGATGGCAGCTGTACTCATTTTTACGGTCCCGTGTCATCCAGGCACACTCTCGCGACGCGTTTCGAACTTTCCCAAGGTTCTCATCAGGCGAATTGGGATGACAACTGTTTCTGTTCCCTCTCCAACTCCATAGTGGTAGAGGGCGGGGTGCCCCTCCCACTGCTAAATACCTTTCAACACTGTATGGTGCTTCATAAATCGTTTTTTCACTATCAATACATTTGTTTTTAATTTTAAAATTTAATAACCATATATAAACAATCCAGCATGCGGTCAACCCGAGGTCCAGTCGTCTCGGCGCGGGCTGTGTTAGGTGAATGAAGATCCAGGATCCGATTCCCGAAGGATTCGGAAACGGTTGTGCACTGTCCAGAGTACCACTGGCCGCCACGAGTCCACACACATACACACAGAGAGATATATATCATTATTAAAAAATAAAATAGGGCTAAAATTGCCAGGGTTCAAATCAAGAGGGCTATATTAACAAGGGTTTAATTTTATAAAAAAACGAAGGTTAGGTTTTAGGCAGATGTGGTGAGGGGCATATAACTCCCGTCTATTTGGACATATGTAACTCCCGTCTATTTGGACATAAGGAGACACTCGACGTCACAGGGGACGGAGAAAAAATTATGCGGCTCTTCAACATCACTCACACCAATGATGGAGGCCATTTTGACCAACTCGACGCCTATTTGGGCATGAAGAGAAAATTTTCCAAGGCTCTGCTACATCACCCACCTTTCAAATGATGGCAGCTGTACTCATTTTTACGGTCCCGTGTCATCCAGGCACACTCTCGCGACGCGTTTCGAACTTTCCCAAGGTTCTCATCAGGCGAATTGGGATGACAACTGTTTCTGTTCCCTCTCCAACTCCATAGTGGTAGAGGGCGGGGTGCCCCTCCCACTGCTAAATACCTTTCAACACTGTATGGTGCTTCATAAATCGTTTTTTCACTATCAATACATTTGTTTTTAATTTTAAAATTTAATAACCATATATAAACAATCCAGCATGCGGTCAACCCGAGGTCCAGTCGTCTCGGCGCGGGCTGTGTTAGGTGAATGAAGATCCAGGATCCGATTCCCGAAGGATTCGGAAACGGTTGTGCACTGTCCAGAGTACCACTGGCCGCCACGAGTCCACACACATACACACAGAGAGATATATATCATTATTAAAAAATAAAATAGGGCTAAAATTGCCAGGGTTCAAATCAAGAGGGCTATATTAACAAGGGTTTAATTTTATAAAAAAACGAAGGTTAGGTTTTAGGCAGATGTGGTGAGGGGCATATAACTCCCGTCTATTTGGACATATATAACTCCCGTCTATTTGGACATAAGGAGACACTCGACGTCACAGGGGACGGAGAAAAAATTATGCGGCTCTTCAACATCACTCACACCAATGATGGAGGCCATTTTGACCAACTCGACGCCTATTTGGGCATGAAGAGAAAATTTTCCAAGGCTCTGCTACATCACCCACCTTTCAAATGATGGCAGCTGTACTCATTTTTACGGTCCCGTGTCATCCAGGCACACTCTCGCGACGCGTTTCGAACTTTCCCAAGGTTCTCATCAGGCGAATTGGGATGACAACTGTTTCTGTTCCCTCTCCAACTCCATAGTGGTAGAGGGCGGGGTGCCCCTCCCACTGCTAAATACCTTTCAACACTGTATGGTGCTTCATAAATCATTTTTTCACTATCAATACATTTGTTTTTAATTTTAAAATTTAATAACCATATATAAACAATCCAGCATGCGGTCAACCCGAGGTCCAGTCGTCTCGGCGCGGGCTGTGTTAGGTGAATGAAGATCCAGGATCCGATTCCCGAAGGATTCGGAAACGGTTGTGCACTGTCCAGAGTACCACTGGCCGCCACGAGTCCACACACATACACACAGAGAGATATATATCATTATTAAAAAATAAAATAGGGCTAAAATTGCCAGGGTTCAAATCAAGAGGGCTATATTAACAAGGGTTTAATTTTATAAAAAAACGAAGGTTAGGTTTTAGGCAGATGTGGTGAGGGGCATATAACTCCCGTCTATTTGGACATATGTAACTCCCGTCTATTTGGACATAAGGAGACACTCGACGTCACAGGGGACGGAGAAAAAATTATGCGGCTCTTCAACATCACTCACACCAATGATGGAGGCCATTTTGACCAACTCGACGCCTATTTGGGCATGAAGAGAAAATTTTCCAAGGCTCTGCTACATCACCCACCTTTCAAATGATGGCAGCTGTACTCATTTTTACGGTCCCGTGTCATCCAGGCACACTCTCGCGACGCGTTTCGAACTTTCCCAAGGTTCTCATCAGGCGAATTGGGATGACAACTGTTTCTGTTCCCTCTCCAACTCCATAGTGGTAGAGGGCGGGGTGCCCCTCCCACTGCTAAATACCTTTCAACACTGTATGGTGCTTCATAAATCGTTTTTTCACTATCAATACATTTGTTTTTAATTTTAAAATTTAATAACCATATATAAACAATCCAGCATGCGGTCAACCCGAGGTCCAGTCGTCTCGGCGCGGGCTGTGTTAGGTGAATGAAGATCCAGGATCCGATTCCCGAAGGATTCGGAAACGGTTGTGCACTGTCCAGAGTACCACTGGCCGCCACGAGTCCACACACATACACACAGAGAGATATATATCATTATTAAAAAATAAAATAGGGCTAAAATTGCCAGGGTTCAAATCAAGAGGGCTATATTAACAAGGGTTTAATTTTATAAAAAAACGAAGGTTAGGTTTTAGGCAGATGTGGTGAGGGGCATATAACTCCCGTCTATTTGGACATATATAACTCCCGTCTATTTGGACATAAGGAGACACTCGACGTCACAGGGGACGGAGAAAAAATTATGCGGCTCTTCAACATCACTCACACCAATGATGGAGGCCATTTTGACCAACTCGACGCCTATTTGGGCATGAAGAGAAAATTTTCCAAGGCTCTGCTACATCACCCACCTTTCAAATGATGGCAGCTGTACTCATTTTTACGGTCCCGTGTCATCCAGGCACACTCTCGCGACGCGTTTCGAACTTTCCCAAGGTTCTCATCAGGCGAATTGGGATGACAACTGTTTCTGTTCCCTCTCCAACTCCATAGTGGTAGAGGGCGGGGTGCCCCTCCCACTGCTAAATACCTTTCAACACTGTATGGTGCTTCATAAATCGTTTTTTCACTATCAATACATTTGTTTTTAATTTTAAAATTTAATAACCATATATAAACAATCCAGCATGCGGTCAACCCGAGGTCCAGTCGTCTCGGCGCGGGCTGTGTTAGGTGAATGAAGATCCAGGATCCGATTCCCGAAGGATTCGGAAACGGTTGTGCACTGTCCAGAGTACCACTGGCCGCCACGAGTCCACACACATACACACAGAGAGATATATATCATTATTAAAAAATAAAATAGGGCTAAAATTGCCAGGGTTCAAATCAAGAGGGCTATATTAACAAGGGTTTAATTTTATAAAAAAACGAAGGTTAGGTTTTAGGCAGATGTGGTGAGGGGCATATAACTCCCGTCTATTTGGACATATGTAACTCCCGTCTATTTGGACATAAGGAGACACTCGACGTCACAGGGGACGGAGAAAAAATTATGCGGCTCTTCAACATCACTCACACCAATGATGGAGGCCATTTTGACCAACTCGACGCCTATTTGGGCATGAAGAGAAAATTTTCCAAGGCTCTGCTACATCACCCACCTTTCAAATGATGGCAGCTGTACTCATTTTTACGGTCCCGTGTCATCCAGGCACACTCTCGCGACGCGTTTCGAACTTTCCCAAGGTTCTCATCAGGCGAATTGGGATGACAACTGTTTCTGTTCCCTCTCCAACTCCATAGTGGTAGAGGGCGGGGTGCCCCTCCCACTGCTAAATACCTTTCAACACTGTATGGTGCTTCATAAATCGTTTTTTCACTATCAATACATTTGTTTTTAATTTTAAAATTTAATAACCATATATAAACAATCCAGCATGCGGTCAACCCGAGGTCCAGTCGTCTCGGCGCGGGCTGTGTTAGGTGAATGAAGATCCAGGATCCGATTCCCGAAGGATTCGGAAACGGTTGTGCACTGTCCAGAGTACCACTGGCCGCCACGAGTCCACACACATACACACAGAGAGATATATATCATTATTAAAAAATAAAATAGGGCTAAAATTGCCAGGGTTCAAATCAAGAGGGCTATATTAACAAGGGTTTAATTTTATAAAAAAACGAAGGTTAGGTTTTAGGCAGATGTGGTGAGGGGCATATAACTCCCGTCTATTTGGACATATGTAACTCCCGTCTATTTGGACATAAGGAGACACTCGACGTCACAGGGGACGGAGAAAAAATTATGCGGCTCTTCAACATCACTCACACCAATGATGGAGGCCATTTTGACCAACTCGACGCCTATTTGGGCATGAAGAGAAAATTTTCCAAGGCTCTGCTACATCACCCACCTTTCAAATGATGGCAGCTGTACTCATTTTTACGGTCCCGTGTCATCCAGGCACACTCTCGCGACGCGTTTCGAACTTTCCCAAGGTTCTCATCAGGCGAATTGGGATGACAACTGTTTCTGTTCCCTCTCCAACTCCATAGTGGTAGAGGGCGGGGTGCCCCTCCCACTGCTAAATACCTTTCAACACTGTATGGTGCTTCATAAATCGTTTTTTCACTATCAATACATTTGTTTTTAATTTTAAAATTTAATAACCATATATAAACAATCCAGCATGCGGTCAACCCGAGGTCCAGTCGTCTCGGCGCGGGCTGTGTTAGGTGAATGAAGATCCAGGATCCGATTCCCGAAGGATTCGGAAACGGTTGTGCACTGTCCAGAGTACCACTGGCCGCCACGAGTCCACACACATACACACAGAGAGATATATATCATTATTAAAAAATAAAATAGGGCTAAAATTGCCAGGGTTCAAATCAAGAGGGCTATATTAACAAGGGTTTAATTTTATAAAAAAACGAAGGTTAGGTTTTAGGCAGATGTGGTGAGGGGCATATAACTCCCGTCTATTTGGACATATATAACTCCCGTCTATTTGGACATAAGGAGACACTCGACGTCACAGGGGACGGAGAAAAAATTATGCGGCTCTTCAACATCACTCACACCAATGATGGAGGCCATTTTGACCAACTCGACGCCTATTTGGGCATGAAGAGAAAATTTTCCAAGGCTCTGCTACATCACCCACCTTTCAAATGATGGCAGCTGTACTCATTTTTACGGTCCCGTGTCATCCAGGCACACTCTCGCGACGCGTTTCGAACTTTCCCAAGGTTCTCATCAGGCGAATTGGGATGACAACTGTTTCTGTTCCCTCTCCAACTCCATAGTGGTAGAGGGCGGGGTGCCCCTCCCACTGCTAAATACCTTTCAACACTGTATGGTGCTTCATAAATCGTTTTTTCACTATCAATACATTTGTTTTTAATTTTAAAATTTAATAACCATATATAAACAATCCAGCATGCGGTCAACCCGAGGTCCAGTCGTCTCGGCGCGGGCTGTGTTAGGTGAATGAAGATCCAGGATCCGATTCCCGAAGGATTCGGAAACGGTTGTGCACTGTCCAGAGTACCACTGGCCGCCACGAGTCCACACACATACACACAGAGAGATATATATCATTATTAAAAAATAAAATAGGGCTAAAATTGCCAGGGTTCAAATCAAGAGGGCTATATTAACAAGGGTTTAATTTTATAAAAAAACGAAGGTTAGGTTTTAGGCAGATGTGGTGAGGGGCATATAACTCCCGTCTATTTGGACATATGTAACTCCCGTCTATTTGGACATAAGGAGACACTCGACGTCACAGGGGACGGAGAAAAAATTATGCGGCTCTTCAACATCACTCACACCAATGATGGAGGCCATTTTGACCAACTCGACGCCTATTTGGGCATGAAGAGAAAATTTTCCAAGGCTCTGCTACATCACCCACCTTTCAAATGATGGCAGCTGTACTCATTTTTACGGTCCCGTGTCATCCAGGCACACTCTCGCGACGCGTTTCGAACTTTCCCAAGGTTCTCATCAGGCGAATTGGGATGACAACTGTTTCTGTTCCCTCTCCAACTCCATAGTGGTAGAGGGCGGGGTGCCCCTCCCACTGCTAAATACCTTTCAACACTGTATGGTGCTTCATAAATCGTTTTTTCACTATCAATACATTTGTTTTTAATTTTAAAATTTAATAACCATATATAAACAATCCAGCATGCGGTCAACCCGAGGTCCAGTCGTCTCGGCGCGGGCTGTGTTAGGTGAATGAAGATCCAGGATCCGATTCCCGAAGGATTCGGAAACGGTTGTGCACTGTCCAGAGTACCACTGGCCGCCACGAGTCCACACACATACACACAGAGAGATATATATCATTATTAAAAAATAAAATAGGGCTAAAATTGCCAGGGTTCAAATCAAGAGGGCTATATTAACAAGGGTTTAATTTTATAAAAAAACGAAGGTTAGGTTTTAGGCAGATGTGGTGAGGGGCATATAACTCCCGTCTATTTGGACATATATAACTCCCGTCTATTTGGACATAAGGAGACACTCGACGTCACAGGGGACGGAGAAAAAATTATGCGGCTCTTCAACATCACTCACACCAATGATGGAGGCCATTTTGACCAACTCGACGCCTATTTGGGCATGAAGAGAAAATTTTCCAAGGCTCTGCTACATCACCCACCTTTCAAATGATGGCAGCTGTACTCATTTTTACGGTCCCGTGTCATCCAGGCACACTCTCGCGACGCGTTTCGAACTTTCCCAAGGTTCTCATCAGGCGAATTGGGATGACAACTGTTTCTGTTCCCTCTCCAACTCCATAGTGGTAGAGGGCGGGGTGCCCCTCCCACTGCTAAATACCTTTCAACACTGTATGGTGCTTCATAAATCGTTTTTTCACTATCAATACATTTGTTTTTAATTTTAAAATTTAATAACCATATATAAACAATCCAGCATGCGGTCAACCCGAGGTCCAGTCGTCTCGGCGCGGGCTGTGTTAGGTGAATGAAGATCCAGGATCCGATTCCCGAAGGATTCGGAAACGGTTGTGCACTGTCCAGAGTACCACTGGCCGCCACGAGTCCACACACATACACACAGAGAGATATATATCATTATTAAAAAATAAAATAGGGCTAAAATTGCCAGGGTTCAAATCAAGAGGGCTATATTAACAAGGGTTTAATTTTATAAAAAAACGAAGGTTAGGTTTTAGGCAGATGTGGTGAGGGGCATATAACTCCCGTCTATTTGGACATATATAACTCCCGTCTATTTGGACATAAGGAGACACTCGACGTCACAGGGGACGGAGAAAAAATTATGCGGCTCTTCAACATCACTCACACCAATGATGGAGGCCATTTTGACCAACTCGACGCCTATTTGGGCATGAAGAGAAAATTTTCCAAGGCTCTGCTACATCACCCACCTTTCAAATGATGGCAGCTGTACTCATTTTTACGGTCCCGTGTCATCCAGGCACACTCTCGCGACGCGTTTCGAACTTTCCCAAGGTTCTCATCAGGCGAATTGGGATGACAACTGTTTCTGTTCCCTCTCCAACTCCATAGTGGTAGAGGGCGGGGTGCCCCTCCCACTGCTAAATACCTTTCAACACTGTATGGTGCTTCATAAATCGTTTTTTCACTATCAATACATTTGTTTTTAATTTTAAAATTTAATAACCATATATAAACAATCCAGCATGCGGTCAACCCGAGGTCCAGTCGTCTCGGCGCGGGCTGTGTTAGGTGAATGAAGATCCAGGATCCGATTCCCGAAGGATTCGGAAACGGTTGTGCACTGTCCAGAGTACCACTGGCCGCCACGAGTCCACACACATACACACAGAGAGATATATATCATTATTAAAAAATAAAATAGGGCTAAAATTGCCAGGGTTCAAATCAAGAGGGCTATATTAACAAGGGTTTAATTTTATAAAAAAACGAAGGTTAGGTTTTAGGCAGATGTGGTGAGGGGCATATAACTCCCGTCTATTTGGACATATATAACTCCCGTCTATTTGGACATAAGGAGACACTCGACGTCACAGGGGACGGAGAAAAAATTATGCGGCTCTTCAACATCACTCACACCAATGATGGAGGCCATTTTGACCAACTCGACGCCTATTTGGGCATGAAGAGAAAATTTTCCAAGGCTCTGCTACATCACCCACCTTTCAAATGATGGCAGCTGTACTCATTTTTACGGTCCCGTGTCATCCAGGCACACTCTCGCGACGCGTTTCGAACTTTCCCAAGGTTCTCATCAGGCGAATTGGGATGACAACTGTTTCTGTTCCCTCTCCAACTCCATAGTGGTAGAGGGCGGGGTGCCCCTCCCACTGCTAAATACCTTTCAACACTGTATGGTGCTTCATAAATCGTTTTATGGGGTTCAAATCAAGAGGGCTATATTAACAAGGGTTTAATTTTATAAAAAAACGAAGGTTAGGTTTTAGGCAGATGTGGTGAGGGGCATATAACTCCCGTCTATTTGGACATATATAACTCCCGTCTATTTGGACATAAGGAGACACTCGACGTCACAGGGGACGGAGAAAAAATTATGCGGCTCTTCAACATCACTCACACCAATGATGGAGGCCATTTTGACCAACTCGACGCCTATTTGGGCATGAAGAGAAAATTTTCCAAGGCTCTGCTACATCACCCACCTTTCAAATGATGGCAGCTGTACTCATTTTTACGGTCCCGTGTCATCCAGGCACACTCTCGCGACGCGTTTCGAACTTTCCCAAGGTTCTCATCAGGCGAATTGGGATGACAACTGTTTCTGTTCCCTCTCCAACTCCATAGTGGTAGAGGGCGGGGTGCCCCTCCCACTGCTAAATACCTTTCAACACTGTATGGTGCTTCATAAATCGTTTTTTCACTATCAATACATTTGTTTTTAATTTTAAAATTTAATAACCATATATAAACAATCCAGCATGCGGTCAACCCGAGGTCCAGTCGTCTCGGCGCGGGCTGTGTTAGGTGAATGAAGATCCAGGATCCGATTCCCGAAGGATTCGGAAACGGTTGTGCACTGTCCAGAGTACCACTGGCCGCCACGAGTCCACACACATACACACAGAGAGATATATATCATTATTAAAAAATAAAATAGGGCTAAAATTGCCAGGGTTCAAATCAAGAGGGCTATATTAACAAGGGTTTAATTTTATAAAAAAACGAAGGTTAGGTTTTAGGCAGATGTGGTGAGGGGCATATAACTCCCGTCTATTTGGACATATATAACTCCCGTCTATTTGGACATAAGGAGACACTCGACGTCACAGGGGACGGAGAAAAAATTATGCGGCTCTTCAACATCACTCACACCAATGATGGAGGCCATTTTGACCAACTCGACGCCTATTTGGGCATGAAGAGAAAATTTTCCAAGGCTCTGCTACATCACCCACCTTTCAAATGATGGCAGCTGTACTCATTTTTACGGTCCCGTGTCATCCAGGCACACTCTCGCGACGCGTTTCGAACTTTCCCAAGGTTCTCATCAGGCGAATTGGGATGACAACTGTTTCTGTTCCCTCTCCAACTCCATAGTGGTAGAGGGCGGGGTGCCCCTCCCACTGCTAAATACCTTTCAACACTGTATGGTGCTTCATAAATCGTTTTTTCACTATCAATACATTTGTTTTTAATTTTAAAATTTAATAACCATATATAAACAATCCAGCATGCGGTCAACCCGAGGTCCAGTCGTCTCGGCGCGGGCTGTGTTAGGTGAATGAAGATCCAGGATCCGATTCCCGAAGGATTCGGAAACGGTTGTGCACTGTCCAGAGTACCACTGGCCGCCACGAGTCCACACACATACACACAGAGAGATATATATCATTATTAAAAAATAAAATAGGGCTAAAATTGCCAGGGTTCAAATCAAGAGGGCTATATTAACAAGGGTTTAATTTTATAAAAAAACGAAGGTTAGGTTTTAGGCAGATGTGGTGAGGGGCATATAACTCCCGTCTATTTGGACATATATAACTCCCGTCTATTTGGACATAAGGAGACACTCGACGTCACAGGGGACGGAGAAAAAATTATGCGGCTCTTCAACATCACTCACACCAATGATGGAGGCCATTTTGACCAACTCGACGCCTATTTGGGCATGAAGAGAAAATTTTCCAAGGCTCTGCTACATCACCCACCTTTCAAATGATGGCAGCTGTACTCATTTTTACGGTCCCGTGTCATCCAGGCACACTCTCGCGACGCGTTTCGAACTTTCCCAAGGTTCTCATCAGGCGAATTGGGATGACAACTGTTTCTGTTCCCTCTCCAACTCCATAGTGGTAGAGGGCGGGGTGCCCCTCCCACTGCTAAATACCTTTCAACACTGTATGGTGCTTCATAAATCGTTTTTTCACTATCAATACATTTGTTTTTAATTTTAAAATTTAATAACCATATATAAACAATCCAGCATGCGGTCAACCCGAGGTCCAGTCGTCTCGGCGCGGGCTGTGTTAGGTGAATGAAGATCCAGGATCCGATTCCCGAAGGATTCGGAAACGGTTGTGCACTGTCCAGAGTACCACTGGCCGCCACGAGTCCACACACATACACACAGAGAGATATATATCATTATTAAAAAATAAAATAGGGCTAAAATTGCCAGGGTTCAAATCAAGAGGGCTATATTAACAAGGGTTTAATTTTATAAAAAAACGAAGGTTAGGTTTTAGGCAGATGTGGTGAGGGGCATATAACTCCCGTCTATTTGGACATATATAACTCCCGTCTATTTGGACATAAGGAGACACTCGACGTCACAGGGGACGGAGAAAAAATTATGCGGCTCTTCAACATCACTCACACCAATGATGGAGGCCATTTTGACCAACTCGACGCCTATTTGGGCATGAAGAGAAAATTTTCCAAGGCTCTGCTACATCACCCACCTTTCAAATGATGGCAGCTGTACTCATTTTTACGGTCCCGTGTCATCCAGGCACACTCTCGCGACGCGTTTCGAACTTTCCCAAGGTTCTCATCAGGCGAATTGGGATGACAACTGTTTCTGTTCCCTCTCCAACTCCATAGTGGTAGAGGGCGGGGTGCCCCTCCCACTGCTAAATACCTTTCAACACTGTATGGTGCTTCATAAATCGTTTTTTCACTATCAATACATTTGTTTTTAATTTTAAAATTTAATAACCATATATAAACAATCCAGCATGCGGTCAACCCGAGGTCCAGTCGTCTCGGCGCGGGCTGTGTTAGGTGAATGAAGATCCAGGATCCGATTCCCGAAGGATTCGGAAACGGTTGTGCACTGTCCAGAGTACCACTGGCCGCCACGAGTCCACACACATACACACAGAGAGATATATATCATTATTAAAAAATAAAATAGGGCTAAAATTGCCAGGGTTCAAATCAAGAGGGCTATATTAACAAGGGTTTAATTTTATAAAAAAACGAAGGTTAGGTTTTAGGCAGATGTGGTGAGGGGCATATAACTCCCGTCTATTTGGACATATATAACTCCCGTCTATTTGGACATAAGGAGACACTCGACGTCACAGGGGACGGAGAAAAAATTATGCGGCTCTTCAACATCACTCACACCAATGATGGAGGCCATTTTGACCAACTCGACGCCTATTTGGGCATGAAGAGAAAATTTTCCAAGGCTCTGCTACATCACCCACCTTTCAAATGATGGCAGCTGTACTCATTTTTACGGTCCCGTGTCATCCAGGCACACTCTCGCGACGCGTTTCGAACTTTCCCAAGGTTCTCATCAGGCGAATTGGGATGACAACTGTTTCTGTTCCCTCTCCAACTCCATAGTGGTAGAGGGCGGGGTGCCCCTCCCACTGCTAAATACCTTTCAACACTGTATGGTGCTTCATAAATCGTTTTTTCACTATCAATACATTTGTTTTTAATTTTAAAATTTAATAACCATATATAAACAATCCAGCATGCGGTCAACCCGAGGTCCAGTCGTCTCGGCGCGGGCTGTGTTAGGTGAATGAAGATCCAGGATCCGATTCCCGAAGGATTCGGAAACGGTTGTGCACTGTCCAGAGTACCACTGGCCGCCACGAGTCCACACACATACACACAGAGAGATATATATCATTATTAAAAAATAAAATAGGGCTAAAATTGCCAGGGTTCAAATCAAGAGGGCTATATTAACAAGGGTTTAATTTTATAAAAAAACGAAGGTTAGGTTTTAGGCAGATGTGGTGAGGGGCATATAACTCCCGTCTATTTGGACATATATAACTCCCGTCTATTTGGACATAAGGAGACACTCGACGTCACAGGGGACGGAGAAAAAATTATGCGGCTCTTCAACATCACTCACACCAATGATGGAGGCCATTTTGACCAACTCGACGCCTATTTGGGCATGAAGAGAAAATTTTCCAAGGCTCTGCTACATCACCCACCTTTCAAATGATGGCAGCTGTACTCATTTTTACGGTCCCGTGTCATCCAGGCACACTCTCGCGACGCGTTTCGAACTTTCCCAAGGTTCTCATCAGGCGAATTGGGATGACAACTGTTTCTGTTCCCTCTCCAACTCCATAGTGGTAGAGGGCGGGGTGCCCCTCCCACTGCTAAATACCTTTCAACACTGTATGGTGCTTCATAAATCGTTTTTTCACTATCAATACATTTGTTTTTAATTTTAAAATTTAATAACCATATATAAACAATCCAGCATGCGGTCAACCCGAGGTCCAGTCGTCTCGGCGCGGGCTGTGTTAGGTGAATGAAGATCCAGGATCCGATTCCCGAAGGATTCGGAAACGGTTGTGCACTGTCCAGAGTACCACTGGCCGCCACGAGTCCACACACATACACACAGAGAGATATATATCATTATTAAAAAATAAAATAGGGCTAAAATTGCCAGGGTTCAAATCAAGAGGGCTATATTAACAAGGGTTTAATTTTATAAAAAAACGAAGGTTAGGTTTTAGGCAGATGTGGTGAGGGGCATATAACTCCCGTCTATTTGGACATATATAACTCCCGTCTATTTGGACATAAGGAGACACTCGACGTCACAGGGGACGGAGAAAAAATTATGCGGCTCTTCAACATCACTCACACCAATGATGGAGGCCATTTTGACCAACTCGACGCCTATTTGGGCATGAAGAGAAAATTTTCCAAGGCTCTGCTACATCACCCACCTTTCAAATGATGGCAGCTGTACTCATTTTTACGGTCCCGTGTCATCCAGGCACACTCTCGCGACGCGTTTCGAACTTTCCCAAGGTTCTCATCAGGCGAATTGGGATGACAACTGTTTCTGTTCCCTCTCCAACTCCATAGTGGTAGAGGGCGGGGTGCCCCTCCCACTGCTAAATACCTTTCAACACTGTATGGTGCTTCATAAATCGTTTTTTCACTATCAATACATTTGTTTTTAATTTTAAAATTTAATAACCATATATAAACAATCCAGCATGCGGTCAACCCGAGGTCCAGTCGTCTCGGCGCGGGCTGTGTTAGGTGAATGAAGATCCAGGATCCGATTCCCGAAGGATTCGGAAACGGTTGTGCACTGTCCAGAGTACCACTGGCCGCCACGAGTCCACACACATACACACAGAGAGATATATATCATTATTAAAAAATAAAATAGGGCTAAAATTGCCAGGGTTCAAATCAAGAGGGCTATATTAACAAGGGTTTAATTTTATAAAAAAACGAAGGTTAGGTTTTAGGCAGATGTGGTGAGGGGCATATAACTCCCGTCTATTTGGACATATATAACTCCCGTCTATTTGGACATAAGGAGACACTCGACGTCACAGGGGACGGAGAAAAAATTATGCGGCTCTTCAACATCACTCACACCAATGATGGAGGCCATTTTGACCAACTCGACGCCTATTTGGGCATGAAGAGAAAATTTTCCAAGGCTCTGCTACATCACCCACCTTTCAAATGATGGCAGCTGTACTCATTTTTACGGTCCCGTGTCATCCAGGCACACTCTCGCGACGCGTTTCGAACTTTCCCAAGGTTCTCATCAGGCGAATTGGGATGACAACTGTTTCTGTTCCCTCTCCAACTCCATAGTGGTAGAGGGCGGGGTGCCCCTCCCACTGCTAAATACCTTTCAACACTGTATGGTGCTTCATAAATCGTTTTTTCACTATCAATACATTTGTTTTTAATTTTAAAATTTAATAACCATATATAAACAATCCAGCATGCGGTCAACCCGAGGTCCAGTCGTCTCGGCGCGGGCTGTGTTAGGTGAATGAAGATCCAGGATCCGATTCCCGAAGGATTCGGAAACGGTTGTGCACTGTCCAGAGTACCACTGGCCGCCACGAGTCCACACACATACACACAGAGAGATATATATCATTATTAAAAAATAAAATAGGGCTAAAATTGCCAGGGTTCAAATCAAGAGGGCTATATTAACAAGGGTTTAATTTTATAAAAAAACGAAGGTTAGGTTTTAGGCAGATGTGGTGAGGGGCATATAACTCCCGTCTATTTGGACATATATAACTCCCGTCTATTTGGACATAAGGAGACACTCGACGTCACAGGGGACGGAGAAAAAATTATGCGGCTCTTCAACATCACTCACACCAATGATGGAGGCCATTTTGACCAACTCGACGCCTATTTGGGCATGAAGAGAAAATTTTCCAAGGCTCTGCTACATCACCCACCTTTCAAATGATGGCAGCTGTACTCATTTTTACGGTCCCGTGTCATCCAGGCACACTCTCGCGACGCGTTTCGAACTTTCCCAAGGTTCTCATCAGGCGAATTGGGATGACAACTGTTTCTGTTCCCTCTCCAACTCCATAGTGGTAGAGGGCGGGGTGCCCCTCCCACTGCTAAATACCTTTCAACACTGTATGGTGCTTCATAAATCGTTTTTTCACTATCAATACATTTGTTTTTAATTTTAAAATTTAATAACCATATATAAACAATCCAGCATGCGGTCAACCCGAGGTCCAGTCGTCTCGGCGCGGGCTGTGTTAGGTGAATGAAGATCCAGGATCCGATTCCCGAAGGATTCGGAAACGGTTGTGCACTGTCCAGAGTACCACTGGCCGCCACGAGTCCACACACATACACACAGAGAGATATATATCATTATTAAAAAATAAAATAGGGCTAAAATTGCCAGGGTTCAAATCAAGAGGGCTATATTAACAAGGGTTTAATTTTATAAAAAAACGAAGGTTAGGTTTTAGGCAGATGTGGTGAGGGGCATATAACTCCCGTCTATTTGGACATATATAACTCCCGTCTATTTGGACATAAGGAGACACTCGACGTCACAGGGGACGGAGAAAAAATTATGCGGCTCTTCAACATCACTCACACCAATGATGGAGGCCATTTTGACCAACTCGACGCCTATTTGGGCATGAAGAGAAAATTTTCCAAGGCTCTGCTACATCACCCACCTTTCAAATGATGGCAGCTGTACTCATTTTTACGGTCCCGTGTCATCCAGGCACACTCTCGCGACGCGTTTCGAACTTTCCCAAGGTTCTCATCAGGCGAATTGGGATGACAACTGTTTCTGTTCCCTCTCCAACTCCATAGTGGTAGAGGGCGGGGTGCCCCTCCCACTGCTAAATACCTTTCAACACTGTATGGTGCTTCATAAATCGTTTTTTCACTATCAATACATTTGTTTTTAATTTTAAAATTTAATAACCATATATAAACAATCCAGCATGCGGTCAACCCGAGGTCCAGTCGTCTCGGCGCGGGCTGTGTTAGGTGAATGAAGATCCAGGATCCGATTCCCGAAGGATTCGGAAACGGTTGTGCACTGTCCAGAGTACCACTGGCCGCCACGAGTCCACACACATACACACAGAGAGATATATATCATTATTAAAAAATAAAATAGGGCTAAAATTGCCAGGGTTCAAATCAAGAGGGCTATATTAACAAGGGTTTAATTTTATAAAAAAACGAAGGTTAGGTTTTAGGCAGATGTGGTGAGGGGCATATAACTCCCGTCTATTTGGACATATATAACTCCCGTCTATTTGGACATAAGGAGACACTCGACGTCACAGGGGACGGAGAAAAAATTATGCGGCTCTTCAACATCACTCACACCAATGATGGAGGCCATTTTGACCAACTCGACGCCTATTTGGGCATGAAGAGAAAATTTTCCAAGGCTCTGCTACATCACCCACCTTTCAAATGATGGCAGCTGTACTCATTTTTACGGTCCCGTGTCATCCAGGCACACTCTCGCGACGCGTTTCGAACTTTCCCAAGGTTCTCATCAGGCGAATTGGGATGACAACTGTTTCTGTTCCCTCTCCAACTCCATAGTGGTAGAGGGCGGGGTGCCCCTCCCACTGCTAAATACCTTTCAACACTGTATGGTGCTTCATAAATCGTTTTTTCACTATCAATACATTTGTTTTTAATTTTAAAATTTAATAACCATATATAAACAATCCAGCATGCGGTCAACCCGAGGTCCAGTCGTCTCGGCGCGGGCTGTGTTAGGTGAATGAAGATCCAGGATCCGATTCCCGAAGGATTCGGAAACGGTTGTGCACTGTCCAGAGTACCACTGGCCGCCACGAGTCCACACACATACACACAGAGAGATATATATCATTATTAAAAAATAAAATAGGGCTAAAATTGCCAGGGTTCAAATCAAGAGGGCTATATTAACAAGGGTTTAATTTTATAAAAAAACGAAGGTTAGGTTTTAGGCAGATGTGGTGAGGGGCATATAACTCCCGTCTATTTGGACATATATAACTCCCGTCTATTTGGACATAAGGAGACACTCGACGTCACAGGGGACGGAGAAAAAATTATGCGGCTCTTCAACATCACTCACACCAATGATGGAGGCCATTTTGACCAACTCGACGCCTATTTGGGCATGAAGAGAAAATTTTCCAAGGCTCTGCTACATCACCCACCTTTCAAATGATGGCAGCTGTACTCATTTTTACGGTCCCGTGTCATCCAGGCACACTCTCGCGACGCGTTTCGAACTTTCCCAAGGTTCTCATCAGGCGAATTGGGATGACAACTGTTTCTGTTCCCTCTCCAACTCCATAGTGGTAGAGGGCGGGGTGCCCCTCCCACTGCTAAATACCTTTCAACACTGTATGGTGCTTCATAAATCGTTTTTTCACTATCAATACATTTGTTTTTAATTTTAAAATTTAATAACCATATATAAACAATCCAGCATGCGGTCAACCCGAGGTCCAGTCGTCTCGGCGCGGGCTGTGTTAGGTGAATGAAGATCCAGGATCCGATTCCCGAAGGATTCGGAAACGGTTGTGCACTGTCCAGAGTACCACTGGCCGCCACGAGTCCACACACATACACACAGAGAGATATATATCATTATTAAAAAATAAAATAGGGCTAAAATTGCCAGGGTTCAAATCAAGAGGGCTATATTAACAAGGGTTTAATTTTATAAAAAAACGAAGGTTAGGTTTTAGGCAGATGTGGTGAGGGGCATATAACTCCCGTCTATTTGGACATATATAACTCCCGTCTATTTGGACATAAGGAGACACTCGACGTCACAGGGGACGGAGAAAAAATTATGCGGCTCTTCAACATCACTCACACCAATGATGGAGGCCATTTTGACCAACTCGACGCCTATTTGGGCATGAAGAGAAAATTTTCCAAGGCTCTGCTACATCACCCACCTTTCAAATGATGGCAGCTGTACTCATTTTTACGGTCCCGTGTCATCCAGGCACACTCTCGCGACGCGTTTCGAACTTTCCCAAGGTTCTCATCAGGCGAATTGGGATGACAACTGTTTCTGTTCCCTCTCCAACTCCATAGTGGTAGAGGGCGGGGTGCCCCTCCCACTGCTAAATACCTTTCAACACTGTATGGTGCTTCATAAATCGTTTTTTCACTATCAATACATTTGTTTTTAATTTTAAAATTTAATAACCATATATAAACAATCCAGCATGCGGTCAACCCGAGGTCCAGTCGTCTCGGCGCGGGCTGTGTTAGGTGAATGAAGATCCAGGATCCGATTCCCGAAGGATTCGGAAACGGTTGTGCACTGTCCAGAGTACCACTGGCCGCCACGAGTCCACACACATACACACAGAGAGATATATATCATTATTAAAAAATAAAATAGGGCTAAAATTGCCAGGGTTCAAATCAAGAGGGCTATATTAACAAGGGTTTAATTTTATAAAAAAACGAAGGTTAGGTTTTAGGCAGATGTGGTGAGGGGCATATAACTCCCGTCTATTTGGACATATATAACTCCCGTCTATTTGGACATAAGGAGACACTCGACGTCACAGGGGACGGAGAAAAAATTATGCGGCTCTTCAACATCACTCACACCAATGATGGAGGCCATTTTGACCAACTCGACGCCTATTTGGGCATGAAGAGAAAATTTTCCAAGGCTCTGCTACATCACCCACCTTTCAAATGATGGCAGCTGTACTCATTTTTACGGTCCCGTGTCATCCAGGCACACTCTCGCGACGCGTTTCGAACTTTCCCAAGGTTCTCATCAGGCGAATTGGGATGACAACTGTTTCTGTTCCCTCTCCAACTCCATAGTGGTAGAGGGCGGGGTGCCCCTCCCACTGCTAAATACCTTTCAACACTGTATGGTGCTTCATAAATCGTTTTTTCACTATCAATACATTTGTTTTTAATTTTAAAATTTAATAACCATATATAAACAATCCAGCATGCGGTCAACCCGAGGTCCAGTCGTCTCGGCGCGGGCTGTGTTAGGTGAATGAAGATCCAGGATCCGATTCCCGAAGGATTCGGAAACGGTTGTGCACTGTCCAGAGTACCACTGGCCGCCACGAGTCCACACACATACACACAGAGAGATATATATCATTATTAAAAAATAAAATAGGGCTAAAATTGCCAGGGTTCAAATCAAGAGGGCTATATTAACAAGGGTTTAATTTTATAAAAAAACGAAGGTTAGGTTTTAGGCAGATGTGGTGAGGGGCATATAACTCCCGTCTATTTGGACATATATAACTCCCGTCTATTTGGACATAAGGAGACACTCGACGTCACAGGGGACGGAGAAAAAATTATGCGGCTCTTCAACATCACTCACACCAATGATGGAGGCCATTTTGACCAACTCGACGCCTATTTGGGCATGAAGAGAAAATTTTCCAAGGCTCTGCTACATCACCCACCTTTCAAATGATGGCAGCTGTACTCATTTTTACGGTCCCGTGTCATCCAGGCACACTCTCGCGACGCGTTTCGAACTTTCCCAAGGTTCTCATCAGGCGAATTGGGATGACAACTGTTTCTGTTCCCTCTCCAACTCCATAGTGGTAGAGGGCGGGGTGCCCCTCCCACTGCTAAATACCTTTCAACACTGTATGGTGCTTCATAAATCGTTTTTTCACTATCAATACATTTGTTTTTAATTTTAAAATTTAATAACCATATATAAACAATCCAGCATGCGGTCAACCCGAGGTCCAGTCGTCTCGGCGCGGGCTGTGTTAGGTGAATGAAGATCCAGGATCCGATTCCCGAAGGATTCGGAAACGGTTGTGCACTGTCCAGAGTACCACTGGCCGCCACGAGTCCACACACATACACACAGAGAGATATATATCATTATTAAAAAATAAAATAGGGCTAAAATTGCCAGGGTTCAAATCAAGAGGGCTATATTAACAAGGGTTTAATTTTATAAAAAAACGAAGGTTAGGTTTTAGGCAGATGTGGTGAGGGGCATATAACTCCCGTCTATTTGGACATATATAACTCCCGTCTATTTGGACATAAGGAGACACTCGACGTCACAGGGGACGGAGAAAAAATTATGCGGCTCTTCAACATCACTCACACCAATGATGGAGGCCATTTTGACCAACTCGACGCCTATTTGGGCATGAAGAGAAAATTTTCCAAGGCTCTGCTACATCACCCACCTTTCAAATGATGGCAGCTGTACTCATTTTTACGGTCCCGTGTCATCCAGGCACACTCTCGCGACGCGTTTCGAACTTTCCCAAGGTTCTCATCAGGCGAATTGGGATGACAACTGTTTCTGTTCCCTCTCCAACTCCATAGTGGTAGAGGGCGGGGTGCCCCTCCCACTGCTAAATACCTTTCAACACTGTATGGTGCTTCATAAATCGTTTTTTCACTATCAATACATTTGTTTTTAATTTTAAAATTTAATAACCATATATAAACAATCCAGCATGCGGTCAACCCGAGGTCCAGTCGTCTCGGCGCGGGCTGTGTTAGGTGAATGAAGATCCAGGATCCGATTCCCGAAGGATTCGGAAACGGTTGTGCACTGTCCAGAGTACCACTGGCCGCCACGAGTCCACACACATACACACAGAGAGATATATATCATTATTAAAAAATAAAATAGGGCTAAAATTGCCAGGGTTCAAATCAAGAGGGCTATATTAACAAGGGTTTAATTTTATAAAAAAAAAAAACGAAGGTTAGGTTTTAGGCAGATGTGGTGAGGGGCATATAACTCCCGTCTATTTGGACATATATAACTCCCGTCTATTTGGACATAAGGAGACACTCGACGTCACAGGGGACGGAGAAAAAATTATGCGGCTCTTCAACATCACTCACACCAATGATGGAGGCCATTTTGACCAACTCGACGCCTATTTGGGCATGAAGAGAAAATTTTCCAAGGCTCTGCTACATCACCCACCTTTCAAATGATGGCAGCTGTACTCATTTTTACGGTCCCGTGTCATCCAGGCACACTCTCGCGACGCGTTTCGAACTTTCCCAAGGTTCTCATCAGGCGAATTGGGATGACAACTGTTTCTGTTCCCTCTCCAACTCCATAGTGGTAGAGGGCGGGGTGCCCCTCCCACTGCTAAATACCTTTCAACACTGTATGGTGCTTCATAAATCGTTTTTTCACTATCAATACATTTGTTTTTAATTTTAAAATTTAATAACCATATATAAACAATCCAGCATGCGGTCAACCCGAGGTCCAGTCGTCTCGGCGCGGGCTGTGTTAGGTGAATGAAGATCCAGGATCCGATTCCCGAAGGATTCGGAAACGGTTGTGCACTGTCCAGAGTACCACTGGCCGCCACGAGTCCACACACATACACACAGAGAGATATATATCATTATTAAAAAATAAAATAGGGCTAAAATTGCCAGGGTTCAAATCAAGAGGGCTATATTAACAAGGGTTTAATTTTATAAAAAAACGAAGGTTAGGTTTTAGGCAGATGTGGTGAGGGGCATATAACTCCCGTCTATTTGGACATATATAACTCCCGTCTATTTGGACATAAGGAGACACTCGACGTCACAGGGGACGGAGAAAAAATTATGCGGCTCTTCAACATCACTCACACCAATGATGGAGGCCATTTTGACCAACTCGACGCCTATTTGGGCATGAAGAGAAAATTTTCCAAGGCTCTGCTACATCACCCACCTTTCAAATGATGGCAGCTGTACTCATTTTTACGGTCCCGTGTCATCCAGGCACACTCTCGCGACGCGTTTCGAACTTTCCCAAGGTTCTCATCAGGCGAATTGGGATGACAACTGTTTCTGTTCCCTCTCCAACTCCATAGTGGTAGAGGGCGGGGTGCCCCTCCCACTGCTAAATACCTTTCAACACTGTATGGTGCTTCATAAATCGTTTTTTCACTATCAATACATTTGTTTTTAATTTTAAAATTTAATAACCATATATAAACAATCCAGCATGCGGTCAACCCGAGGTCCAGTCGTCTCGGCGCGGGCTGTGTTAGGTGAATGAAGATCCAGGATCCGATTCCCGAAGGATTCGGAAACGGTTGTGCACTGTCCAGAGTACCACTGGCCGCCACGAGTCCACACACATACACACAGAGAGATATATATCATTATTAAAAAATAAAATAGGGCTAAAATTGCCAGGGTTCAAATCAAGAGGGCTATATTAACAAGGGTTTAATTTTATAAAAAAACGAAGGTTAGGTTTTAGGCAGATGTGGTGAGGGGCATATAACTCCCGTCTATTTGGACATATATAACTCCCGTCTATTTGGACATAAGGAGACACTCGACGTCACAGGGGACGGAGAAAAAATTATGCGGCTCTTCAACATCACTCACACCAATGATGGAGGCCATTTTGACCAACTCGACGCCTATTTGGGCATGAAGAGAAAATTTTCCAAGGCTCTGCTACATCACCCACCTTTCAAATGATGGCAGCTGTACTCATTTTTACGGTCCCGTGTCATCCAGGCACACTCTCGCGACGCGTTTCGAACTTTCCCAAGGTTCTCATCAGGCGAATTGGGATGACAACTGTTTCTGTTCCCTCTCCAACTCCATAGTGGTAGAGGGCGGGGTGCCCCTCCCACTGCTAAATACCTTTCAACACTGTATGGTGCTTCATAAATCGTTTTTTCACTATCAATACATTTGTTTTTAATTTTAAAATTTAATAACCATATATAAACAATCCAGCATGCGGTCAACCCGAGGTCCAGTCGTCTCGGCGCGGGCTGTGTTAGGTGAATGAAGATCCAGGATCCGATTCCCGAAGGATTCGGAAACGGTTGTGCACTGTCCAGAGTACCACTGGCCGCCACGAGTCCACACACATACACACAGAGAGATATATATCATTATTAAAAAATAAAATAGGGCTAAAATTGCCAGGGTTCAAATCAAGAGGGCTATATTAACAAGGGTTTAATTTTATAAAAAAAAAAAACGAAGGTTAGGTTTTAGGCAGATGTGGTGAGGGGCATATAACTCCCGTCTATTTGGACATATATAACTCCCGTCTATTTGGACATAAGGAGACACTCGACGTCACAGGGGACGGAGAAAAAATTATGCGGCTCTTCAACATCACTCACACCAATGATGGAGGCCATTTTGACCAACTCGACGCCTATTTGGGCATGAAGAGAAAATTTTCCAAGGCTCTGCTACATCACCCACCTTTCAAATGATGGCAGCTGTACTCATTTTTACGGTCCCGTGTCATCCAGGCACACTCTCGCGACGCGTTTCGAACTTTCCCAAGGTTCTCATCAGGCGAATTGGGATGACAACTGTTTCTGTTCCCTCTCCAACTCCATAGTGGTAGAGGGCGGGGTGCCCCTCCCACTGCTAAATACCTTTCAACACTGTATGGTGCTTCATAAATCGTTTTTTCACTATCAATACATTTGTTTTTAATTTTAAAATTTAATAACCATATATAAACAATCCAGCATGCGGTCAACCCGAGGTCCAGTCGTCTCGGCGCGGGCTGTGTTAGGTGAATGAAGATCCAGGATCCGATTCCCGAAGGATTCGGAAACGGTTGTGCACTGTCCAGAGTACCACTGGCCGCCACGAGTCCACACACATACACACAGAGAGATATATATCATTATTAAAAAATAAAATAGGGCTAAAATTGCCAGGGTTCAAATCAAGAGGGCTATATTAACAAGGGTTTAATTTTATAAAAAAACGAAGGTTAGGTTTTAGGCAGATGTGGTGAGGGGCATATAACTCCCGTCTATTTGGACATATATAACTCCCGTCTATTTGGACATAAGGAGACACTCGACGTCACAGGGGACGGAGAAAAAATTATGCGGCTCTTCAACATCACTCACACCAATGATGGAGGCCATTTTGACCAACTCGACGCCTATTTGGGCATGAAGAGAAAATTTTCCAAGGCTCTGCTACATCACCCACCTTTCAAATGATGGCAGCTGTACTCATTTTTACGGTCCCGTGTCATCCAGGCACACTCTCGCGACGCGTTTCGAACTTTCCCAAGGTTCTCATCAGGCGAATTGGGATGACAACTGTTTCTGTTCCCTCTCCAACTCCATAGTGGTAGAGGGCGGGGTGCCCCTCCCACTGCTAAATACCTTTCAACACTGTATGGTGCTTCATAAATCGTTTTTTCACTATCAATACATTTGTTTTTAATTTTAAAATTTAATAACCATATATAAACAATCCAGCATGCGGTCAACCCGAGGTCCAGTCGTCTCGGCGCGGGCTGTGTTAGGTGAATGAAGATCCAGGATCCGATTCCCGAAGGATTCGGAAACGGTTGTGCACTGTCCAGAGTACCACTGGCCGCCACGAGTCCACACACATACACACAGAGAGATATATATCATTATTAAAAAATAAAATAGGGCTAAAATTGCCAGGGTTCAAATCAAGAGGGCTATATTAACAAGGGTTTAATTTTATAAAAAAACGAAGGTTAGGTTTTAGGCAGATGTGGTGAGGGGCATATAACTCCCGTCTATTTGGACATATATAACTCCCGTCTATTTGGACATAAGGAGACACTCGACGTCACAGGGGACGGAGAAAAAATTATGCGGCTCTTCAACATCACTCACACCAATGATGGAGGCCATTTTGACCAACTCGACGCCTATTTGGGCATGAAGAGAAAATTTTCCAAGGCTCTGCTACATCACCCACCTTTCAAATGATGGCAGCTGTACTCATTTTTACGGTCCCGTGTCATCCAGGCACACTCTCGCGACGCGTTTCGAACTTTCCCAAGGTTCTCATCAGGCGAATTGGGATGACAACTGTTTCTGTTCCCTCTCCAACTCCATAGTGGTAGAGGGCGGGGTGCCCCTCCCACTGCTAAATACCTTTCAACACTGTATGGTGCTTCATAAATCGTTTTTTCACTATCAATACATTTGTTTTTAATTTTAAAATTTAATAACCATATATAAACAATCCAGCATGCGGTCAACCCGAGGTCCAGTCGTCTCGGCGCGGGCTGTGTTAGGTGAATGAAGATCCAGGATCCGATTCCCGAAGGATTCGGAAACGGTTGTGCACTGTCCAGAGTACCACTGGCCGCCACGAGTCCACACACATACACACAGAGAGATATATATCATTATTAAAAAATAAAATAGGGCTAAAATTGCCAGGGTTCAAATCAAGAGGGCTATATTAACAAGGGTTTAATTTTATAAAAAAAAAAAACGAAGGTTAGGTTTTAGGCAGATGTGGTGAGGGGCATATAACTCCCGTCTATTTGGACATATATAACTCCCGTCTATTTGGACATAAGGAGACACTCGACGTCACAGGGGACGGAGAAAAAATTATGCGGCTCTTCAACATCACTCACACCAATGATGGAGGCCATTTTGACCAACTCGACGCCTATTTGGGCATGAAGAGAAAATTTTCCAAGGCTCTGCTACATCACCCACCTTTCAAATGATGGCAGCTGTACTCATTTTTACGGTCCCGTGTCATCCAGGCACACTCTCGCGACGCGTTTCGAACTTTCCCAAGGTTCTCATCAGGCGAATTGGGATGACAACTGTTTCTGTTCCCTCTCCAACTCCATAGTGGTAGAGGGCGGGGTGCCCCTCCCACTGCTAAATACCTTTCAACACTGTATGGTGCTTCATAAATCGTTTTTTCACTATCAATACATTTGTTTTTAATTTTAAAATTTAATAACCATATATAAACAATCCAGCATGCGGTCAACCCGAGGTCCAGTCGTCTCGGCGCGGGCTGTGTTAGGTGAATGAAGATCCAGGATCCGATTCCCGAAGGATTCGGAAACGGTTGTGCACTGTCCAGAGTACCACTGGCCGCCACGAGTCCACACACATACACACAGAGAGATATATATCATTATTAAAAAATAAAATAGGGCTAAAATTGCCAGGGTTCAAATCAAGAGGGCTATATTAACAAGGGTTTAATTTTATAAAAAAACGAAGGTTAGGTTTTAGGCAGATGTGGTGAGGGGCATATAACTCCCGTCTATTTGGACATATATAAGGGTTAGGGTTAGGGTTAGGGTTAGGGTTAGGGTTAGGGTTAGGGTTAGGGTTAGGGTTAGGGTTAGGGTTAGGGTTAGGTTAGGGTTAGGGTTAGGGTTAGGGTTAGGGTTAGGGTTAGGTTAGGGTTAGGTACAGGAGGTTTATACGAATCTGAGCCCCCAGAAATGAGCCCCCTGGTGTTTTATTTCTGTCATATCTTTGCACCATTTGGTGCTAGGTGGTTGGGACTCGGTACATGTACTAATTGGGCGACGCCCGATCCGCCTGTAGCGTTTTCGAGTCTCTAGCGCCACCGTGCGTCGAGTTACGGTACTGCACTTCCATTTCTACCCGTCCCAGAGAGCTGAAAGTCGGCCCGTTTGTGGCCTAGGGGGCGCTGATCACGGTGGTGGCGGTCCCGTGCCTCTATCTGGTTCCGTTTGGCATGGAGTGCCATTTGAGTCCCGGCACAATACAGGGGGTGAGGGAACCACACGTGGACCCAGTGGTTGATTTGACATATATACATATATGCATGCATATTAGGGTGTTTTTGGGGTGTAAAAAGAGATGTGTTGGATCTGGGAGGGCTGTCACGGGTAGGGTTGGTGGGCGTGTGGGTTAGGGTTAGGTACAGGAGGTTTATACGAATCTGAGCCCCCAGAAATGAGCCCCCTGGTGTTTTATTTCTGTTATATCTTTGCACCATTTGGAGCTAGGTGGTTGGGACTCGGTACATGTACTAATTGGGCGACGCCCGATCCGTCTGTAGCGTCTTCGAGTCTCTAGCGCCACCGTGCGTGGAGTCACGGTACTGCACTTCCATTTCTACCCGTCCCAGAGAGCTGAAAGTCGGCCCGTTTGTGGCCTAGGGGGGGGCGCTGATCACGGTGGTGGCGGTCCCGTGCCTCTATCTGGTTCCGTTTGGCATGGAGTGCCATTTGAGTCCCGGCACAATACAGGGGGTGAGGGAACCACACGTGGACCCAGTGGTTGATTTGACATATATACATATATGCATGCATATTAGGGTGTTTTTGGGGTGTAAAAAGAGATGTGTTGGATTTGGGAGGGCTGTTTTAAAATCAACCAGGTTGTAGCTCCTGGGTTTGTAGCGGGTAGGTTTTAGGTGTAAGGTGGGGGTTATTTGAAGGCGGGTTTACATTCAGTAGGGTTGTGTTAGGTAGGGTTAGGGACGGGTAGGTTTAGGGAAGGTGGGGTTGTGGTTAGGTTAAGGTTAGGTTAAGGTTAAGGTTAGGGTTAGGTTAGGGTTAGGGTTAGGTACAGCAGGTTAGTACGAAAACGAGCCCCCCCGAGTTGAGCCCCCTGGTGTTTTGTTTCTGTTATATCTTTGCACCCTTTGTTGCTAGGTGGCTGGGAACATGTACTAATTGTGCGACGGCCGATCCGCCGGAGGCGGTCTCGGCTCTCTAGCGCCACCGTGCGTCGAGTTACGGTACTGCACTTGCGGTTCTCCCCGGCCCAGAGAGCTTAGAGTCGGCCCGTTTGTCGTCTAGGGGGCGCTGATCACGGTGGTGGTGGTCCCGTGCCTCTATCTGGTTCGGTTTGGCATGGAGAGCCGGTTGAGTTTCGGCACAATACATGTTGTTGAGCATCCATCTGTGGTCTCTTGCGTGTAATGGAGTTAGTGTCACTTTAAGAAACGTGTATTTAAATGAGGGTGTTTTCAGAGAGGTGTATCAGATAGCCCGGCTCGAGCTATGAACGTAGCACTTTACCCCGTGCAAATCGGGTCAATTTTGGCCGTGATATGAGCATTTGAAACAGCCAGTATTATATTATATTACATTATAGGCAGGGCTCACGTATGTACAGGAGGTTTATACGAATCTGAGCCCCCAGAAATGAGCCCCCTGGTGTTTTATTTCTGTCATATCTTTGCACCATTTGGTGCTAGGTGGTTGGGACTCGGTACATGTACTAATTGGGCGACGCCCGATCCGCCTGTAGCGTTTTCGAGTCTCTAGCGCCACCGTGCGTCGAGTTACGGTACTGCACTTCCATTTCTACCCGTCCCAGAGAGCTGAAAGTCGGCCCGTTTGTGGCCTAGGGGGCGCTGATCACGGTGGTGGCGGTCCCGTGCCTCTATCTGGTTCCGTTTGGCATGGAGTGCCATTTGAGTCCCGGCACAATACAGGGGGTGAGGGAACCACACGTGGACCCAGTGGTTGATTTGACATATATACATATATGCATGCATATTAGGGTGTTTTTGGGGTGTAAAAAGAGATGTGTTGGATCTGGGAGGGCTGTCACGGGTAGGGTTGGTGGGCGTGTGGGTTAGGGTTAGGTACAGGAGGTTTATACGAATCTGAGCCCCCAGAAATGAGCCCCCTGGTGTTTTATTTCTGTTATATCTTTGCACCATTTGGAGCTAGGTGGTTGGGACTTGGTACATGTACTAATTGGGCGACGCCCGATCCGTCTGTAGCGTCTTCGAGTCTCTAGCGCCACCGTGCGTGGAGTCACGGTACTGCACTTCCATTTCTACCCGTCCCAGAGAGCTGAAAGTCGGCCCGTTTGTGGCCTAGGGGGGGGGCGCTGATCACGGTGGTGGCGGTCCCGTGCCTCTATCTGGTTCCGTTTGGCATGGAGTGCCATTTGAGTCCCGGCACAATACAGGGGGTGAGGGAACCACACGTGGACCCAGTGGTTGATTTGACATATATACATATATATGCATGCATATTAGGGTGTTTTTGGGGTGTAAAAAGAGATGTGTTGGATTTGGGAGGGCTGTTTTAAAATCAACCAGGTTGTAGCTCCTGGGTTTGTAGCGGGTCGGTTTTAGGTGTAAGGTGGGGGTTATTTGAAGGCGGGTTTACATTCAGTAGGGTTGTGTTAGGTAGGGTTAGGGACGGGTAGGTTTAGGGAAGGTGGGGTTGTGGTTAGGTTAAGGTTAGGTTTAGGGTTAGGTTAAGGTTAAGGTTAGGGTTAGGTTAGGGTTAGGGTTAGGTACAGCAGGTTAGTACGAAAACGAGCCCCCCCGAGTTGAGCCCCCTGGTGTTTTGTTTCTGTTATATCTTTGCACCCTTTGTTGCTAGGTGGCTGGGAACATGTACTAATTGTGCGACGGCCGATCCGCCGGAGGCGGTCTCGGCTCTCTAGCGCCACCGTGCGTCGAGTTACGGTACTGCACTTGCGGTTCTCCCCGGCCCAGAGAGCTTAGAGTCGGCCCGTTTGTCGTGTAGGGGGCGCTGATCACGGTGGTGGTGGTCCCGTGCCTCTATCTGGTTCGGTTTGGCATGGAGAGCCGGTTGAGTTTCGGCACAATACATGTCGTTGAGCATCCATCTGTGGTCTCTTGCGTGTAATGGAGTTAGTGTCACTTTAAGAAACGTGTATTTAAATGAGGGTGTTTTCAGAGAGGTGTATCAGATAGCCCGGCTCGAGATATGAACGTAGCACTTTACCCCGTGCAAATCGGGTCAATTTTGGCCGTGATATGAGCATTTGAAACAGCCAGTATTATATTATATTACATTATAGGCAGGGCTCACGTATGTACAGGAGGTTTATACGAATCTGAGCCCCCAGAAATGAGCCCCCTGGTGTTTTATTTCTGTCATATCTTTGCACCATTTGGTGCTAGGTGGTTGGGACTCGGTACATGTACTAATTGGGCGACGCCCGATCCGCCTGTAGCGTTTTCGAGTCTCTAGCGCCACCGTGCGTCGAGTTACGGTACTGCACTTCCATTTCTACCCGTCCCAGAGAGCTGAAAGTCGGCCCGTTTGTGGCCTAGGGGGCGCTGATCACGGTGGTGGCGGTCCCGTGCCTCTATCTGGTTCCGTTTGGCATGGAGTGCCATTTGAGTCCCGGCACAATACAGGGGGTGAGGGAACCACACGTGGACCCAGTGGTTGATTTGACATATATACATATATGCATGCATATTAGGGTGTTTTTGGGGTGTAAAAAGAGATGTGTTGGATCTGGGAGGGCTGTCACGGGTAGGGTTGGTGGGCGTGTGGGTTAGGGTTAGGTACAGGAGGTTTATACGAATCTGAGCCCCCAGAAATGAGCCCCCTGGTGTTTTATTTCTGTTATATCTTTGCACCATTTGGAGCTAGGTGGTTGGGACTTGGTACATGTACTAATTGGGCGACGCCCGATCCGTCTGTAGCGTCTTCGAGTCTCTAGCGCCACCGTGCGTGGAGTCACGGTACTGCACTTCCATTTCTACCCGTCCCAGAGAGCTGAAAGTCGGCCCGTTTGTGGCCTAGGGGGGGGGCGCTGATCACGGTGGTGGCGGTCCCGTGCCTCTATCTGGTTCCGTTTGGCATGGAGTGCCATTTGAGTCCCGGCACAATACAGGGGGTGAGGGAACCACACGTGGACCCAGTGGTTGATTTGACATATATACATATATATGCATGCATATTAGGGTGTTTTTGGGGTGTAAAAAGAGATGTGTTGGATTTGGGAGGGCTGTTTTAAAATCAACCAGGTTGTAGCTCCTGGGTTTGTAGCGGGTCGGTTTTAGGTGTAAGGTGGGGGTTATTTGAAGGCGGGTTTACATTCAGTAGGGTTGTGTTAGGTAGGGTTAGGGACGGGTAGGTTTAGGGAAGGTGGGGTTGTGGTTAGGTTAAGGTTAGGTTTAGGGTTAGGTTAAGGTTAAGGTTAGGGTTAGGTTAGGGTTAGGGTTAGGTACAGCAGGTTAGTACGAAAACGAGCCCCCCCGAGTTGAGCCCCCTGGTGTTTTGTTTCTGTTATATCTTTGCACCCTTTGTTGCTAGGTGGCTGGGAACATGTACTAATTGTGCGACGGCCGATCCGCCGGAGGCGGTCTCGGCTCTCTAGCGCCACCGTGCGTCGAGTTACGGTACTGCACTTGCGGTTCTCCCCGGCCCAGAGAGCTTAGAGTCGGCCCGTTTGTCGTGTAGGGGGCGCTGATCACGGTGGTGGTGGTCCCGTGCCTCTATCTGGTTCGGTTTGGCATGGAGAGCCGGTTGAGTTTCGGCACAATACATGTCGTTGAGCATCCATCTGTGGTCTCTTGCGTGTAATGGAGTTAGTGTCACTTTAAGAAACGTGTATTTAAATGAGGGTGTTTTCAGAGAGGTGTATCAGATAGCCCGGATCGAGATATGAACGTAGCACTTTACCCCGTGCAAATCGGGTCAATTTTGGCCGTGATATGAGCATTTGAAACAGCCAGTATTATATTATATTACATTATAGGCAGGGCTCACGTATGTACAGGAGGTTTATACGAATCTGAGCCCCCAGAAATGAGCCCCCTGGTGTTTTATTTCTGTCATATCTTTGCACCATTTGGTGCTAGGTGGTTGGGACTCGGTACATGTACTAATTGGGCGACGCCCGATCCGCCTGTAGCGTTTTCGAGTCTCTAGCGCCACCGTGCGTCGAGTTACGGTACTGCACTTCCATTTCTACCCGTCCCAGAGAGCTGAAAGTCGGCCCGTTTGTGGCCTAGGGGGCGCTGATCACGGTGGTGGCGGTCCCGTGCCTCTATCTGGTTCCGTTTGGCATGGAGTGCCATTTGAGTCCCGGCACAATACAGGGGGTGAGGGAACCACACGTGGACCCAGTGGTTGATTTGACATATATACATATATGCATGCATATTAGGGTGTTTTTGGGGTGTAAAAAGAGATGTGTTGGATCTGGGAGGGCTGTCACGGGTAGGGTTGGTGGGCGTGTGGGTTAGGGTTAGGTACAGGAGGTTTATACGAATCTGAGCCCCCAGAAATGAGCCCCCTGGTGTTTTATTTCTGTTATATCTTTGCACCATTTGGAGCTAGGTGGTTGGGACTTGGTACATGTACTAATTGGGCGACGCCCGATCCGTCTGTAGCGTCTTCGAGTCTCTAGCGCCACCGTGCGTGGAGTCACGGTACTGCACTTCCATTTCTACCCGTCCCAGAGAGCTGAAAGTCGGCCCGTTTGTGGCCTAGGGGGGGGGCGCTGATCACGGTGGTGGCGGTCCCGTGCCTCTATCTGGTTCCGTTTGGCATGGAGTGCCATTTGAGTCCCGGCACAATACAGGGGGTGAGGGAACCACACGTGGACCCAGTGGTTGATTTGACATATATACATATATATGCATGCATATTAGGGTGTTTTTGGGGTGTAAAAAGAGATGTGTTGGATTTGGGAGGGCTGTTTTAAAATCAACCAGGTTGTAGCTCCTGGGTTTGTAGCGGGTCGGTTTTAGGTGTAAGGTGGGGGTTATTTGAAGGCGGGTTTACATTCAGTAGGGTTGTGTTAGGTAGGGTTAGGGACGGGTAGGTTTAGGGAAGGTGGGGTTGTGGTTAGGTTAAGGTTAGGTTTAGGGTTAGGTTAAGGTTAAGGTTAGGGTTAGGTTAGGGTTAGGGTTAGGTACAGCAGGTTAGTACGAAAACGAGCCCCCCCGAGTTGAGCCCCCTGGTGTTTTGTTTCTGTTATATCTTTGCACCCTTTGTTGCTAGGTGGCTGGGAACATGTACTAATTGTGCGACGGCCGATCCGCCGGAGGCGGTCTCGGCTCTCTAGCGCCACCGTGCGTCGAGTTACGGTACTGCACTTGCGGTTCTCCCCGGCCCAGAGAGCTTAGAGTCGGCCCGTTTGTCGTGTAGGGGGCGCTGATCACGGTGGTGGTGGTCCCGTGCCTCTATCTGGTTCGGTTTGGCATGGAGAGCCGGTTGAGTTTCGGCACAATACATGTCGTTGAGCATCCATCTGTGGTCTCTTGCGTGTAATGGAGTTAGTGTCACTTTAAGAAACGTGTATTTAAATGAGGGTGTTTTCAGAGAGGTGTATCAGATAGCCCGGCTCGAGATATGAACGTAGCACTTTACCCCGTGCAAATCGGGTCAATTTTGGCCGTGATATGAGCATTTGAAACAGCCAGTATTATATTATATTACATTATAGGCAGGGCTCACGTATGTACAGGAGGTTTATACGAATCTGAGCCCCCAGAAATGAGCCCCCTGGTGTTTTATTTCTGTCATATCTTTGCACCATTTGGTGCTAGGTGGTTGGGACTCGGTACATGTACTAATTGGGCGACGCCCGATCCGCCTGTAGCGTTTTCGAGTCTCTAGCGCCACCGTGCGTCGAGTTACGGTACTGCACTTCCATTTCTACCCGTCCCAGAGAGCTGAAAGTCGGCCCGTTTGTGGCCTAGGGGGCGCTGATCACGGTGGTGGCGGTCCCGTGCCTCTATCTGGTTCCGTTTGGCATGGAGTGCCATTTGAGTCCCGGCACAATACAGGGGGTGAGGGAACCACACGTGGACCCAGTGGTTGATTTGACATATATACATATATGCATGCATATTAGGGTGTTTTTGGGGTGTAAAAAGAGATGTGTTGGATCTGGGAGGGCTGTCACGGGTAGGGTTGGTGGGCGTGTGGGTTAGGGTTAGGTACAGGAGGTTTATACGAATCTGAGCCCCCAGAAATGAGCCCCCTGGTGTTTTATTTCTGTTATATCTTTGCACCATTTGGAGCTAGGTGGTTGGGACTTGGTACATGTACTAATTGGGCGACGCCCGATCCGTCTGTAGCGTCTTCGAGTCTCTAGCGCCACCGTGCGTGGAGTCACGGTACTGCACTTCCATTTCTACCCGTCCCAGAGAGCTGAAAGTCGGCCCGTTTGTGGCCTAGGGGGGGGGGCGCTGATCACGGTGGTGGCGGTCCCGTGCCTCTATCTGGTTCCGTTTGGCATGGAGTGCCATTTGAGTCCCGGCACAATACAGGGGGTGAGGGAACCACACGTGGACCCAGTGGTTGATTTGACATATATACATATATATGCATGCATATTAGGGTGTTTTTGGGGTGTAAAAAGAGATGTGTTGGATTTGGGAGGGCTGTTTTAAAATCAACCAGGTTGTAGCTCCTGGGTTTGTAGCGGGTCGGTTTTAGGTGTAAGGTGGGGGTTATTTGAAGGCGGGTTTACATTCAGTAGGGTTGTGTTAGGTAGGGTTAGGGACGGGTAGGTTTAGGGAAGGTGGGGTTGTGGTTAGGTTAAGGTTAGGTTTAGGGTTAGGTTAAGGTTAAGGTTAGGGTTAGGTTAGGGTTAGGGTTAGGTACAGCAGGTTAGTACGAAAACGAGCCCCCCCGAGTTGAGCCCCCTGGTGTTTTGTTTCTGTTATATCTTTGCACCCTTTGTTGCTAGGTGGCTGGGAACATGTACTAATTGTGCGACGGCCGATCCGCCGGAGGCGGTCTCGGCTCTCTAGCGCCACCGTGCGTCGAGTTACGGTACTGCACTTGCGGTTCTCCCCGGCCCAGAGAGCTTAGAGTCGGCCCGTTTGTCGTGTAGGGGGCGCTGATCACGGTGGTGGTGGTCCCGTGCCTCTATCTGGTTCGGTTTGGCATGGAGAGCCGGTTGAGTTTCGGCACAATACATGTCGTTGAGCATCCATCTGTGGTCTCTTGCGTGTAATGGAGTTAGTGTCACTTTAAGAAACGTGTATTTAAATGAGGGTGTTTTCAGAGAGGTGTATCAGATAGCCCGGATCGAGATATGAACGTAGCACTTTACCCCGTGCAAATCGGGTCAATTTTGGCCGTGATATGAGCATTTGAAACAGCCAGTATTATATTATATTACATTATAGGCAGGGCTCACGTATGTACAGGAGGTTTATACGAATCTGAGCCCCCAGAAATGAGCCCCCTGGTGTTTTATTTCTGTCATATCTTTGCACCATTTGGTGCTAGGTGGTTGGGACTCGGTACATGTACTAATTGGGCGACGCCCGATCCGCCTGTAGCGTTTTCGAGTCTCTAGCGCCACCGTGCGTCGAGTTACGGTACTGCACTTCCATTTCTACCCGTCCCAGAGAGCTGAAAGTCGGCCCGTTTGTGGCCTAGGGGGCGCTGATCACGGTGGTGGCGGTCCCGTGCCTCTATCTGGTTCCGTTTGGCATGGAGTGCCATTTGAGTCCCGGCACAATACAGGGGGTGAGGGAACCACACGTGGACCCAGTGGTTGATTTGACATATATACATATATGCATGCATATTAGGGTGTTTTTGGGGTGTAAAAAGAGATGTGTTGGATCTGGGAGGGCTGTCACGGGTAGGGTTGGTGGGCGTGTGGGTTAGGGTTAGGTACAGGAGGTTTATACGAATCTGAGCCCCCAGAAATGAGCCCCCTGGTGTTTTATTTCTGTTATATCTTTGCACCATTTGGAGCTAGGTGGTTGGGACTTGGTACATGTACTAATTGGGCGACGCCCGATCCGTCTGTAGCGTCTTCGAGTCTCTAGCGCCACCGTGCGTGGAGTCACGGTACTGCACTTCCATTTCTACCCGTCCCAGAGAGCTGAAAGTCGGCCCGTTTGTGGCCTAGGGGGGGGCGCTGATCACGGTGGTGGCGGTCCCGTGCCTCTATCTGGTTCCGTTTGGCATGGAGTGCCATTTGAGTCCCGGCACAATACAGGGGGTGAGGGAACCACACGTGGACCCAGTGGTTGATTTGACATATATACATATATATGCATGCATATTAGGGTGTTTTTGGGGTGTAAAAAGAGATGTGTTGGATCTGGGAGGGCTGTTTTAAAATCAACCAGGTTGTAGCTCCTGGGTTTGTAGCGGGTAGGTTTTAGGTGTAAGGTGGGGGTTATTTGAAGGCGGGTTTACATTCAGTAGGGTTGTGTTAGGTAGGGTTAGGGACGGGTAGGTTTAGGGAAGGTGGGGTTGTGGTTAGGTTAAGGTTAGGTTTAGGGTTAGGTTAAGGTTAAGGTTAGGGTTAGGTTAGGGTTAGGGTTAGGTACAGCAGGTTAGTACGAAAACGAGCCCCCCCGAGTTGAGCCCCCTGGTGTTTTGTTTCTGTTATATCTTTGCACCCTTTGTTGCTAGGTGGCTGGGAACATGTACTAATTGTGCGACGGCCGATCCGCCGGAGGCGGTCTCGGCTCTCTAGCGCCACCGTGCGTCGAGTTACGGTACTGCACTTGCGGTTCTCCCCGGCCCAGAGAGCTTAGAGTCGGCCCGTTTGTCGTCTAGGGGGCGCTGATCACGGTGGTGGTGGTGGTGGTGGTGGTGGTCCCGTGCCTCTATCTGGTTCCGTTTGGCATGGAGTGCCATTTGAGTCCCGGCACAATACAGGGGGTGAGGGAACCACACGTGGACCCAGTGGTTGATTTGACATATATACATATATGCATGCATATTAGGGTGTTTTTGGGGTGTAAAAAGAGATGTGTTGGATTTGGGAGGGCTGTTTTAAAATCAACCAGGTTGTAGCTCCTGGGTTTGTAGCGGGTAGGTTTTAGGTGTAAGGTGGGGGTTATTTGAAGGCGGGTTTACATTCAGTAGGGTTGTGTTAGGTAGGGTTAGGGACGGGTAGGTTTAGGGAAGGTGGGGTTGTGGTTAGGTTAAGGTTAGGTTTAGGGTTAGGTTAAGGTTAAGGTTAGGGTTAGGTTAGGGTTAGGGTTAGGTACAGCAGGTTAGTACGAAAACGAGCCCCCCCGAGTTGAGCCCCCTGGTGTTTTGTTTCTGTTATATCTTTGCACCCTTTGTTGCTAGGTGGCTGGGAACATGTACTAATTGTGCGACGGCCGATCCGCCGGAGGCGGTCTCGGCTCTCTAGCGCCACCGTGCGTCGAGTTACGGTACTGCACTTGCGGTTCTCCCCGGCCCAGAGAGCTTAGAGTCGGCCCGTTTGTCGTGTAGGGGGCGCTGATCACGGTGGTGGTGGTCCCGTGCCTCTATCTGGTTCGGTTTGGCATGGAGAGCCGGTTGAGTTTCGGCACAATACATGTCGTTGAGCATCCATCTGTGGTCTCTTGCGTGTAATGGAGTTAGTGTCACTTTAAGAAACGTGTATTTAAATGAGGGTGTTTTCAGAGAGGTGTATCAGATAGCCCGGCTCGAGATATGAACGTAGCACTTTACCCCGTGCAAATCGGGTCAATTTTGGCCGTGATATGAGCATTTGAAACAGCCAGTATTATATTATATTACATTATAGGCAGGGCTCACGTATGTACAGGAGGTTTATACGAATCTGAGCCCCCAGAAATGAGCCCCCTGGTGTTTTATTTCTGTCATATCTTTGCACCATTTGGTGCTAGGTGGTTGGGACTCGGTACATGTACTAATTGGGCGACGCCCGATCCGCCTGTAGCGTTTTCGAGTCTCTAGCGCCACCGTGCGTCGAGTTACGGTACTGCACTTCCATTTCTACCCGTCCCAGAGAGCTGAAAGTCGGCCCGTTTGTGGCCTAGGGGGCGCTGATCACGGTGGTGGCGGTCCCGTGCCTCTATCTGGTTCCGTTTGGCATGGAGTGCCATTTGAGTCCCGGCACAATACAGGGGGTGAGGGAACCACACGTGGACCCAGTGGTTGATTTGACATATATACATATATGCATGCATATTAGGGTGTTTTTGGGGTGTAAAAAGAGATGTGTTGGATCTGGGAGGGCTGTCACGGGTAGGGTTGGTGGGCGTGTGGGTTAGGGTTAGGTACAGGAGGTTTATACGAATCTGAGCCCCCAGAAATGAGCCCCCTGGTGTTTTATTTCTGTTATATCTTTGCACCATTTGGAGCTAGGTGGTTGGGACTTGGTACATGTACTAATTGGGCGACGCCCGATCCGTCTGTAGCGTCTTCGAGTCTCTAGCGCCACCGTGCGTGGAGTCACGGTACTGCACTTCCATTTCTACCCGTCCCAGAGAGCTGAAAGTCGGCCCGTTTGTGGCCTAGGGGGGGGCGCTGATCACGGTGGTGGCGGTCCCGTGCCTCTATCTGGTTCCGTTTGGCATGGAGTGCCATTTGAGTCCCGGCACAATACAGGGGGTGAGGGAACCACACGTGGACCCAGTGGTTGATTTGACATATATACATATATATGCATGCATATTAGGGTGTTTTTGGGGTGTAAAAAGAGATGTGTTGGATCTGGGAGGGCTGTTTTAAAATCAACCAGGTTGTAGCTCCTGGGTTTGTAGCGGGTAGGTTTTAGGTGTAAGGTGGGGGTTATTTGAAGGCGGGTTTACATTCAGTAGGGTTGTGTTAGGTAGGGTTAGGGACGGGTAGGTTTAGGGAAGGTGGGGTTGTGGTTAGGTTAAGGTTAGGTTTAGGGTTAGGTTAAGGTTAAGGTTAGGGTTAGGTTAGGGTTAGGGTTAGGTACAGGGTTAGGGTTAGGGTTAGGGTTAGGGTTAGGGTTAGGGTTAGGGTTAGGGTTAGGTACAGGAGGTTTATACGAATCTGAGCCCCCAGAAATGAGCCCCCTGGTGTTTTATTTCTGTCATATCTTTGCACCATTTGGTGCTAGGTGGTTGGGACTCGGTACATGTACTAATTGGGCGACGCCCGATCCGCCTGTAGCGTTTTCGAGTCTCTAGCGCCACCGTGCGTCGAGTTACGGTACTGCACTTCCATTTCTACCCGTCCCAGAGAGCTGAAAGTCGGCCCGTTTGTGGCCTAGGGGGCGCTGATCACGGTGGTGGCGGTCCCGTGCCTCTATCTGGTTCCGTTTGGCATGGAGTGCCATTTGAGTCCCGGCACAATACAGGGGGTGAGGGAACCACACGTGGACCCAGTGGTTGATTTGACATATATACATATATGCATGCATATTAGGGTGTTTTTGGGGTGTAAAAAGAGATGTGTTGGATCTGGGAGGGCTGTCACGGGTAGGGTTGGTGGGCGTGTGGGTTAGGGTTAGGTACAGGAGGTTTATACGAATCTGAGCCCCCAGAAATGAGCCCCCTGGTGTTTTATTTCTGTTATATCTTTGCACCATTTGGAGCTAGGTGGTTGGGACTTGGTACATGTACTAATTGGGCGACGCCCGATCCGTCTGTAGCGTCTTCGAGTCTCTAGCGCCACCGTGCGTGGAGTCACGGTACTGCACTTCCATTTCTACCCGTCCCAGAGAGCTGAAAGTCGGCCCGTTTGTGGCCTAGGGGGGGGGCGCTGATCACGGTGGTGGCGGTCCCGTGCCTCTATCTGGTTCCGTTTGGCATGGAGTGCCATTTGAGTCCCGGCACAATACAGGGGGTGAGGGAACCACACGTGGACCCAGTGGTTGATTTGACATATATACATATATATGCATGCATATTAGGGTGTTTTTGGGGTGTAAAAAGAGATGTGTTGGATCTGGGAGGGCTGTTTTAAAATCAACCAGGTTGTAGCTCCTGGGTTTGTAGCGGGTAGGTTTTAGGTGTAAGGTGGGGGTTATTTGAAGGCGGGTTTACATTCAGTAGGGTTGTGTTAGGTAGGGTTAGGGACGGGTAGGTTTAGGGAAGGTGGGGTTGTGGTTAGGTTAAGGTTAGGTTTAGGGTTAGGTTAAGGTTAAGGTTAGGGTTAGGTTAGGGTTAGGGTTAGGTACAGCAGGTTAGTACGAAAACGAGCCCCCCCGAGTTGAGCCCCCTGGTGTTTTGTTTCTGTTATATCTTTGCACCCTTTGTTGCTAGGTGGCTGGGAACATGTACTAATTGTGCGACGGCCGATCCGCCGGAGGCGGTCTCGGCTCTCTAGCGCCACCGTGCGTCGAGTTACGGTACTGCACTTGCGGTTCTCCCCGGCCCAGAGAGCTTAGAGTCGGCCCGTTTGTCGTGTAGGGGGCGCTGATCACGGTGGTGGTGGTCCCGTGCCTCTATCTGGTTCGGTTTGGCATGGAGAGCCGGTTGAGTTTCGGCACAATACATGTCGTTGAGCATCCATCTGTGGTCTCTTGCGTGTAATGGAGTTAGTGTCACTTTAAGAAACGTGTATTTAAATGAGGGTGTTTTCAGAGAGGTGTATCAGATAGCCCGGCTCGAGATATGAACGTAGCACTTTACCCCGTGCAAATCGGGTCAATTTTGGCCGTGATATGAGCATTTGAAACAGCCAGTATTATATTATATTACATTATAGGCAGGGCTCACGTATGTACAGGAGGTTTATACGAATCTGAGCCCCCAGAAATGAGCCCCCTGGTGTTTTATTTCTGTCATATCTTTGCACCATTTGGTGCTAGGTGGTTGGGACTCGGTACATGTACTAATTGGGCGACGCCCGATCCGCCTGTAGCGTTTTCGAGTCTCTAGCGCCACCGTGCGTCGAGTTACGGTACTGCACTTCCATTTCTACCCGTCCCAGAGAGCTGAAAGTCGGCCCGTTTGTGGCCTAGGGGGCGCTGATCACGGTGGTGGCGGTCCCGTGCCTCTATCTGGTTCCGTTTGGCATGGAGTGCCATTTGAGTCCCGGCACAATACAGGGGGTGAGGGAACCACACGTGGACCCAGTGGTTGATTTGACATATATACATATATGCATGCATATTAGGGTGTTTTTGGGGTGTAAAAAGAGATGTGTTGGATCTGGGAGGGCTGTCACGGGTAGGGTTGGTGGGCGTGTGGGTTAGGGTTAGGTACAGGAGGTTTATACGAATCTGAGCCCCCAGAAATGAGCCCCCTGGTGTTTTATTTCTGTTATATCTTTGCACCATTTGGAGCTAGGTGGTTGGGACTTGGTACATGTACTAATTGGGCGACGCCCGATCCGTCTGTAGCGTCTTCGAGTCTCTAGCGCCACCGTGCGTGGAGTCACGGTACTGCACTTCCATTTCTACCCGTCCCAGAGAGCTGAAAGTCGGCCCGTTTGTGGCCTAGGGGGGGGGGCGCTGATCACGGTGGTGGCGGTCCCGTGCCTCTATCTGGTTCCGTTTGGCATGGAGTGCCATTTGAGTCCCGGCACAATACAGGGGGTGAGGGAACCACACGTGGACCCAGTGGTTGATTTGACATATATACATATATATGCATGCATATTAGGGTGTTTTTGGGGTGTAAAAAGAGATGTGTTGGATTTGGGAGGGCTGTTTTAAAATCAACCAGGTTGTAGCTCCTGGGTTTGTAGCGGGTCGGTTTTAGGTGTAAGGTGGGGGTTATTTGAAGGCGGGTTTACATTCAGTAGGGTTGTGTTAGGTAGGGTTAGGGACGGGTAGGTTTAGGGAAGGTGGGGTTGTGGTTAGGTTAAGGTTAGGTTTAGGGTTAGGTTAAGGTTAAGGTTAGGGTTAGGTTAGGGTTAGGGTTAGGTACAGCAGGTTAGTACGAAAACGAGCCCCCCCGAGTTGAGCCCCCTGGTGTTTTGTTTCTGTTATATCTTTGCACCCTTTGTTGCTAGGTGGCTGGGAACATGTACTAATTGTGCGACGGCCGATCCGCCGGAGGCGGTCTCGGCTCTCTAGCGCCACCGTGCGTCGAGTTACGGTACTGCACTTGCGGTTCTCCCCGGCCCAGAGAGCTTAGAGTCGGCCCGTTTGTCGTGTAGGGGGCGCTGATCACGGTGGTGGTGGTCCCGTGCCTCTATCTGGTTCGGTTTGGCATGGAGAGCCGGTTGAGTTTCGGCACAATACATGTCGTTGAGCATCCATCTGTGGTCTCTTGCGTGTAATGGAGTTAGTGTCACTTTAAGAAACGTGTATTTAAATGAGGGTGTTTTCAGAGAGGTGTATCAGATAGCCCGGATCGAGATATGAACGTAGCACTTTACCCCGTGCAAATCGGGTCAATTTTGGCCGTGATATGAGCATTTGAAACAGCCAGTATTATATTATATTACATTATAGGCAGGGCTCACGTATGTACAGGAGGTTTATACGAATCTGAGCCCCCAGAAATGAGCCCCCTGGTGTTTTATTTCTGTCATATCTTTGCACCATTTGGTGCTAGGTGGTTGGGACTCGGTACATGTACTAATTGGGCGACGCCCGATCCGCCTGTAGCGTTTTCGAGTCTCTAGCGCCACCGTGCGTCGAGTTACGGTACTGCACTTCCATTTCTACCCGTCCCAGAGAGCTGAAAGTCGGCCCGTTTGTGGCCTAGGGGGCGCTGATCACGGTGGTGGCGGTCCCGTGCCTCTATCTGGTTCCGTTTGGCATGGAGTGCCATTTGAGTCCCGGCACAATACAGGGGGTGAGGGAACCACACGTGGACCCAGTGGTTGATTTGACATATATACATATATGCATGCATATTAGGGTGTTTTTGGGGTGTAAAAAGAGATGTGTTGGATCTGGGAGGGCTGTCACGGGTAGGGTTGGTGGGCGTGTGGGTTAGGGTTAGGTACAGGAGGTTTATACGAATCTGAGCCCCCAGAAATGAGCCCCCTGGTGTTTTATTTCTGTTATATCTTTGCACCATTTGGAGCTAGGTGGTTGGGACTTGGTACATGTACTAATTGGGCGACGCCCGATCCGTCTGTAGCGTCTTCGAGTCTCTAGCGCCACCGTGCGTGGAGTCACGGTACTGCACTTCCATTTCTACCCGTCCCAGAGAGCTGAAAGTCGGCCCGTTTGTGGCCTAGGGGGGGGCGCTGATCACGGTGGTGGCGGTCCCGTGCCTCTATCTGGTTCCGTTTGGCATGGAGTGCCATTTGAGTCCCGGCACAATACAGGGGGTGAGGGAACCACACGTGGACCCAGTGGTTGATTTGACATATATACATATATATGCATGCATATTAGGGTGTTTTTGGGGTGTAAAAAGAGATGTGTTGGATCTGGGAGGGCTGTTTTAAAATCAACCAGGTTGTAGCTCCTGGGTTTGTAGCGGGTAGGTTTTAGGTGTAAGGTGGGGGTTATTTGAAGGCGGGTTTACATTCAGTAGGGTTGTGTTAGGTAGGGTTAGGGACGGGTAGGTTTAGGGAAGGTGGGGTTGTGGTTAGGTTAAGGTTAGGTTTAGGGTTAGGTTAAGGTTAAGGTTAGGGTTAGGTTAGGGTTAGGGTTAGGTACAGCAGGTTAGTACGAAAACGAGCCCCCCCGAGTTGAGCCCCCTGGTGTTTTGTTTCTGTTATATCTTTGCACCCTTTGTTGCTAGGTGGCTGGGAACATGTACTAATTGTGCGACGGCCGATCCGCCGGAGGCGGTCTCGGCTCTCTAGCGCCACCGTGCGTCGAGTTACGGTACTGCACTTGCGGTTCTCCCCGGCCCAGAGAGCTTAGAGTCGGCCCGTTTGTCGTCTAGGGGGCGCTGATCACGGTGGTGGTGGTGGTGGTGGTGGTGGTCCCGTGCCTCTATCTGGTTCCGTTTGGCATGGAGTGCCATTTGAGTCCCGGCACAATACAGGGGGTGAGGGAACCACACGTGGACCCAGTGGTTGATTTGACATATATACATATATGCATGCATATTAGGGTGTTTTTGGGGTGTAAAAAGAGATGTGTTGGATTTGGGAGGGCTGTTTTAAAATCAACCAGGTTGTAGCTCCTGGGTTTGTAGCGGGTAGGTTTTAGGTGTAAGGTGGGGGTTATTTGAAGGCGGGTTTACATTCAGTAGGGTTGTGTTAGGTAGGGTTAGGGACGGGTAGGTTTAGGGAAGGTGGGGTTGTGGTTAGGTTAAGGTTAGGTTTAGGGTTAGGTTAAGGTTAAGGTTAGGGTTAGGTTAGGGTTAGGGTTAGGTACAGCAGGTTAGTACGAAAACGAGCCCCCCCGAGTTGAGCCCCCTGGTGTTTTGTTTCTGTTATATCTTTGCACCCTTTGTTGCTAGGTGGCTGGGAACATGTACTAATTGTGCGACGGCCGATCCGCCGGAGGCGGTCTCGGCTCTCTAGCGCCACCGTGCGTCGAGTTACGGTACTGCACTTGCGGTTCTCCCCGGCCCAGAGAGCTTAGAGTCGGCCCGTTTGTCGTGTAGGGGGCGCTGATCACGGTGGTGGTGGTCCCGTGCCTCTATCTGGTTCGGTTTGGCATGGAGAGCCGGTTGAGTTTCGGCACAATACATGTCGTTGAGCATCCATCTGTGGTCTCTTGCGTGTAATGGAGTTAGTGTCACTTTAAGAAACGTGTATTTAAATGAGGGTGTTTTCAGAGAGGTGTATCAGATAGCCCGGCTCGAGATATGAACGTAGCACTTTACCCCGTGCAAATCGGGTCAATTTTGGCCGTGATATGAGCATTTGAAACAGCCAGTATTATATTATATTACATTATAGGCAGGGCTCACGTATGTACAGGAGGTTTATACGAATCTGAGCCCCCAGAAATGAGCCCCCTGGTGTTTTATTTCTGTCATATCTTTGCACCATTTGGTGCTAGGTGGTTGGGACTCGGTACATGTACTAATTGGGCGACGCCCGATCCGCCTGTAGCGTTTTCGAGTCTCTAGCGCCACCGTGCGTCGAGTTACGGTACTGCACTTCCATTTCTACCCGTCCCAGAGAGCTGAAAGTCGGCCCGTTTGTGGCCTAGGGGGCGCTGATCACGGTGGTGGCGGTCCCGTGCCTCTATCTGGTTCCGTTTGGCATGGAGTGCCATTTGAGTCCCGGCACAATACAGGGGGTGAGGGAACCACACGTGGACCCAGTGGTTGATTTGACATATATACATATATGCATGCATATTAGGGTGTTTTTGGGGTGTAAAAAGAGATGTGTTGGATCTGGGAGGGCTGTCACGGGTAGGGTTGGTGGGCGTGTGGGTTAGGGTTAGGTACAGGAGGTTTATACGAATCTGAGCCCCCAGAAATGAGCCCCCTGGTGTTTTATTTCTGTTATATCTTTGCACCATTTGGAGCTAGGTGGTTGGGACTTGGTACATGTACTAATTGGGCGACGCCCGATCCGTCTGTAGCGTCTTCGAGTCTCTAGCGCCACCGTGCGTGGAGTCACGGTACTGCACTTCCATTTCTACCCGTCCCAGAGAGCTGAAAGTCGGCCCGTTTGTGGCCTAGGGGGGGGCGCTGATCACGGTGGTGGCGGTCCCGTGCCTCTATCTGGTTCCGTTTGGCATGGAGTGCCATTTGAGTCCCGGCACAATACAGGGGGTGAGGGAACCACACGTGGACCCAGTGGTTGATTTGACATATATACATATATATGCATGCATATTAGGGTGTTTTTGGGGTGTAAAAAGAGATGTGTTGGATCTGGGAGGGCTGTTTTAAAATCAACCAGGTTGTAGCTCCTGGGTTTGTAGCGGGTAGGTTTTAGGTGTAAGGTGGGGGTTATTTGAAGGCGGGTTTACATTCAGTAGGGTTGTGTTAGGTAGGGTTAGGGACGGGTAGGTTTAGGGAAGGTGGGGTTGTGGTTAGGTTAAGGTTAGGTTTAGGGTTAGGTTAAGGTTAAGGTTAGGGTTAGGTTAGGGTTAGGGTTAGGTACAGGGTTAGGGTTAGGGTTAGGGTTAGGGTTAGGGTTAGGGTTAGGGTTAGGGTTAGGTACAGGAGGTTTATACGAATCTGAGCCCCCAGAAATGAGCCCCCTGGTGTTTTATTTCTGTCATATCTTTGCACCATTTGGTGCTAGGTGGTTGGGACTCGGTACATGTACTAATTGGGCGACGCCCGATCCGCCTGTAGCGTTTTCGAGTCTCTAGCGCCACCGTGCGTCGAGTTACGGTACTGCACTTCCATTTCTACCCGTCCCAGAGAGCTGAAAGTCGGCCCGTTTGTGGCCTAGGGGGCGCTGATCACGGTGGTGGCGGTCCCGTGCCTCTATCTGGTTCCGTTTGGCATGGAGTGCCATTTGAGTCCCGGCACAATACAGGGGGTGAGGGAACCACACGTGGACCCAGTGGTTGATTTGACATATATACATATATGCATGCATATTAGGGTGTTTTTGGGGTGTAAAAAGAGATGTGTTGGATCTGGGAGGGCTGTCACGGGTAGGGTTGGTGGGCGTGTGGGTTAGGGTTAGGTACAGGAGGTTTATACGAATCTGAGCCCCCAGAAATGAGCCCCCTGGTGTTTTATTTCTGTTATATCTTTGCACCATTTGGAGCTAGGTGGTTGGGACTTGGTACATGTACTAATTGGGCGACGCCCGATCCGTCTGTAGCGTCTTCGAGTCTCTAGCGCCACCGTGCGTGGAGTCACGGTACTGCACTTCCATTTCTACCCGTCCCAGAGAGCTGAAAGTCGGCCCGTTTGTGGCCTAGGGGGGGGGCGCTGATCACGGTGGTGGCGGTCCCGTGCCTCTATCTGGTTCCGTTTGGCATGGAGTGCCATTTGAGTCCCGGCACAATACAGGGGGTGAGGGAACCACACGTGGACCCAGTGGTTGATTTGACATATATACATATATATGCATGCATATTAGGGTGTTTTTGGGGTGTAAAAAGAGATGTGTTGGATCTGGGAGGGCTGTTTTAAAATCAACCAGGTTGTAGCTCCTGGGTTTGTAGCGGGTAGGTTTTAGGTGTAAGGTGGGGGTTATTTGAAGGCGGGTTTACATTCAGTAGGGTTGTGTTAGGTAGGGTTAGGGACGGGTAGGTTTAGGGAAGGTGGGGTTGTGGTTAGGTTAAGGTTAGGTTTAGGGTTAGGTTAAGGTTAAGGTTAGGGTTAGGTTAGGGTTAGGGTTAGGTACAGCAGGTTAGTACGAAAACGAGCCCCCCCGAGTTGAGCCCCCTGGTGTTTTGTTTCTGTTATATCTTTGCACCCTTTGTTGCTAGGTGGCTGGGAACATGTACTAATTGTGCGACGGCCGATCCGCCGGAGGCGGTCTCGGCTCTCTAGCGCCACCGTGCGTCGAGTTACGGTACTGCACTTGCGGTTCTCCCCGGCCCAGAGAGCTTAGAGTCGGCCCGTTTGTCGTCTAGGGGGCGCTGATCACGGTGGTGGTGGTGGTGGTGGTGGTGGTCCCGTGCCTCTATCTGGTTCCGTTTGGCATGGAGTGCCATTTGAGTCCCGGCACAATACAGGGGGTGAGGGAACCACACGTGGACCCAGTGGTTGATTTGACATATATACATATATGCATGCATATTAGGGTGTTTTTGGGGTGTAAAAAGAGATGTGTTGGATTTGGGAGGGCTGTTTTAAAATCAACCAGGTTGTAGCTCCTGGGTTTGTAGCGGGTAGGTTTTAGGTGTAAGGTGGGGGTTATTTGAAGGCGGGTTTACATTCAGTAGGGTTGTGTTAGGTAGGGTTAGGGACGGGTAGGTTTAGGGAAGGTGGGGTTGTGGTTAGGTTAAGGTTAGGTTTAGGGTTAGGTTAAGGTTAAGGTTAGGGTTAGGTTAGGGTTAGGGTTAGGTACAGCAGGTTAGTACGAAAACGAGCCCCCCCGAGTTGAGCCCCCTGGTGTTTTGTTTCTGTTATATCTTTGCACCCTTTGTTGCTAGGTGGCTGGGAACATGTACTAATTGTGCGACGGCCGATCCGCCGGAGGCGGTCTCGGCTCTCTAGCGCCACCGTGCGTCGAGTTACGGTACTGCACTTGCGGTTCTCCCCGGCCCAGAGAGCTTAGAGTCGGCCCGTTTGTCGTGTAGGGGGCGCTGATCACGGTGGTGGTGGTCCCGTGCCTCTATCTGGTTCGGTTTGGCATGGAGAGCCGGTTGAGTTTCGGCACAATACATGTCGTTGAGCATCCATCTGTGGTCTCTTGCGTGTAATGGAGTTAGTGTCACTTTAAGAAACGTGTATTTAAATGAGGGTGTTTTCAGAGAGGTGTATCAGATAGCCCGGCTCGAGATATGAACGTAGCACTTTACCCCGTGCAAATCGGGTCAATTTTGGCCGTGATATGAGCATTTGAAACAGCCAGTATTATATTATATTACATTATAGGCAGGGCTCACGTATGTACAGGAGGTTTATACGAATCTGAGCCCCCAGAAATGAGCCCCCTGGTGTTTTATTTCTGTCATATCTTTGCACCATTTGGTGCTAGGTGGTTGGGACTCGGTACATGTACTAATTGGGCGACGCCCGATCCGCCTGTAGCGTTTTCGAGTCTCTAGCGCCACCGTGCGTCGAGTTACGGTACTGCACTTCCATTTCTACCCGTCCCAGAGAGCTGAAAGTCGGCCCGTTTGTGGCCTAGGGGGCGCTGATCACGGTGGTGGCGGTCCCGTGCCTCTATCTGGTTCCGTTTGGCATGGAGTGCCATTTGAGTCCCGGCACAATACAGGGGGTGAGGGAACCACACGTGGACCCAGTGGTTGATTTGACATATATACATATATGCATGCATATTAGGGTGTTTTTGGGGTGTAAAAAGAGATGTGTTGGATCTGGGAGGGCTGTTTTAAAATCAACCAGGTTGTAGCTCCTGGGTTTGTAGCGGGTAGGTTTTAGGTGTAAGGTGGGGGTTATTTGAAGGCGGGTTTACATTCAGTAGGGTTGTGTTAGGTAGGGTTAGGGACGGGTAGGTTTAGGGAAGGTGGGGTTGTGGTTAGGTTAAGGTTAGGTTTAGGGTTAGGTTAAGGTTAGGGTTAGGTTAGGGTTAGGGTTAGGGTTAGGGTTGGGTTAAGGTAAGGTTAAGGTTAAGGTTAACGTTAGGTTTAGGTTTAGGTTAAGGTTAAGGTTAGGTTTAGGTTAAGGTTAGGTTTAGGTTAAGGTTAGGTTTAGGTCAAGGTCAAGGTTAGGGTTAGGGTTGGGTTAAGGTTAGGTTAAGGTTAAGGTTAAGGTTAAGGTTAAGGTTAGGGTTAGGTTTAGGTTTAGGTTAAGGTTAGGTTTAGGTTTAGGTTTAGGTTAAGGTTAGGTTTAGGTTTCGGTCAAGGTTAGGTTAAGGTTAGGGTTAGGTACAGGATTTTCATACGAAAATGAGCCCCCAGATTGAGCCCCCTGGTGTTTTATTTCTGTTATATCTTTGCACCCTTTGTTGCTAGGTGTTTGGGACTTGGAACATGTACTAATTGTGCGACGCCCGATCCGCCGGAGGCGGTTTCGGCTCTCTAGCGCCTCCGTCGTTACGGTACTGCACTTGCGTTTCTCCCCGCAATTTAATTTATTTATGTATTTATTTTATGTATTTATTTTATGTATTTATTTTATGTATTTATTTATTTATTTATTTATTTATTTATTTATTTATTTATTTATTTATTTATGTATGTATTTATGTATTTATGTATTTATGTATTTATGTATTTATTTATTTATTTATTTATTTATTTATTTAGGCCTAAACCCCCAATTAGAGTACAAAATTTAGTTAGGTTTATTATTTGGGTCAGTGCAGTCCTGTACATAGATGACGTGAAGAATAAAAAGAAGAAACAAAGAGAAAAAATTATATATATATATATATATATATATATATATATATATATATATATATATATATATATAATTGATTATATATTATTATATTTATATATATTATATAATTCAAATGCAAAGTGTGGGTAATTTTACAAAATGTTTTATATTTTTATAAATACAAGGGTCAAAAAACAAACAAACTGTCACATGGTGTGTTGGTCTTGTGATTTCCAGGCCCTCTCATGTTCTTGTGTCATGTCATTGGTTAATTGTTTAATCGTTGTTTACAGGTGTCCCTTGTCTTGTCATTAGTATTAGTATATGTAGATCCTGGTGTTTGCCATGTGTCTTAGTCTGTTATTGAATGAATTTGTAACCCGTTGTTGGTGAGTCTCTGTTGTTAAGTCTGTTATCAAGTCATGTTTAATTTAGTCAAGTTTAGTTTATTGTTTTGCCAAGTCTGTTTTATGTTTTGGACTTTTTATTTTGGAATAAACTGCACATGGGTTCAAAACAATTGCCTCCAGTGGGACTAATCGTTACAAAAAACACAAGTTGATGTTTTCCAACACAATATAAGCAGAATAATGTATAGATAATTATTAAATATATCTATATCTCTCTCAAACAATTAATCAATCAATCAAAAAAAAAAGTGTTCTCCTGTATACAGGTTGTTGTTAGTGATAATTTGTTGTTTGGTTTTGTATAAAGTTATTTGTGTACTATTTCTTGTTGTTAATTATATATATATATATATATATATATATATATATATATAATTTTTTTCTTTTTTACAGTTGAAGTGTAATCAATCAATTCATCACATGCAGGTGAGCGTGTTTTTTCTTCATGTGATCTGAATAATTGAAGTGTTTTTGAAGAGTGTAATGAATCATTAAAGTAAATACATGACTGAAAAGGAATATTTTTAAGAAAGGAAAAAAAAAAAATCATCCCTTTTTGAACAATTGACAGGTCCACCTGTATGCCATGGATGATGACATGAGTTTGGGTGGGTTAGCCGTCACCGGGAAATCACTCTGGAGTGTCTGTTGCGCCCCGGAGGCGGTCTGGAGTCTCTATCTCGTTCCGTTTTACATGGAGTTCCGGCACAATACAGTGGGTGAGGCAACCACACGTGGTTTCAATGGTTGATTTCATATATAATATAATTAATATAATATAATATAATAATATAATATAAATGTTGTATATATATATATATATATATATATATATATATATATATATAAACTTGTTTCAACAATTGAGGATGGTCATGCATGGATTCTTATGTGTGTTTCAGGCTTTTTTTGTGCGGGGATCACTGGCACCACCCTGTGTTAATTTTAAGTCACTGCACCTCTTCACCCCATAATGGAACTGTCAGTACCTAGGAGCTGTCCTGGGACTGCTCAAGCAACATGTGCAACACGTGTCTGCATAGCCAAACACAGCCACTGTAGTCACAGGAACGAAAAGGGCTGGTACTTTTAAAAAACTTTTAATATTTTCAGAAATACAAGGGGATGAGGAAAAAAACGAGTTAAAATAAATAAATTAATTAATTAAACAAACAAACAAACAAACAAACCAGAGAACAAGACAACCCCCTTCCATGGAGAAATGCGCTCTCCGGAACCAACTGTGAGAGAGAAAGAGAGTGTAAGCATAAACAACGAAACGAGTTTGAAAGATAAATAGTTCAATCGATACACACCTTGACCATTTATGTGTCAATGCTCTCTGTCTCATGGGCAGCAGTACTTCTCTCTCTCTCTGTTGAAGATAAAGAGATATTGTCATATCATATGCACATTGAAACAAACGCAGTTAATTGACTAATAATATTAATGTAACATGTTTTGTATCACTACCTGGCGCATTTCAAGTTGAAGGGGGGAGAAAAAAAACAAAAAGGTCTGTTGGTGCTCCACGATAGGAAAAAATAAATAAAAGAGGAATCTAAAACCAGCAATCACGTGGCTTTAGGGCAAACATTCTCATCTTGTGAGTTACCTCGAAAACTTAGGTCTGGGTCAGCCACACAAATTACCGTTTAACCCAGCCTAGTCATCCAGCCAGGTCAGATCTAGACCTTCTCCGAGGAAAGACTTCCTCCTTACCCCATAGTCAAATTTAACCTCCGTGCCCACCCCGATGTCTTTCAGCGCCCTGAACAAAATGACCTCCTTTTCAAGTCCGTCAAAGCTTAAGTGGCAGTGAAAGGGCTTGAGGTTGGCATTCTTGGAAGAATGGTTAATTCTTCTGCCCACCGTGTCTGCCGTCGGGTGACACTCGCAGGGGAAGGTCTGAGCGTCCACACACATTTCCCTCTTCCCATCTTTGAAGAAGAACAAGTAGCCAGGCTCGCCATGTAGGTCCTCCATCATGTCCCTTCCTTCTGCAGCTGTAATTATTTTGCCGTGATAGTCACAGACAATGTCCCCTTTTGCAAATGGCCGTGTTGCAACCACTCCTATAACAAAGAGAACATTACACTCTGAATTAATGTAGAGATAAATTTTTAGATTGCTTTTTATAATAATAATAATTTAAAAAAAAGCCAGAATTTTAGGCGGAAAATTGGTAGCCGTATTCCTTTTGCCTCGAGTCGGGGTTAACGGCTGCCAAAGTGCCCCCTTTTTTTTTTTTTTTTTTTTCCTTCTTCTTCTTTCAGTCCTTGCAAGTCAAATGAAAGGCGCCCTCACCTAGACCTTGATGCGGGCCAAAGTCCTTGGTGGCCAGGCCGGTCCAGGACTGGTCAGACACACAACGCATCAAAATGGGGTCTGACTCCATGACGAGCCTGGGAGCTGGTCTCCAAGCTTCCACCACCTCTTCCACGTCGGGTACGTTAACCTCCCAGCCCTCCTGGGCGATCATCCTTCTGATCTTTTCAGCAGAGGGTCTTCTCATGGTGAAGTGCGCTAAAAGACATAATTAAATTACTTTAGTCACTTGGTGAATGCAATAAATGTAGTCAATGCCGCACTGAGTTATTTGGAGACTCACAGAGCAGATATTGGGTTCTGATGTTATACTGGGCAGCACGCCATTTGTCATAAAAGACGCGGTCTCGTGGATACCCCGAGTCGATGCGTTTTTTCTTGGTCGGCGGCGGGCCGTCCAGCAGGACCGGGAACATCTTGACAAACTCGCTGAATGTCTTGTTAGCGATGGCAACCCCGCTGGTTCCGGGGGTGTCCATCAGGGTAGTGTCATCTTCCAGGGAAGGGCTGTTTAAGGGTTAGGAGGGAATTCAAAGTTTTTAGAATGGCAGGGTTAGGGTTAGGGTTAGGGTTAGGGTTAGGGTTAGGGGAAATCGATCCAAGATCCGATCCCCGAAGGAATCGGAAATGGTTATGCACTCTCCACCCAACCGCTGACCACTAAAGACGGCTACTGGACGAGACCAGATATATATCATTATTAAAAAATAAAATAGAGGGCTAAAATTGCCAGGGTTCAAATCAAGAGGGCTATATTAACAAGGGTTTAATTTTATAAAAAAACGAAGGTTAGGTTTTAGGCAGATGTGGTGAGGGGCATATAACTCCCGTCTATTTGGACATATATAACTCCCGTCTATTTGGACATAAGGAGACACTCGACGTCACCGGGGACGGAGAAAAAATTATGCGGCTCTTCAACATCACTCACATCAATGATGGAGGCCATTTTGACCAACTCGACGCCTATTTGGGCATGAAGAGAAAATTTTCCAAGGCTCTGCTACATCACCCACCTTTCAAATGATGGCAGCTGTACTCATTTTTACGGTCCCGTGTCATCCAGGCACACTCTCGCGACGCGTTTCGAACTTTCCAAAGGTTCTCATCAGGCGAATTGGGATGACAACTGTCTCTGTTCCCTCTCCAACTCCGTATGGTAGAGGGCGGGGTGCCCCTCCCACTGCTAATACCTTTCAACACTGTATGGTGCTTCATAAATCGTTTTTTCAACCTCAATACATTTATTTTTAAATACCTATCAACACTGTATGGTGCTTCATAAATCGTTTTTTCACTATCAACACATTTGTTTTTAATTTTAAAATTTAATAACCATATATAAACAAAGCCCCATCCATCACCATCTGAAGCTCAGAGTTGGAGGACCTGGCGTGTTAGGGGAAATCGATCCAAGATCCGATCCCCGAAGGAATCGGAAATGGTTATGCACTCTCCACCCAACCGCTGACCACTAAAGACGGCTACTGGACGAGACCAGATATATATCATTATTAAAAAATAAAATAGAGGGCTAAAATTGCCAGGGTTCAAATCAAGAGGGCTATATTAACAAGGGTTTAATTTTATAAAAAAACGAAGGTTAGGTTTTAGGCAGATGTGGTGAGGGGCATATAACTCCCGTCTATTTGGACATATATAACTCCCGTCTATTTGGACATAAGGAGACACTCGACGTCACCGGGGACGGAGAAAAAATTATGCGGCTCTTCAACATCACTCACATCAATGATGGAGGCCATTTTGACCAACTCGACGCCTATTTGGGCATGAAGAGAAAATTTTCCAAGGCTCTGCTACATCACCCACCTTTCAAATGATGGCAGCTGTACTCATTTTTACGGTCCCGTGTCATCCAGGCACACTCTCGCGACGCGTTTCGAACTTTCCAAAGGTTCTCATCAGGCGAATTGGGATGACAACTGTCTCTGTTCCCTCTCCAACTCCGTATGGTAGAGGGCGGGGTGCCCCTCCCACTGCTAATACCTTTCAACACTGTATGGTGCTTCATAAATCGTTTTTTCAACCTCAATACATTTATTTTTAAATACCTATCAACACTGTATGGTGCTTCATAAATCGTTTTTTCACTATCAACACATTTGTTTTTAATTTTAAAATTTAATAACCATATATAAACAAAGCCCCATCCATCACCATCTGAAGCTCAGAGTTGGAGGACCTGGCGTGTTAGGGGAAATCGATCCAAGATCCGATCCCCGAAGGAATCGGAAATGGTTATGCACTCTCCACCCAACCGCTGACCACTAAAGACGGCTACTGGACGAGACCAGATATATATCATTATTAAAAAATAAAATAGAGGGCTAAAATTGCCAGGGTTCAAATCAAGAGGGCTATATTAACAAGGGTTTAATTTTATAAAAAAACGAAGGTTAGGTTTTAGGCAGATGTGGTGAGGGGCATATAACTCCCGTCTATTTGGACATATATAACTCCCGTCTATTTGGACATAAGGAGACACTCGACGTCACCGGGGACGGAGAAAAAATTATGCGGCTCTTCAACATCACTCACATCAATGATGGAGGCCATTTTGACCAACTCGACGCCTATTTGGGCATGAAGAGAAAATTTTCCAAGGCTCTGCTACATCACCCACCTTTCAAATGATGGCAGCTGTACTCATTTTTACGGTCCCGTGTCATCCAGGCACACTCTCGCGACGCGTTTCGAACTTTCCAAAGGTTCTCATCAGGCGAATTGGGATGACAACTGTCTCTGTTCCCTCTCCAACTCCGTATGGTAGAGGGCGGGGTGCCCCTCCCACTGCTAATACCTTTCAACACTGTATGGTGCTTCATAAATCGTTTTTTCAACCTCAATACATTTATTTTTAAATACCTATCAACACTGTATGGTGCTTCATAAATCGTTTTTTCACTATCAACACATTTGTTTTTAATTTTAAAATTTAATAACCATATATAAACAAAGCCCCATCCATCACCATCTGAAGCTCAGAGTTGGAGGACCTGGCGTGTTAGGGGAAATCGATCCAAGATCCGATCCCCGAAGGAATCGGAAATGGTTATGCACTCTCCACCCAACCGCTGACCACTAAAGACGGCTACTGGACGAGACCAGATATATATCATTATTAAAAAATAAAATAGAGGGCTAAAATTGCCAGGGTTCAAATCAAGAGGGCTATATTAACAAGGGTTTAATTTTATAAAAAAACGAAGGTTAGGTTTTAGGCAGATGTGGTGAGGGGCATATAACTCCCGTCTATTTGGACATATATAACTCCCGTCTATTTGGACATAAGGAGACACTCGACGTCACCGGGGACGGAGAAAAAATTATGCGGCTCTTCAACATCACTCACATCAATGATGGAGGCCATTTTGACCAACTCGACGCCTATTTGGGCATGAAGAGAAAATTTTCCAAGGCTCTGCTACATCACCCACCTTTCAAATGATGGCAGCTGTACTCATTTTTACGGTCCCGTGTCATCCAGGCACACTCTCGCGACGCGTTTCGAACTTTCCAAAGGTTCTCATCAGGCGAATTGGGATGACAACTGTCTCTGTTCCCTCTCCAACTCCGTATGGTAGAGGGCGGGGTGCCCCTCCCACTGCTAATACCTTTCAACACTGTATGGTGCTTCATAAATCGTTTTTTCAACCTCAATACATTTATTTTTAAATACCTATCAACACTGTATGGTGCTTCATAAATCGTTTTTTCACTATCAACACATTTGTTTTTAATTTTAAAATTTAATAACCATATATAAACAAAGCCCCATCCATCACCATCTGAAGCTCAGAGTTGGAGGACCTGGCGTGTTAGGGGAAATCGATCCAAGATCCGATCCCCGAAGGAATCGGAAATGGTTATGCACTCTCCACCCAACCGCTGACCACTAAAGACGGCTACTGGACGAGACCAGATATATATCATTATTAAAAAATAAAATAGAGGGCTAAAATTGCCAGGGTTCAAATCAAGAGGGCTATATTAACAAGGGTTTAATTTTATAAAAAAACGAAGGTTAGGTTTTAGGCAGATGTGGTGAGGGGCATATAACTCCCGTCTATTTGGACATATATAACTCCCGTCTATTTGGACATAAGGAGACACTCGACGTCACCGGGGACGGAGAAAAAATTATGCGGCTCTTCAACATCACTCACATCAATGATGGAGGCCATTTTGACCAACTCGACGCCTATTTGGGCATGAAGAGAAAATTTTCCAAGGCTCTGCTACATCACCCACCTTTCAAATGATGGCAGCTGTACTCATTTTTACGGTCCCGTGTCATCCAGGCACACTCTCGCGACGCGTTTCGAACTTTCCAAAGGTTCTCATCAGGCGAATTGGGATGACAACTGTCTCTGTTCCCTCTCCAACTCCGTATGGTAGAGGGCGGGGTGCCCCTCCCACTGCTAATACCTTTCAACACTGTATGGTGCTTCATAAATCGTTTTTTCAACCTCAATACATTTATTTTTAAATACCTATCAACACTGTATGGTGCTTCATAAATCGTTTTTTCACTATCAACACATTTGTTTTTAATTTTAAAATTTAATAACCATATATAAACAAAGCCCCATCCATCACCATCTGAAGCTCAGAGTTGGAGGACCTGGCGTGTTAGGGGAAATCGATCCAAGATCCGATCCCCGAAGGAATCGGAAATGGTTATGCACTCTCCACCCAACCGCTGACCACTAAAGACGGCTACTGGACGAGACCAGATATATATCATTATTAAAAAATAAAATAGAGGGCTAAAATTGCCAGGGTTCAAATCAAGAGGGCTATATTAACAAGGGTTTAATTTTATAAAAAAACGAAGGTTAGGTTTTAGGCAGATGTGGTGAGGGGCATATAACTCCCGTCTATTTGGACATATATAACTCCCGTCTATTTGGACATAAGGAGACACTCGACGTCACCGGGGACGGAGAAAAAATTATGCGGCTCTTCAACATCACTCACATCAATGATGGAGGCCATTTTGACCAACTCGACGCCTATTTGGGCATGAAGAGAAAATTTTCCAAGGCTCTGCTACATCACCCACCTTTCAAATGATGGCAGCTGTACTCATTTTTACGGTCCCGTGTCATCCAGGCACACTCTCGCGACGCGTTTCGAACTTTCCAAAGGTTCTCATCAGGCGAATTGGGATGACAACTGTCTCTGTTCCCTCTCCAACTCCGTATGGTAGAGGGCGGGGTGCCCCTCCCACTGCTAATACCTTTCAACACTGTATGGTGCTTCATAAATCGTTTTTTCAACCTCAATACATTTATTTTTAAATACCTATCAACACTGTATGGTGCTTCATAAATCGTTTTTTCACTATCAACACATTTGTTTTTAATTTTAAAATTTAATAACCATATATAAACAAAGCCCCATCCATCACCATCTGAAGCTCAGAGTTGGAGGACCTGGCGTGTTAGGGGAAATCGATCCAAGATCCGATCCCCGAAGGAATCGGAAATGGTTATGCACTCTCCACCCAACCGCTGACCACTAAAGACGGCTACTGGACGAGACCAGATATATATCATTATTAAAAAATAAAATAGAGGGCTAAAATTGCCAGGGTTCAAATCAAGAGGGCTATATTAACAAGGGTTTAATTTTATAAAAAAACGAAGGTTAGGTTTTAGGCAGATGTGGTGAGGGGCATATAACTCCCGTCTATTTGGACATATATAACTCCCGTCTATTTGGACATAAGGAGACACTCGACGTCACCGGGGACGGAGAAAAAATTATGCGGCTCTTCAACATCACTCACATCAATGATGGAGGCCATTTTGACCAACTCGACGCCTATTTGGGCATGAAGAGAAAATTTTCCAAGGCTCTGCTACATCACCCACCTTTCAAATGATGGCAGCTGTACTCATTTTTACGGTCCCGTGTCATCCAGGCACACTCTCGCGACGCGTTTCGAACTTTCCAAAGGTTCTCATCAGGCGAATTGGGATGACAACTGTCTCTGTTCCCTCTCCAACTCCGTATGGTAGAGGGCGGGGTGCCCCTCCCACTGCTAATACCTTTCAACACTGTATGGTGCTTCATAAATCGTTTTTTCAACCTCAATACATTTATTTTTAAATACCTATCAACACTGTATGGTGCTTCATAAATCGTTTTTTCACTATCAACACATTTGTTTTTAATTTTAAAATTTAATAACCATATATAAACAAAGCCCCATCCATCACCATCTGAAGCTCAGAGTTGGAGGACCTGGCGTGTTAGGGGAAATCGATCCAAGATCCGATCCCCGAAGGAATCGGAAATGGTTATGCACTCTCCACCCAACCGCTGACCACTAAAGACGGCTACTGGACGAGACCAGATATATATCATTATTAAAAAATAAAATAGAGGGCTAAAATTGCCAGGGTTCAAATCAAGAGGGCTATATTAACAAGGGTTTAATTTTATAAAAAAACGAAGGTTAGGTTTTAGGCAGATGTGGTGAGGGGCATATAACTCCCGTCTATTTGGACATATATAACTCCCGTCTATTTGGACATAAGGAGACACTCGACGTCACCGGGGACGGAGAAAAAATTATGCGGCTCTTCAACATCACTCACATCAATGATGGAGGCCATTTTGACCAACTCGACGCCTATTTGGGCATGAAGAGAAAATTTTCCAAGGCTCTGCTACATCACCCACCTTTCAAATGATGGCAGCTGTACTCATTTTTACGGTCCCGTGTCATCCAGGCACACTCTCGCGACGCGTTTCGAACTTTCCAAAGGTTCTCATCAGGCGAATTGGGATGACAACTGTCTCTGTTCCCTCTCCAACTCCGTATGGTAGAGGGCGGGGTGCCCCTCCCACTGCTAATACCTTTCAACACTGTATGGTGCTTCATAAATCGTTTTTTCAACCTCAATACATTTATTTTTAAATACCTATCAACACTGTATGGTGCTTCATAAATCGTTTTTTCACTATCAACACATTTGTTTTTAATTTTAAAATTTAATAACCATATATAAACAAAGCCCCATCCATCACCATCTGAAGCTCAGAGTTGGAGGACCTGGCGTGTTAGGGGAAATCGATCCAAGATCCGATCCCCGAAGGAATCGGAAATGGTTATGCACTCTCCACCCAACCGCTGACCACTAAAGACGGCTACTGGACGAGACCAGATATATATCATTATTAAAAAATAAAATAGAGGGCTAAAATTGCCAGGGTTCAAATCAAGAGGGCTATATTAACAAGGGTTTAATTTTATAAAAAAACGAAGGTTAGGTTTTAGGCAGATGTGGTGAGGGGCATATAACTCCCGTCTATTTGGACATATATAACTCCCGTCTATTTGGACATAAGGAGACACTCGACGTCACCGGGGACGGAGAAAAAATTATGCGGCTCTTCAACATCACTCACATCAATGATGGAGGCCATTTTGACCAACTCGACGCCTATTTGGGCATGAAGAGAAAATTTTCCAAGGCTCTGCTACATCACCCACCTTTCAAATGATGGCAGCTGTACTCATTTTTACGGTCCCGTGTCATCCAGGCACACTCTCGCGACGCGTTTCGAACTTTCCAAAGGTTCTCATCAGGCGAATTGGGATGACAACTGTCTCTGTTCCCTCTCCAACTCCGTATGGTAGAGGGCGGGGTGCCCCTCCCACTGCTAATACCTTTCAACACTGTATGGTGCTTCATAAATCGTTTTTTCAACCTCAATACATTTATTTTTAAATACCTATCAACACTGTATGGTGCTTCATAAATCGTTTTTTCACTATCAACACATTTGTTTTTAATTTTAAAATTTAATAACCATATATAAACAAAGCCCCATCCATCACCATCTGAAGCTCAGAGTTGGAGGACCTGGCGTGTTAGGGGAAATCGATCCAAGATCCGATCCCCGAAGGAATCGGAAATGGTTATGCACTCTCCACCCAACCGCTGACCACTAAAGACGGCTACTGGACGAGACCAGATATATATCATTATTAAAAAATAAAATAGAGGGCTAAAATTGCCAGGGTTCAAATCAAGAGGGCTATATTAACAAGGGTTTAATTTTATAAAAAAACGAAGGTTAGGTTTTAGGCAGATGTGGTGAGGGGCATATAACTCCCGTCTATTTGGACATATATAACTCCCGTCTATTTGGACATAAGGAGACACTCGACGTCACCGGGGACGGAGAAAAAATTATGCGGCTCTTCAACATCACTCACATCAATGATGGAGGCCATTTTGACCAACTCGACGCCTATTTGGGCATGAAGAGAAAATTTTCCAAGGCTCTGCTACATCACCCACCTTTCAAATGATGGCAGCTGTACTCATTTTTACGGTCCCGTGTCATCCAGGCACACTCTCGCGACGCGTTTCGAACTTTCCAAAGGTTCTCATCAGGCGAATTGGGATGACAACTGTCTCTGTTCCCTCTCCAACTCCGTATGGTAGAGGGCGGGGTGCCCCTCCCACTGCTAATACCTTTCAACACTGTATGGTGCTTCATAAATCGTTTTTTCAACCTCAATACATTTATTTTTAAATACCTATCAACACTGTATGGTGCTTCATAAATCGTTTTTTCACTATCAACACATTTGTTTTTAATTTTAAAATTTAATAACCATATATAAACAAAGCCCCATCCATCACCATCTGAAGCTCAGAGTTGGAGGACCTGGCGTGTTAGGGGAAATCGATCCAAGATCCGATCCCCGAAGGAATCGGAAATGGTTATGCACTCTCCACCCAACCGCTGACCACTAAAGACGGCTACTGGACGAGACCAGATATATATCATTATTAAAAAATAAAATAGAGGGCTAAAATTGCCAGGGTTCAAATCAAGAGGGCTATATTAACAAGGGTTTAATTTTATAAAAAAACGAAGGTTAGGTTTTAGGCAGATGTGGTGAGGGGCATATAACTCCCGTCTATTTGGACATATATAACTCCCGTCTATTTGGACATAAGGAGACACTCGACGTCACCGGGGACGGAGAAAAAATTATGCGGCTCTTCAACATCACTCACATCAATGATGGAGGCCATTTTGACCAACTCGACGCCTATTTGGGCATGAAGAGAAAATTTTCCAAGGCTCTGCTACATCACCCACCTTTCAAATGATGGCAGCTGTACTCATTTTTACGGTCCCGTGTCATCCAGGCACACTCTCGCGACGCGTTTCGAACTTTCCAAAGGTTCTCATCAGGCGAATTGGGATGACAACTGTCTCTGTTCCCTCTCCAACTCCGTATGGTAGAGGGCGGGGTGCCCCTCCCACTGCTAATACCTTTCAACACTGTATGGTGCTTCATAAATCGTTTTTTCAACCTCAATACATTTATTTTTAAATACCTATCAACACTGTATGGTGCTTCATAAATCGTTTTTTCACTATCAACACATTTGTTTTTAATTTTAAAATTTAATAACCATATATAAACAAAGCCCCATCCATCACCATCTGAAGCTCAGAGTTGGAGGACCTGGCGTGTTAGGGGAAATCGATCCAAGATCCGATCCCCGAAGGAATCGGAAATGGTTATGCACTCTCCACCCAACCGCTGACCACTAAAGACGGCTACTGGACGAGACCAGATATATATCATTATTAAAAAATAAAATAGAGGGCTAAAATTGCCAGGGTTCAAATCAAGAGGGCTATATTAACAAGGGTTTAATTTTATAAAAAAACGAAGGTTAGGTTTTAGGCAGATGTGGTGAGGGGCATATAACTCCCGTCTATTTGGACATATATAACTCCCGTCTATTTGGACATAAGGAGACACTCGACGTCACCGGGGACGGAGAAAAAATTATGCGGCTCTTCAACATCACTCACATCAATGATGGAGGCCATTTTGACCAACTCGACGCCTATTTGGGCATGAAGAGAAAATTTTCCAAGGCTCTGCTACATCACCCACCTTTCAAATGATGGCAGCTGTACTCATTTTTACGGTCCCGTGTCATCCAGGCACACTCTCGCGACGCGTTTCGAACTTTCCAAAGGTTCTCATCAGGCGAATTGGGATGACAACTGTCTCTGTTCCCTCTCCAACTCCGTATGGTAGAGGGCGGGGTGCCCCTCCCACTGCTAATACCTTTCAACACTGTATGGTGCTTCATAAATCGTTTTTTCAACCTCAATACATTTATTTTTAAATACCTATCAACACTGTATGGTGCTTCATAAATCGTTTTTTCACTATCAACACATTTGTTTTTAATTTTAAAATTTAATAACCATATATAAACAAAGCCCCATCCATCACCATCTGAAGCTCAGAGTTGGAGGACCTGGCGTGTTAGGGGAAATCGATCCAAGATCCGATCCCCGAAGGAATCGGAAATGGTTATGCACTCTCCACCCAACCGCTGACCACTAAAGACGGCTACTGGACGAGACCAGATATATATCATTATTAAAAAATAAAATAGAGGGCTAAAATTGCCAGGGTTCAAATCAAGAGGGCTATATTAACAAGGGTTTAATTTTATAAAAAAACGAAGGTTAGGTTTTAGGCAGATGTGGTGAGGGGCATATAACTCCCGTCTATTTGGACATATATAACTCCCGTCTATTTGGACATAAGGAGACACTCGACGTCACCGGGGACGGAGAAAAAATTATGCGGCTCTTCAACATCACTCACATCAATGATGGAGGCCATTTTGACCAACTCGACGCCTATTTGGGCATGAAGAGAAAATTTTCCAAGGCTCTGCTACATCACCCACCTTTCAAATGATGGCAGCTGTACTCATTTTTACGGTCCCGTGTCATCCAGGCACACTCTCGCGACGCGTTTCGAACTTTCCAAAGGTTCTCATCAGGCGAATTGGGATGACAACTGTCTCTGTTCCCTCTCCAACTCCGTATGGTAGAGGGCGGGGTGCCCCTCCCACTGCTAATACCTTTCAACACTGTATGGTGCTTCATAAATCGTTTTTTCAACCTCAATACATTTATTTTTAAATACCTATCAACACTGTATGGTGCTTCATAAATCGTTTTTTCACTATCAACACATTTGTTTTTAATTTTAAAATTTAATAACCATATATAAACAAAGCCCCATCCATCACCATCTGAAGCTCAGAGTTGGAGGACCTGGCGTGTTAGGGGAAATCGATCCAAGATCCGATCCCCGAAGGAATCGGAAATGGTTATGCACTCTCCACCCAACCGCTGACCACTAAAGACGGCTACTGGACGAGACCAGATATATATCATTATTAAAAAATAAAATAGAGGGCTAAAATTGCCAGGGTTCAAATCAAGAGGGCTATATTAACAAGGGTTTAATTTTATAAAAAAACGAAGGTTAGGTTTTAGGCAGATGTGGTGAGGGGCATATAACTCCCGTCTATTTGGACATATATAACTCCCGTCTATTTGGACATAAGGAGACACTCGACGTCACCGGGGACGGAGAAAAAATTATGCGGCTCTTCAACATCACTCACATCAATGATGGAGGCCATTTTGACCAACTCGACGCCTATTTGGGCATGAAGAGAAAATTTTCCAAGGCTCTGCTACATCACCCACCTTTCAAATGATGGCAGCTGTACTCATTTTTACGGTCCCGTGTCATCCAGGCACACTCTCGCGACGCGTTTCGAACTTTCCAAAGGTTCTCATCAGGCGAATTGGGATGACAACTGTCTCTGTTCCCTCTCCAACTCCGTATGGTAGAGGGCGGGGTGCCCCTCCCACTGCTAATACCTTTCAACACTGTATGGTGCTTCATAAATCGTTTTTTCAACCTCAATACATTTATTTTTAAATACCTATCAACACTGTATGGTGCTTCATAAATCGTTTTTTCACTATCAACACATTTGTTTTTAATTTTAAAATTTAATAACCATATATAAACAAAGCCCCATCCATCACCATCTGAAGCTCAGAGTTGGAGGACCTGGCGTGTTAGGGGAAATCGATCCAAGATCCGATCCCCGAAGGAATCGGAAATGGTTATGCACTCTCCACCCAACCGCTGACCACTAAAGACGGCTACTGGACGAGACCAGATATATATCATTATTAAAAAATAAAATAGAGGGCTAAAATTGCCAGGGTTCAAATCAAGAGGGCTATATTAACAAGGGTTTAATTTTATAAAAAAACGAAGGTTAGGTTTTAGGCAGATGTGGTGAGGGGCATATAACTCCCGTCTATTTGGACATATATAACTCCCGTCTATTTGGACATAAGGAGACACTCGACGTCACCGGGGACGGAGAAAAAATTATGCGGCTCTTCAACATCACTCACATCAATGATGGAGGCCATTTTGACCAACTCGACGCCTATTTGGGCATGAAGAGAAAATTTTCCAAGGCTCTGCTACATCACCCACCTTTCAAATGATGGCAGCTGTACTCATTTTTACGGTCCCGTGTCATCCAGGCACACTCTCGCGACGCGTTTCGAACTTTCCAAAGGTTCTCATCAGGCGAATTGGGATGACAACTGTCTCTGTTCCCTCTCCAACTCCGTATGGTAGAGGGCGGGGTGCCCCTCCCACTGCTAATACCTTTCAACACTGTATGGTGCTTCATAAATCGTTTTTTCAACCTCAATACATTTATTTTTAAATACCTATCAACACTGTATGGTGCTTCATAAATCGTTTTTTCACTATCAACACATTTGTTTTTAATTTTAAAATTTAATAACCATATATAAACAAAGCCCCATCCATCACCATCTGAAGCTCAGAGTTGGAGGACCTGGCGTGTTAGGGGAAATCGATCCAAGATCCGATCCCCGAAGGAATCGGAAATGGTTATGCACTCTCCACCCAACCGCTGACCACTAAAGACGGCTACTGGACGAGACCAGATATATATCATTATTAAAAAATAAAATAGAGGGCTAAAATTGCCAGGGTTCAAATCAAGAGGGCTATATTAACAAGGGTTTAATTTTATAAAAAAACGAAGGTTAGGTTTTAGGCAGATGTGGTGAGGGGCATATAACTCCCGTCTATTTGGACATATATAACTCCCGTCTATTTGGACATAAGGAGACACTCGACGTCACCGGGGACGGAGAAAAAATTATGCGGCTCTTCAACATCACTCACATCAATGATGGAGGCCATTTTGACCAACTCGACGCCTATTTGGGCATGAAGAGAAAATTTTCCAAGGCTCTGCTACATCACCCACCTTTCAAATGATGGCAGCTGTACTCATTTTTACGGTCCCGTGTCATCCAGGCACACTCTCGCGACGCGTTTCGAACTTTCCAAAGGTTCTCATCAGGCGAATTGGGATGACAACTGTCTCTGTTCCCTCTCCAACTCCGTATGGTAGAGGGCGGGGTGCCCCTCCCACTGCTAATACCTTTCAACACTGTATGGTGCTTCATAAATCGTTTTTTCAACCTCAATACATTTATTTTTAAATACCTATCAACACTGTATGGTGCTTCATAAATCGTTTTTTCACTATCAACACATTTGTTTTTAATTTTAAAATTTAATAACCATATATAAACAAAGCCCCATCCATCACCATCTGAAGCTCAGAGTTGGAGGACCTGGCGTGTTAGGGGAAATCGATCCAAGATCCGATCCCCGAAGGAATCGGAAATGGTTATGCACTCTCCACCCAACCGCTGACCACTAAAGACGGCTACTGGACGAGACCAGATATATATCATTATTAAAAAATAAAATAGAGGGCTAAAATTGCCAGGGTTCAAATCAAGAGGGCTATATTAACAAGGGTTTAATTTTATAAAAAAACGAAGGTTAGGTTTTAGGCAGATGTGGTGAGGGGCATATAACTCCCGTCTATTTGGACATATATAACTCCCGTCTATTTGGACATAAGGAGACACTCGACGTCACCGGGGACGGAGAAAAAATTATGCGGCTCTTCAACATCACTCACATCAATGATGGAGGCCATTTTGACCAACTCGACGCCTATTTGGGCATGAAGAGAAAATTTTCCAAGGCTCTGCTACATCACCCACCTTTCAAATGATGGCAGCTGTACTCATTTTTACGGTCCCGTGTCATCCAGGCACACTCTCGCGACGCGTTTCGAACTTTCCAAAGGTTCTCATCAGGCGAATTGGGATGACAACTGTCTCTGTTCCCTCTCCAACTCCGTATGGTAGAGGGCGGGGTGCCCCTCCCACTGCTAATACCTTTCAACACTGTATGGTGCTTCATAAATCGTTTTTTCAACCTCAATACATTTATTTTTAAATACCTATCAACACTGTATGGTGCTTCATAAATCGTTTTTTCACTATCAACACATTTGTTTTTAATTTTAAAATTTAATAACCATATATAAACAAAGCCCCATCCATCACCATCTGAAGCTCAGAGTTGGAGGACCTGGCGTGTTAGGGGAAATCGATCCAAGATCCGATCCCCGAAGGAATCGGAAATGGTTATGCACTCTCCACCCAACCGCTGACCACTAAAGACGGCTACTGGACGAGACCAGATATATATCATTATTAAAAAATAAAATAGAGGGCTAAAATTGCCAGGGTTCAAATCAAGAGGGCTATATTAACAAGGGTTTAATTTTATAAAAAAACGAAGGTTAGGTTTTAGGCAGATGTGGTGAGGGGCATATAACTCCCGTCTATTTGGACATATATAACTCCCGTCTATTTGGACATAAGGAGACACTCGACGTCACCGGGGACGGAGAAAAAATTATGCGGCTCTTCAACATCACTCACATCAATGATGGAGGCCATTTTGACCAACTCGACGCCTATTTGGGCATGAAGAGAAAATTTTCCAAGGCTCTGCTACATCACCCACCTTTCAAATGATGGCAGCTGTACTCATTTTTACGGTCCCGTGTCATCCAGGCACACTCTCGCGACGCGTTTCGAACTTTCCAAAGGTTCTCATCAGGCGAATTGGGATGACAACTGTCTCTGTTCCCTCTCCAACTCCGTATGGTAGAGGGCGGGGTGCCCCTCCCACTGCTAATACCTTTCAACACTGTATGGTGCTTCATAAATCGTTTTTTCAACCTCAATACATTTATTTTTAAATACCTATCAACACTGTATGGTGCTTCATAAATCGTTTTTTCACTATCAACACATTTGTTTTTAATTTTAAAATTTAATAACCATATATAAACAAAGCCCCATCCATCACCATCTGAAGCTCAGAGTTGGAGGACCTGGCGTGTTAGGGGAAATCGATCCAAGATCCGATCCCCGAAGGAATCGGAAATGGTTATGCACTCTCCACCCAACCGCTGACCACTAAAGACGGCTACTGGACGAGACCAGATATATATCATTATTAAAAAATAAAATAGAGGGCTAAAATTGCCAGGGTTCAAATCAAGAGGGCTATATTAACAAGGGTTTAATTTTATAAAAAAACGAAGGTTAGGTTTTAGGCAGATGTGGTGAGGGGCATATAACTCCCGTCTATTTGGACATATATAACTCCCGTCTATTTGGACATAAGGAGACACTCGACGTCACCGGGGACGGAGAAAAAATTATGCGGCTCTTCAACATCACTCACATCAATGATGGAGGCCATTTTGACCAACTCGACGCCTATTTGGGCATGAAGAGAAAATTTTCCAAGGCTCTGCTACATCACCCACCTTTCAAATGATGGCAGCTGTACTCATTTTTACGGTCCCGTGTCATCCAGGCACACTCTCGCGACGCGTTTCGAACTTTCCAAAGGTTCTCATCAGGCGAATTGGGATGACAACTGTCTCTGTTCCCTCTCCAACTCCGTATGGTAGAGGGCGGGGTGCCCCTCCCACTGCTAATACCTTTCAACACTGTATGGTGCTTCATAAATCGTTTTTTCAACCTCAATACATTTATTTTTAAATACCTATCAACACTGTATGGTGCTTCATAAATCGTTTTTTCACTATCAACACATTTGTTTTTAATTTTAAAATTTAATAACCATATAAAACAAAGCCCCATCCATCACCATCTGAAGCTCAGAGTTGGAGGACCTGGCGTGTTAGGGGAAATCGATCCAAGATCCGATCCCCGAAGGAATCGGAAATGGTTATGCACTCTCCACCCAACCGCTGACCACTAAAGACGGCTACTGGACGAGACCAGATATATATCATTATTAAAAAATAAAATAGAGGGCTAAAATTGCCAGGGTTCAAATCAAGAGGGCTATATTAACAAGGGTTTAATTTTATAAAAAAACGAAGGTTAGGTTTTAGGCAGATGTGGTGAGGGGCATATAACTCCCGTCTATTTGGACATATATAACTCCCGTCTATTTGGACATAAGGAGACACTCGACGTCACCGGGGACGGAGAAAAAATTATGCGGCTCTTCAACATCACTCACATCAATGATGGAGGCCATTTTGACCAACTCGACGCCTATTTGGGCATGAAGAGAAAATTTTCCAAGGCTCTGCTACATCACCCACCTTTCAAATGATGGCAGCTGTACTCATTTTTACGGTCCCGTGTCATCCAGGCACACTCTCGCGACGCGTTTCGAACTTTCCAAAGGTTCTCATCAGGCGAATTGGGATGACAACTGTCTCTGTTCCCTCTCCAACTCCGTATGGTAGAGGGCGGGGTGCCCCTCCCACTGCTAATACCTTTCAACACTGTATGGTGCTTCATAAATCGTTTTTTCAACCTCAATACATTTATTTTTAAATACCTATCAACACTGTATGGTGCTTCATAAATCGTTTTTTCACTATCAACACATTTGTTTTTAATTTTAAAATTTAATAACCATATATAAACAAAGCCCCATCCATCACCATCTGAAGCTCAGAGTTGGAGGACCTGGCGTGTTAGGGGAAATCGATCCAAGATCCGATCCCCGAAGGAATCGGAAATGGTTATGCACTCTCCACCCAACCGCTGACCACTAAAGACGGCTACTGGACGAGACCAGATATATATCATTATTAAAAAATAAAATAGAGGGCTAAAATTGCCAGGGTTCAAATCAAGAGGGCTATATTAACAAGGGTTTAATTTTATAAAAAAACGAAGGTTAGGTTTTAGGCAGATGTGGTGAGGGGCATATAACTCCCGTCTATTTGGACATATATAACTCCCGTCTATTTGGACATAAGGAGACACTCGACGTCACCGGGGACGGAGAAAAAATTATGCGGCTCTTCAACATCACTCACATCAATGATGGAGGCCATTTTGACCAACTCGACGCCTATTTGGGCATGAAGAGAAAATTTTCCAAGGCTCTGCTACATCACCCACCTTTCAAATGATGGCAGCTGTACTCATTTTTACGGTCCCGTGTCATCCAGGCACACTCTCGCGACGCGTTTCGAACTTTCCAAAGGTTCTCATCAGGCGAATTGGGATGACAACTGTCTCTGTTCCCTCTCCAACTCCGTATGGTAGAGGGCGGGGTGCCCCTCCCACTGCTAATACCTTTCAACACTGTATGGTGCTTCATAAATCGTTTTTTCAACCTCAATACATTTATTTTTAAATACCTATCAACACTGTATGGTGCTTCATAAATCGTTTTTTCACTATCAACACATTTGTTTTTAATTTTAAAATTTAATAACCATATATAAACAAAGCCCCATCCATCACCATCTGAAGCTCAGAGTTGGAGGACCTGGCGTGTTAGGGGAAATCGATCCAAGATCCGATCCCCGAAGGAATCGGAAATGGTTATGCACTCTCCACCCAACCGCTGACCACTAAAGACGGCTACTGGACGAGACCAGATATATATCATTATTAAAAAATAAAATAGAGGGCTAAAATTGCCAGGGTTCAAATCAAGAGGGCTATATTAACAAGGGTTTAATTTTATAAAAAAACGAAGGTTAGGTTTTAGGCAGATGTGGTGAGGGGCATATAACTCCCGTCTATTTGGACATATATAACTCCCGTCTATTTGGACATAAGGAGACACTCGACGTCACCGGGGACGGAGAAAAAATTATGCGGCTCTTCAACATCACTCACATCAATGATGGAGGCCATTTTGACCAACTCGACGCCTATTTGGGCATGAAGAGAAAATTTTCCAAGGCTCTGCTACATCACCCACCTTTCAAATGATGGCAGCTGTACTCATTTTTACGGTCCCGTGTCATCCAGGCACACTCTCGCGACGCGTTTCGAACTTTCCAAAGGTTCTCATCAGGCGAATTGGGATGACAACTGTCTCTGTTCCCTCTCCAACTCCGTATGGTAGAGGGCGGGGTGCCCCTCCCACTGCTAATACCTTTCAACACTGTATGGTGCTTCATAAATCGTTTTTTCAACCTCAATACATTTATTTTTAAATACCTATCAACACTGTATGGTGCTTCATAAATCGTTTTTTCACTATCAACACATTTGTTTTTAATTTTAAAATTTAATAACCATATATAAACAAAGCCCCATCCATCACCATCTGAAGCTCAGAGTTGGAGGACCTGGCGTGTTAGGGGAAATCGATCCAAGATCCGATCCCCGAAGGAATCGGAAATGGTTATGCACTCTCCACCCAACCGCTGACCACTAAAGACGGCTACTGGACGAGACCAGATATATATCATTATTAAAAAATAAAATAGAGGGCTAAAATTGCCAGGGTTCAAATCAAGAGGGCTATATTAACAAGGGTTTAATTTTATAAAAAAACGAAGGTTAGGTTTTAGGCAGATGTGGTGAGGGGCATATAACTCCCGTCTATTTGGACATATATAACTCCCGTCTATTTGGACATAAGGAGACACTCGACGTCACCGGGGACGGAGAAAAAATTATGCGGCTCTTCAACATCACTCACATCAATGATGGAGGCCATTTTGACCAACTCGACGCCTATTTGGGCATGAAGAGAAAATTTTCCAAGGCTCTGCTACATCACCCACCTTTCAAATGATGGCAGCTGTACTCATTTTTACGGTCCCGTGTCATCCAGGCACACTCTCGCGACGCGTTTCGAACTTTCCAAAGGTTCTCATCAGGCGAATTGGGATGACAACTGTCTCTGTTCCCTCTCCAACTCCGTATGGTAGAGGGCGGGGTGCCCCTCCCACTGCTAATACCTTTCAACACTGTATGGTGCTTCATAAATCGTTTTTTCAACCTCAATACATTTATTTTTAAATACCTATCAACACTGTATGGTGCTTCATAAATCGTTTTTTCACTATCAACACATTTGTTTTTAATTTTAAAATTTAATAACCATATATAAACAAAGCCCCATCCATCACCATCTGAAGCTCAGAGTTGGAGGACCTGGCGTGTTAGGGGAAATCGATCCAAGATCCGATCCCCGAAGGAATCGGAAATGGTTATGCACTCTCCACCCAACCGCTGACCACTAAAGACGGCTACTGGACGAGACCAGATTATATCATTATTAAAAAATAAAATAGAGGGCTAAAATTGCCAGGGTTCAAATCAAGAGGGCTATATTAACAAGGGTTTAATTTTATAAAAAAACGAAGGTTAGGTTTTAGGCAGATGTGGTGAGGGGCATATAACTCCCGTCTATTTGGACATATATAACTCCCGTCTATTTGGACATAAGGAGACACTCGACGTCACCGGGGACGGAGAAAAAATTATGCGGCTCTTCAACATCACTCACATCAATGATGGAGGCCATTTTGACCAACTCGACGCCTATTTGGGCATGAAGAGAAAATTTTCCAAGGCTCTGCTACATCACCCACCTTTCAAATGATGGCAGCTGTACTCATTTTTACGGTCCCGTGTCATCCAGGCACACTCTCGCGACGCGTTTCGAACTTTCCAAAGGTTCTCATCAGGCGAATTGGGATGACAACTGTCTCTGTTCCCTCTCCAACTCCGTATGGTAGAGGGCGGGGTGCCCCTCCCACTGCTAATACCTTTCAACACTGTATGGTGCTTCATAAATCGTTTTTTCAACCTCAATACATTTATTTTTAAATACCTATCAACACTGTATGGTGCTTCATAAATCGTTTTTTCACTATCAACACATTTGTTTTTAATTTTAAAATTTAATAACCATATATAAACAAAGCCCCATCCATCACCATCTGAAGCTCAGAGTTGGAGGACCTGGCGTGTTAGGGGAAATCGATCCAAGATCCGATCCCCGAAGGAATCGGAAATGGTTATGCACTCTCCACCCAACCGCTGACCACTAAAGACGGCTACTGGACGAGACCAGATATATATCATTATTAAAAAATAAAATAGAGGGCTAAAATTGCCAGGGTTCAAATCAAGAGGGCTATATTAACAAGGGTTTAATTTTATAAAAAAACGAAGGTTAGGTTTTAGGCAGATGTGGTGAGGGGCATATAACTCCCGTCTATTTGGACATATATAACTCCCGTCTATTTGGACATAAGGAGACACTCGACGTCACCGGGGACGGAGAAAAAATTATGCGGCTCTTCAACATCACTCACATCAATGATGGAGGCCATTTTGACCAACTCGACGCCTATTTGGGCATGAAGAGAAAATTTTCCAAGGCTCTGCTACATCACCCACCTTTCAAATGATGGCAGCTGTACTCATTTTTACGGTCCCGTGTCATCCAGGCACACTCTCGCGACGCGTTTCGAACTTTCCAAAGGTTCTCATCAGGCGAATTGGGATGACAACTGTCTCTGTTCCCTCTCCAACTCCGTATGGTAGAGGGCGGGGTGCCCCTCCCACTGCTAATACCTTTCAACACTGTATGGTGCTTCATAAATCGTTTTTTCAACCTCAATACATTTATTTTTAAATACCTATCAACACTGTATGGTGCTTCATAAATCGTTTTTTCACTATCAACACATTTGTTTTTAATTTTAAAATTTAATAACCATATATAAACAAAGCCCCATCCATCACCATCTGAAGCTCAGAGTTGGAGGACCTGGCGTGTTAGGGGAAATCGATCCAAGATCCGATCCCCGAAGGAATCGGAAATGGTTATGCACTCTCCACCCAACCGCTGACCACTAAAGACGGCTACTGGACGAGACCAGATATATATCATTATTAAAAAATAAAATAGAGGGCTAAAATTGCCAGGGTTCAAATCAAGAGGGCTATATTAACAAGGGTTTAATTTTATAAAAAAACGAAGGTTAGGTTTTAGGCAGATGTGGTGAGGGGCATATAACTCCCGTCTATTTGGACATATATAACTCCCGTCTATTTGGACATAAGGAGACACTCGACGTCACCGGGGACGGAGAAAAAATTATGCGGCTCTTCAACATCACTCACATCAATGATGGAGGCCATTTTGACCAACTCGACGCCTATTTGGGCATGAAGAGAAAATTTTCCAAGGCTCTGCTACATCACCCACCTTTCAAATGATGGCAGCTGTACTCATTTTTACGGTCCCGTGTCATCCAGGCACACTCTCGCGACGCGTTTCGAACTTTCCAAAGGTTCTCATCAGGCGAATTGGGATGACAACTGTCTCTGTTCCCTCTCCAACTCCGTATGGTAGAGGGCGGGGTGCCCCTCCCACTGCTAATACCTTTCAACACTGTATGGTGCTTCATAAATCGTTTTTTCAACCTCAATACATTTATTTTTAAATACCTATCAACACTGTATGGTGCTTCATAAATCGTTTTTTCACTATCAACACATTTGTTTTTAATTTTAAAATTTAATAACCATATATAAACAAAGCCCCATCCATCACCATCTGAAGCTCAGAGTTGGAGGACCTGGCGTGTTAGGGGAAATCGATCCAAGATCCGATCCCCGAAGGAATCGGAAATGGTTATGCACTCTCCACCCAACCGCTGACCACTAAAGACGGCTACTGGACGAGACCAGATATATATCATTATTAAAAAATAAAATAGAGGGCTAAAATTGCCAGGGTTCAAATCAAGAGGGCTATATTAACAAGGGTTTAATTTTATAAAAAAACGAAGGTTAGGTTTTAGGCAGATGTGGTGAGGGGCATATAACTCCCGTCTATTTGGACATATATAACTCCCGTCTATTTGGACATAAGGAGACACTCGACGTCACCGGGGACGGAGAAAAAATTATGCGGCTCTTCAACATCACTCACATCAATGATGGAGGCCATTTTGACCAACTCGACGCCTATTTGGGCATGAAGAGAAAATTTTCCAAGGCTCTGCTACATCACCCACCTTTCAAATGATGGCAGCTGTACTCATTTTTACGGTCCCGTGTCATCCAGGCACACTCTCGCGACGCGTTTCGAACTTTCCAAAGGTTCTCATCAGGCGAATTGGGATGACAACTGTCTCTGTTCCCTCTCCAACTCCGTATGGTAGAGGGCGGGGTGCCCCTCCCACTGCTAATACCTTTCAACACTGTATGGTGCTTCATAAATCGTTTTTTCAACCTCAATACATTTATTTTTAAATACCTATCAACACTGTATGGTGCTTCATAAATCGTTTTTTCACTATCAACACATTTGTTTTTAATTTTAAAATTTAATAACCATATATAAACAAAGCCCCATCCATCACCATCTGAAGCTCAGAGTTGGAGGACCTGGCGTGTTAGGGGAAATCGATCCAAGATCCGATCCCCGAAGGAATCGGAAATGGTTATGCACTCTCCACCCAACCGCTGACCACTAAAGACGGCTACTGGACGAGACCAGATATATATCATTATTAAAAAATAAAATAGAGGGCTAAAATTGCCAGGGTTCAAATCAAGAGGGCTATATTAACAAGGGTTTAATTTTATAAAAAAACGAAGGTTAGGTTTTAGGCAGATGTGGTGAGGGGCATATAACTCCCGTCTATTTGGACATATATAACTCCCGTCTATTTGGACATAAGGAGACACTCGACGTCACCGGGGACGGAGAAAAAATTATGCGGCTCTTCAACATCACTCACATCAATGATGGAGGCCATTTTGACCAACTCGACGCCTATTTGGGCATGAAGAGAAAATTTTCCAAGGCTCTGCTACATCACCCACCTTTCAAATGATGGCAGCTGTACTCATTTTTACGGTCCCGTGTCATCCAGGCACACTCTCGCGACGCGTTTCGAACTTTCCAAAGGTTCTCATCAGGCGAATTGGGATGACAACTGTCTCTGTTCCCTCTCCAACTCCGTATGGTAGAGGGCGGGGTGCCCCTCCCACTGCTAATACCTTTCAACACTGTATGGTGCTTCATAAATCGTTTTTTCAACCTCAATACATTTATTTTTAAATACCTATCAACACTGTATGGTGCTTCATAAATCGTTTTTTCACTATCAACACATTTGTTTTTAATTTTAAAATTTAATAACCATATATAAACAAAGCCCCATCCATCACCATCTGAAGCTCAGAGTTGGAGGACCTGGCGTGTTAGGGGAAATCGATCCAAGATCCGATCCCCGAAGGAATCGGAAATGGTTATGCACTCTCCACCCAACCGCTGACCACTAAAGACGGCTACTGGACGAGACCAGATATATATCATTATTAAAAAATAAAATAGAGGGCTAAAATTGCCAGGGTTCAAATCAAGAGGGCTATATTAACAAGGGTTTAATTTTATAAAAAAACGAAGGTTAGGTTTTAGGCAGATGTGGTGAGGGGCATATAACTCCCGTCTATTTGGACATATATAACTCCCGTCTATTTGGACATAAGGAGACACTCGACGTCACCGGGGACGGAGAAAAAATTATGCGGCTCTTCAACATCACTCACATCAATGATGGAGGCCATTTTGACCAACTCGACGCCTATTTGGGCATGAAGAGAAAATTTTCCAAGGCTCTGCTACATCACCCACCTTTCAAATGATGGCAGCTGTACTCATTTTTACGGTCCCGTGTCATCCAGGCACACTCTCGCGACGCGTTTCGAACTTTCCAAAGGTTCTCATCAGGCGAATTGGGATGACAACTGTCTCTGTTCCCTCTCCAACTCCGTATGGTAGAGGGCGGGGTGCCCCTCCCACTGCTAATACCTTTCAACACTGTATGGTGCTTCATAAATCGTTTTTTCAACCTCAATACATTTATTTTTAAATACCTATCAACACTGTATGGTGCTTCATAAATCGTTTTTTCACTATCAACACATTTGTTTTTAATTTTAAAATTTAATAACCATATATAAACAAAGCCCCATCCATCACCATCTGAAGCTCAGAGTTGGAGGACCTGGCGTGTTAGGGGAAATCGATCCAAGATCCGATCCCCGAAGGAATCGGAAATGGTTATGCACTCTCCACCCAACCGCTGACCACTAAAGACGGCTACTGGACGAGACCAGATATATATCATTATTAAAAAATAAAATAGAGGGCTAAAATTGCCAGGGTTCAAATCAAGAGGGCTATATTAACAAGGGTTTAATTTTATAAAAAAACGAAGGTTAGGTTTTAGGCAGATGTGGTGAGGGGCATATAACTCCCGTCTATTTGGACATATATAACTCCCGTCTATTTGGACATAAGGAGACACTCGACGTCACCGGGGACGGAGAAAAAATTATGCGGCTCTTCAACATCACTCACATCAATGATGGAGGCCATTTTGACCAACTCGACGCCTATTTGGGCATGAAGAGAAAATTTTCCAAGGCTCTGCTACATCACCCACCTTTCAAATGATGGCAGCTGTACTCATTTTTACGGTCCCGTGTCATCCAGGCACACTCTCGCGACGCGTTTCGAACTTTCCAAAGGTTCTCATCAGGCGAATTGGGATGACAACTGTCTCTGTTCCCTCTCCAACTCCGTATGGTAGAGGGCGGGGTGCCCCTCCCACTGCTAATACCTTTCAACACTGTATGGTGCTTCATAAATCGTTTTTTCAACCTCAATACATTTATTTTTAAATACCTATCAACACTGTATGGTGCTTCATAAATCGTTTTTTCACTATCAACACATTTGTTTTTAATTTTAAAATTTAATAACCATATATAAACAAAGCCCCATCCATCACCATCTGAAGCTCAGAGTTGGAGGACCTGGCGTGTTAGGGGAAATCGATCCAAGATCCGATCCCCGAAGGAATCGGAAATGGTTATGCACTCTCCACCCAACCGCTGACCACTAAAGACGGCTACTGGACGAGACCAGATATATATCATTATTAAAAAATAAAATAGAGGGCTAAAATTGCCAGGGTTCAAATCAAGAGGGCTATATTAACAAGGGTTTAATTTTATAAAAAAACGAAGGTTAGGTTTTAGGCAGATGTGGTGAGGGGCATATAACTCCCGTCTATTTGGACATATATAACTCCCGTCTATTTGGACATAAGGAGACACTCGACGTCACCGGGGACGGAGAAAAAATTATGCGGCTCTTCAACATCACTCACATCAATGATGGAGGCCATTTTGACCAACTCGACGCCTATTTGGGCATGAAGAGAAAATTTTCCAAGGCTCTGCTACATCACCCACCTTTCAAATGATGGCAGCTGTACTCATTTTTACGGTCCCGTGTCATCCAGGCACACTCTCGCGACGCGTTTCGAACTTTCCAAAGGTTCTCATCAGGCGAATTGGGATGACAACTGTCTCTGTTCCCTCTCCAACTCCGTATGGTAGAGGGCGGGGTGCCCCTCCCACTGCTAATACCTTTCAACACTGTATGGTGCTTCATAAATCGTTTTTTCAACCTCAATACATTTATTTTTAAATACCTATCAACACTGTATGGTGCTTCATAAATCGTTTTTTCACTATCAACACATTTGTTTTTAATTTTAAAATTTAATAACCATATATAAACAAAGCCCCATCCATCACCATCTGAAGCTCAGAGTTGGAGGACCTGGCGTGTTAGGGGAAATCGATCCAAGATCCGATCCCCGAAGGAATCGGAAATGGTTATGCACTCTCCACCCAACCGCTGACCACTAAAGACGGCTACTGGACGAGACCAGATATATATCATTATTAAAAAATAAAATAGAGGGCTAAAATTGCCAGGGTTCAAATCAAGAGGGCTATATTAACAAGGGTTTAATTTTATAAAAAAACGAAGGTTAGGTTTTAGGCAGATGTGGTGAGGGGCATATAACTCCCGTCTATTTGGACATATATAACTCCCGTCTATTTGGACATAAGGAGACACTCGACGTCACCGGGGACGGAGAAAAAATTATGCGGCTCTTCAACATCACTCACATCAATGATGGAGGCCATTTTGACCAACTCGACGCCTATTTGGGCATGAAGAGAAAATTTTCCAAGGCTCTGCTACATCACCCACCTTTCAAATGATGGCAGCTGTACTCATTTTTACGGTCCCGTGTCATCCAGGCACACTCTCGCGACGCGTTTCGAACTTTCCAAAGGTTCTCATCAGGCGAATTGGGATGACAACTGTCTCTGTTCCCTCTCCAACTCCGTATGGTAGAGGGCGGGGTGCCCCTCCCACTGCTAATACCTTTCAACACTGTATGGTGCTTCATAAATCGTTTTTTCAACCTCAATACATTTATTTTTAAATACCTATCAACACTGTATGGTGCTTCATAAATCGTTTTTTCACTATCAACACATTTGTTTTTAATTTTAAAATTTAATAACCATATATAAACAAAGCCCCATCCATCACCATCTGAAGCTCAGAGTTGGAGGACCTGGCGTGTTAGGGGAAATCGATCCAAGATCCGATCCCCGAAGGAATCGGAAATGGTTATGCACTCTCCACCCAACCGCTGACCACTAAAGACGGCTACTGGACGAGACCAGATATATATCATTATTAAAAAATAAAATAGAGGGCTAAAATTGCCAGGGTTCAAATCAAGAGGGCTATATTAACAAGGGTTTAATTTTATAAAAAAACGAAGGTTAGGTTTTAGGCAGATGTGGTGAGGGGCATATAACTCCCGTCTATTTGGACATATATAACTCCCGTCTATTTGGACATAAGGAGACACTCGACGTCACCGGGGACGGAGAAAAAATTATGCGGCTCTTCAACATCACTCACATCAATGATGGAGGCCATTTTGACCAACTCGACGCCTATTTGGGCATGAAGAGAAAATTTTCCAAGGCTCTGCTACATCACCCACCTTTCAAATGATGGCAGTGTACTCATTTTTACGGTCCCGTGTCATCCAGGCACACTCTCGCGACGCGTTTCGAACTTTCCAAAGGTTCTCATCAGGCGAATTGGGATGACAACTGTCTCTGTTCCCTCTCCAACTCCGTATGGTAGAGGGCGGGGTGCCCCTCCCACTGCTAATACCTTTCAACACTGTATGGTGCTTCATAAATCGTTTTTTCAACCTCAATACATTTATTTTTAAATACCTATCAACACTGTATGGTGCTTCATAAATCGTTTTTTCACTATCAACACATTTGTTTTTAATTTTAAAATTTAATAACCATATATAAACAAAGCCCCATCCATCACCATCTGAAGCTCAGAGTTGGAGGACCTGGCGTGTTAGGGGAAATCGATCCAAGATCCGATCCCCGAAGGAATCGGAAATGGTTATGCACTCTCCACCCAACCGCTGACCACTAAAGACGGCTACTGGACGAGACCAGATATATATCATTATTAAAAAATAAAATAGAGGGCTAAAATTGCCAGGGTTCAAATCAAGAGGGCTATATTAACAAGGGTTTAATTTTATAAAAAAACGAAGGTTAGGTTTTAGGCAGATGTGGTGAGGGGCATATAACTCCCGTCTATTTGGACATATATAACTCCCGTCTATTTGGACATAAGGAGACACTCGACGTCACCGGGGACGGAGAAAAAATTATGCGGCTCTTCAACATCACTCACATCAATGATGGAGGCCATTTTGACCAACTCGACGCCTATTTGGGCATGAAGAGAAAATTTTCCAAGGCTCTGCTACATCACCCACCTTTCAAATGATGGCAGCTGTACTCATTTTTACGGTCCCGTGTCATCCAGGCACACTCTCGCGACGCGTTTCGAACTTTCCAAAGGTTCTCATCAGGCGAATTGGGATGACAACTGTCTCTGTTCCCTCTCCAACTCCGTATGGTAGAGGGCGGGGTGCCCCTCCCACTGCTAATACCTTTCAACACTGTATGGTGCTTCATAAATCGTTTTTTCAACCTCAATACATTTATTTTTAAATACCTATCAACACTGTATGGTGCTTCATAAATCGTTTTTTCACTATCAACACATTTGTTTTTAATTTTAAAATTTAATAACCATATATAAACAAAGCCCCATCCATCACCATCTGAAGCTCAGAGTTGGAGGACCTGGCGTGTTAGGGGAAATCGATCCAAGATCCGATCCCCGAAGGAATCGGAAATGGTTATGCACTCTCCACCCAACCGCTGACCACTAAAGACGGCTACTGGACGAGACCAGATATATATCATTATTAAAAAATAAAATAGAGGGCTAAAATTGCCAGGGTTCAAATCAAGAGGGCTATATTAACAAGGGTTTAATTTTATAAAAAAACGAAGGTTAGGTTTTAGGCAGATGTGGTGAGGGGCATATAACTCCCGTCTATTTGGACATATATAACTCCCGTCTATTTGGACATAAGGAGACACTCGACGTCACCGGGGACGGAGAAAAAATTATGCGGCTCTTCAACATCACTCACATCAATGATGGAGGCCATTTTGACCAACTCGACGCCTATTTGGGCATGAAGAGAAAATTTTCCAAGGCTCTGCTACATCACCCACCTTTCAAATGATGGCAGCTGTACTCATTTTTACGGTCCCGTGTCATCCAGGCACACTCTCGCGACGCGTTTCGAACTTTCCAAAGGTTCTCATCAGGCGAATTGGGATGACAACTGTCTCTGTTCCCTCTCCAACTCCGTATGGTAGAGGGCGGGGTGCCCCTCCCACTGCTAATACCTTTCAACACTGTATGGTGCTTCATAAATCGTTTTTTCAACCTCAATACATTTATTTTTAAATACCTATCAACACTGTATGGTGCTTCATAAATCGTTTTTTCACTATCAACACATTTGTTTTTAATTTTAAAATTTAATAACCATATATAAACAAAGCCCCATCCATCACCATCTGAAGCTCAGAGTTGGAGGACCTGGCGTGTTAGGGGAAATCGATCCAAGATCCGATCCCCGAAGGAATCGGAAATGGTTATGCACTCTCCACCCAACCGCTGACCACTAAAGACGGCTACTGGACGAGACCAGATATATATCATTATTAAAAAATAAAATAGAGGGCTAAAATTGCCAGGGTTCAAATCAAGAGGGCTATATTAACAAGGGTTTAATTTTATAAAAAAACGAAGGTTAGGTTTTAGGCAGATGTGGTGAGGGGCATATAACTCCCGTCTATTTGGACATATATAACTCCCGTCTATTTGGACATAAGGAGACACTCGACGTCACCGGGGACGGAGAAAAAATTATGCGGCTCTTCAACATCACTCACATCAATGATGGAGGCCATTTTGACCAACTCGACGCCTATTTGGGCATGAAGAGAAAATTTTCCAAGGCTCTGCTACATCACCCACCTTTCAAATGATGGCAGCTGTACTCATTTTTACGGTCCCGTGTCATCCAGGCACACTCTCGCGACGCGTTTCGAACTTTCCAAAGGTTCTCATCAGGCGAATTGGGATGACAACTGTCTCTGTTCCCTCTCCAACTCCGTATGGTAGAGGGCGGGGTGCCCCTCCCACTGCTAATACCTTTCAACACTGTATGGTGCTTCATAAATCGTTTTTTCAACCTCAATACATTTATTTTTAAATACCTATCAACACTGTATGGTGCTTCATAAATCGTTTTTTCACTATCAACACATTTGTTTTTAATTTTAAAATTTAATAACCATATATAAACAAAGCCCCATCCATCACCATCTGAAGCTCAGAGTTGGAGGACCTGGCGTGTTAGGGGAAATCGATCCAAGATCCGATCCCCGAAGGAATCGGAAATGGTTATGCACTCTCCACCCAACCGCTGACCACTAAAGACGGCTACTGGACGAGACCAGATATATATCATTATTAAAAAATAAAATAGAGGGCTAAAATTGCCAGGGTTCAAATCAAGAGGGCTATATTAACAAGGGTTTAATTTTATAAAAAAACGAAGGTTAGGTTTTAGGCAGATGTGGTGAGGGGCATATAACTCCCGTCTATTTGGACATATATAACTCCCGTCTATTTGGACATAAGGAGACACTCGACGTCACCGGGGACGGAGAAAAAATTATGCGGCTCTTCAACATCACTCACATCAATGATGGAGGCCATTTTGACCAACTCGACGCCTATTTGGGCATGAAGAGAAAATTTTCCAAGGCTCTGCTACATCACCCACCTTTCAAATGATGGCAGCTGTACTCATTTTTACGGTCCCGTGTCATCCAGGCACACTCTCGCGACGCGTTTCGAACTTTCCAAAGGTTCTCATCAGGCGAATTGGGATGACAACTGTCTCTGTTCCCTCTCCAACTCCGTATGGTAGAGGGCGGGGTGCCCCTCCCACTGCTAATACCTTTCAACACTGTATGGTGCTTCATAAATCGTTTTTTCAACCTCAATACATTTATTTTTAAATACCTATCAACACTGTATGGTGCTTCATAAATCGTTTTTTCACTATCAACACATTTGTTTTTAATTTTAAAATTTAATAACCATATATAAACAAAGCCCCATCCATCACCATCTGAAGCTCAGAGTTGGAGGACCTGGCGTGTTAGGGGAAATCGATCCAAGATCCGATCCCCGAAGGAATCGGAAATGGTTATGCACTCTCCACCCAACCGCTGACCACTAAAGACGGCTACTGGACGAGACCAGATATATATCATTATTAAAAAATAAAATAGAGGGCTAAAATTGCCAGGGTTCAAATCAAGAGGGCTATATTAACAAGGGTTTAATTTTATAAAAAAACGAAGGTTAGGTTTTAGGCAGATGTGGTGAGGGGCATATAACTCCCGTCTATTTGGACATATATAACTCCCGTCTATTTGGACATAAGGAGACACTCGACGTCACCGGGGACGGAGAAAAAATTATGCGGCTCTTCAACATCACTCACATCAATGATGGAGGCCATTTTGACCAACTCGACGCCTATTTGGGCATGAAGAGAAAATTTTCCAAGGCTCTGCTACATCACCCACCTTTCAAATGATGGCAGCTGTACTCATTTTTACGGTCCCGTGTCATCCAGGCACACTCTCGCGACGCGTTTCGAACTTTCCAAAGGTTCTCATCAGGCGAATTGGGATGACAACTGTCTCTGTTCCCTCTCCAACTCCGTATGGTAGAGGGCGGGGTGCCCCTCCCACTGCTAATACCTTTCAACACTGTATGGTGCTTCATAAATCGTTTTTTCAACCTCAATACATTTATTTTTAAATACCTATCAACACTGTATGGTGCTTCATAAATCGTTTTTTCACTATCAACACATTTGTTTTTAATTTTAAAATTTAATAACCATATATAAACAAAGCCCCATCCATCACCATCTGAAGCTCAGAGTTGGAGGACCTGGCGTGTTAGGGGAAATCGATCCAAGATCCGATCCCCGAAGGAATCGGAAATGGTTATGCACTCTCCACCCAACCGCTGACCACTAAAGACGGCTACTGGACGAGACCAGATATATATCATTATTAAAAAATAAAATAGAGGGCTAAAATTGCCAGGGTTCAAATCAAGAGGGCTATATTAACAAGGGTTTAATTTTATAAAAAAAACGAAGGTTAGGTTTTAGGCAGATGTGGTGAGGGCATATAACTCCCGTCTATTTGGACATATATAACTCCCGTCTATTTGGACATAAGGAGACACTCGACGTCACCGGGGACGGAGAAAAAATTATGCGGCTCTTCAACATCACTCACATCAATGATGGAGGCCATTTTGACCAACTCGACGCCTATTTGGGCATGAAGAGAAAATTTTCCAAGGCTCTGCTACATCACCCACCTTTCAAATGATGGCAGCTGTACTCATTTTTACGGTCCCGTGTCATCCAGGCACACTCTCGCGACGCGTTTCGAACTTTCCAAAGGTTCTCATCAGGCGAATTGGGATGACAACTGTCTCTGTTCCCTCTCCAACTCCGTATGGTAGAGGGCGGGGTGCCCCTCCCACTGCTAATACCTTTCAACACTGTATGGTGCTTCATAAATCGTTTTTTCAACCTCAATACATTTATTTTTAAATACCTATCAACACTGTATGGTGCTTCATAAATCGTTTTTTCACTATCAACACATTTGTTTTTAATTTTAAAATTTAATAACCATATATAAACAAAGCCCCATCCATCACCATCTGAAGCTCAGAGTTGGAGGACCTGGCGTGTTAGGGGAAATCGATCCAAGATCCGATCCCCGAAGGAATCGGAAATGGTTATGCACTCTCCACCCAACCGCTGACCACTAAAGACGGCTACTGGACGAGACCAGATATATATCATTATTAAAAAATAAAATAGAGGGCTAAAATTGCCAGGGTTCAAATCAAGAGGGCTATATTAACAAGGGTTTAATTTTATAAAAAAACGAAGGTTAGGTTTTAGGCAGATGTGGTGAGGGGCATATAACTCCCGTCTATTTGGACATATATAACTCCCGTCTATTTGGACATAAGGAGACACTCGACGTCACCGGGGACGGAGAAAAAATTATGCGGCTCTTCAACATCACTCACATCAATGATGGAGGCCATTTTGACCAACTCGACGCCTATTTGGGCATGAAGAGAAAATTTTCCAAGGCTCTGCTACATCACCCACCTTTCAAATGATGGCAGCTGTACTCATTTTTACGGTCCCGTGTCATCCAGGCACACTCTCGCGACGCGTTTCGAACTTTCCAAAGGTTCTCATCAGGCGAATTGGGATGACAACTGTCTCTGTTCCCTCTCCAACTCCGTATGGTAGAGGGCGGGGTGCCCCTCCCACTGCTAATACCTTTCAACACTGTATGGTGCTTCATAAATCGTTTTTTCAACCTCAATACATTTATTTTTAAATACCTATCAACACTGTATGGTGCTTCATAAATCGTTTTTTCACTATCAACACATTTGTTTTTAATTTTAAAATTTAATAACCATATATAAACAAAGCCCCATCCATCACCATCTGAAGCTCAGAGTTGGAGGACCTGGCGTGTTAGGGGAAATCGATCCAAGATCCGATCCCCGAAGGAATCGGAAATGGTTATGCACTCTCCACCCAACCGCTGACCACTAAAGACGGCTACTGGACGAGACCAGATATATATCATTATTAAAAAATAAAATAGAGGGCTAAAATTGCCAGGGTTCAAATCAAGAGGGCTATATTAACAAGGGTTTAATTTTATAAAAAAACGAAGGTTAGGTTTTAGGCAGATGTGGTGAGGGGCATATAACTCCCGTCTATTTGGACATATATAACTCCCGTCTATTTGGACATAAGGAGACACTCGACGTCACCGGGGACGGAGAAAAAATTATGCGGCTCTTCAACATCACTCACATCAATGATGGAGGCCATTTTGACCAACTCGACGCCTATTTGGGCATGAAGAGAAAATTTTCCAAGGCTCTGCTACATCACCCACCTTTCAAATGATGGCAGCTGTACTCATTTTTACGGTCCCGTGTCATCCAGGCACACTCTCGCGACGCGTTTCGAACTTTCCAAAGGTTCTCATCAGGCGAATTGGGATGACAACTGTCTCTGTTCCCTCTCCAACTCCGTATGGTAGAGGGCGGGGTGCCCCTCCCACTGCTAATACCTTTCAACACTGTATGGTGCTTCATAAATCGTTTTTTCAACCTCAATACATTTATTTTTAAATACCTATCAACACTGTATGGTGCTTCATAAATCGTTTTTTTCACTATCAACACATTTGTTTTTAATTTAAAATTTAATAACCATATATAAACAAAGCCCCATCCATCACCATCTGAAGCTCAGAGTTGGAGGACCTGGCGTGTTAGGGGAAATCGATCCAAGATCCGATCCCCGAAGGAATCGGAAATGGTTATGCACTCTCCACCCAACCGCTGACCACTAAAGACGGCTACTGGACGAGACCAGATATATATCATTATTAAAAAATAAAATAGAGGGCTAAAATTGCCAGGGTTCAAATCAAGAGGGCTATATTAACAAGGGTTTAATTTTATAAAAAAACGAAGGTTAGGTTTTAGGCAGATGTGGTGAGGGGCATATAACTCCCGTCTATTTGGACATATATAACTCCCGTCTATTTGGACATAAGGAGACACTCGACGTCACCGGGGACGGAGAAAAAATTATGCGGCTCTTCAACATCACTCACATCAATGATGGAGGCCATTTTGACCAACTCGACGCCTATTTGGGCATGAAGAGAAAATTTTTCCAAGGCTCTGCTACATCACCCACCTTTCAAATGATGGCAGCTGTACTCATTTTTACGGTCCCGTGTCATCCAGGCACACTCTCGCGACGCGTTTCGAACTTTCCAAAGGTTCTCATCAGGCGAATTGGGATGACAACTGTCTCTGTTCCCTCTCCAACTCCGTATGGTAGAGGGCGGGGTGCCCCTCCCACTGCTAATACCTTTCAACACTGTATGGTGCTTCATAAATCGTTTTTTCAACCTCAATACATTTATTTTTTAAATACCTATCAACACTGTATGGTGCTTCATAAATCGTTTTTTCACTATCAACACATTTGTTTTTAATTTTAAAATTTAATAACCATATATAAACAAAGCCCCATCCATCACCATCTGAAGCTCAGAGTTGGAGGACCTGGCGTGTTAGGGGAAATCGATCCAAGATCCGATCCCCGAAGGAATCGGAAATGGTTATGCACTCTCCACCCAACCGCTGACCACTAAAGACGGCTACTGGACGAGACCAGATATATATCATTATTAAAAAATAAAATAGAGGGCTAAAATTGCCAGGGTTCAAATCAAGAGGGCTATATTAACAAGGGTTTAATTTTATAAAAAAACGAAGGTTAGGTTTTAGGCAGATGTGGTGAGGGGCATATAACTCCCGTCTATTTGGACATATATAACTCCCGTCTATTTGGACATAAGGAGACACTCGACGTCACCGGGGACGGAGAAAAAATTATGCGGCTCTTCAACATCACTCACATCAATGATGGAGGCCATTTTGACCAACTCGACGCCTATTTGGGCATGAGAGAAAATTTTCCAAGGCTCTGCTACATCACCCACCTTTCAAATGATGGCAGCTGTACTCATTTTTACGGTCCCGTGTCATCCAGGCACACTCTCGCGACGCGTTTCGAACTTTCCAAAGGTTCTCATCAGGCGAATTGGGATGACAACTGTCTCTGTTCCCTCTCCAACTCCGTATGGTAGAGGGCGGGGTGCCCCTCCCACTGCTAATACCTTTCAACACTGTATGGTGCTTCATAAATCGTTTTTTCAACCTCAATACATTTATTTTTAAATACCTATCAACACTGTATGGTGCTTCATAAATCGTTTTTTCACTATCAACACATTTGTTTTTAATTTTAAAATTTAATAACCATATATAAACAAAGCCCCATCCATCACCATCTGAAGCTCAGAGTTGGAGGACCTGGCGTGTTAGGGGAAATCGATCCAAGATCCGATCCCCGAAGGAATCGGAAATGGTTATGCACTCTCCACCCAACCGCTGACCACTAAAGACGGCTACTGGACGAGACCAGATATATATCATTATTAAAAAATAAAATAGAGGGCTAAAATTGCCAGGGTTCAAATCAAGAGGGCTATATTAACAAGGGTTTAATTTTATAAAAAAACGAAGGTTAGGTTTTAGGCAGATGTGGTGAGGGGCATATAACTCCCGTCTATTTGGACATATATAACTCCCGTCTATTTGGACATAAGGAGACACTCGACGTCACCGGGGACGGAGAAAAAATTATGCGGCTCTCAACATCACTCACATCAATGATGGAGGCCATTTTGACCAACTCGACGCCTATTTGGGCATGAAGAGAAAATTTTCCAAGGCTCTGCTACATCACCCACCTTTCAAATGATGGCAGCTGTACTCATTTTTACGGTCCCGTGTCATCCAGGCACACTCTCGCGACGCGTTTTCGAACTTTCCAAAGGTTCTCATCAGGCGAATTGGGATGACAACTGTCTCTGTTCCCTCTCCAACTCCGTATGGTAGAGGGCGGGGTGCCCCTCCCACTGCTAATACCTTTCAACACTGTATGGTGCTTCATAAATCGTTTTTTCAACCTCAATACATTTATTTTTAAATACCTATCAACACTGTATGGTGCTTCATAAATCGTTTTTTCACTATCAACACATTTGTTTTTAATTTTAAAATTTAATAACCATATATAAACAAAGCCCCATCCATCACCATCTGAAGCTCAGAGTTGGAGGACCTGGCGTGTTAGGGGAAATCGATCCAAGATCCGATCCCCGAAGGAATCGGAAATGGTTATGCACTCTCCACCCAACCGCTGACCACTAAAGACGGCTACTGGACGAGACCAGATATATATCATTATTAAAAAATAAAATAGAGGGCTAAAATTGCCAGGGTTCAAATCAAGAGGGCTATATTAACAAGGGTTTAATTTTATAAAAAAACGAAGGTTAGGTTTTAGGCAGATGTGGTGAGGGGCATATAACTCCCGTCTATTTGGACATATATAACTCCCGTCTATTTGGACATAAGGAGACACTCGACGTCACCGGGGACGGAGAAAAAATTATGCGGCTCTTCAACATCACTCACATCAATGATGGAGGCCATTTTGACCAACTCGACGCCTATTTGGGCATGAAGAGAAAATTTTCCAAGGCTCTGCTACATCACCCACCTTTCAAATGATGGCAGCTGTACTCATTTTTTACGGTCCCGTGTCATCCAGGCACACTCTCGCGACGCGTTTCGAACTTTCCAAAGGTTCTCATCAGGCGAATTGGGATGACAACTGTCTCTGTTCCCTCTCCAACTCCGTATGGTAGAGGGCGGGGTGCCCCTCCCACTGCTAATACCTTTCAACACTGTATGGTGCTTCATAAATCGTTTTTTCAACCTCAATACATTTATTTTTAAATACCTATCAACACTGTATGGTGCTTCATAAATCGTTTTTTCACTATCAACACATTTGTTTTTAATTTTAAAATTTAATAACCATATATAAACAAAGCCCCATCCATCACCATCTGAAGCTCAGAGTTGGAGGACCTGGCGTGTTAGGGGAAATCGATCCAAGATCCGATCCCCGAAGGAATCGGAAATGGTTATGCACTCTCCACCCAACCGCTGACCACTAAAGACGGCTACTGGACGAGACCAGATATATATCATTATTAAAAAATAAAATAGAGGGCTAAAATTGCCAGGGTTCAAATCAAGAGGGCTATATTAACAAGGGTTTAATTTTATAAAAAAACGAAGGTTAGGTTTTAGGCAGATGTGGTGAGGGGCATATAACTCCCGTCTATTTGGACATATATAACTCCCGTCTATTTGGACATAAGGAGACACTCGACGTCACCGGGGACGGAGAAAAATTATGCGGCTCTTCAACATCACTCACATCAATGATGGAGGCCATTTTGACCAACTCGACGCCTATTTGGGCATGAAGAGAAAATTTTCCAGGCTCTGCTACATCACCCACCTTTCAAATGATGGCAGCTGTACTCATTTTTACGGGTCCCGTGTCATCCAGGCACACTCTCGCGACGCGTTTCGAACTTTCCAAAGGTTCTCATCAGGCGAATTGGGATGACAACTGTCTCTGTTCCCTCTCCAACTCCGTATGGTAGAGGCGGGGTGCCCCTCCCACTGCTAATACCTTTCAACACTGTATGGTGCTTCATAAATCGTTTTTTCAACCTCAATACATTTATTTTTAAATACCTATCAACACTGTATGGTGCTTCATAAATCGTTTTTTCACTATCAACACATTTGTTTTTAATTTTAAAATTTAATAACCATATATAAACAAAGCCCCATCCATCACCATCTGAAGCTCAGAGTTGGAGGACCTGGCGTGTTAGGGGAAATCGATCCAAGATCCGATCCCCGAAGGAATCGGAAATGGTTATGCACTCTCCACCCAACCGCTGACCACTAAAGACGGCTACTGGACGAGACCAGATATATATCATTATTAAAAAATAAAATAGAGGGCTAAAATTGCCAGGGTTCAAATCAAGAGGGCTATATTAACAAGGGTTTAATTTTATAAAAAACGAAGGTTAGGTTTTAGGCAGATGTGGTGAGGGGCATATAACTCCCGTCTATTTGGACATATATAACTCCCGTCTATTTGGACATAAGGAGACACTCGACGTCACCGGGGACGGAGAAAAAATTATGCGGCTCTTCAACATCACTCACATCAATGATGGAGGCCATTTTGACCAACTCGACGCCTATTTGGGCATGAAGAGAAAATTTTCCAAGGCTCTGCTACATCACCCACCTTTCAAATGATGGCAGCTGTACTCATTTTTACGGTCCCGTGTCATCCAGGCACACTCTCGCGACGCGTTTCGAACTTTCCAAAGGTTCTCATCAGGCGAATTGGGATGACAACTGTCCTCTGTTCCCTCTCCAACTCCGTATGGTAGAGGGCGGGGTGCCCCTCCCACTGCTAATACCTTTCAACACTGTATGGTGCTTCATAAATCGTTTTTTCATCCTCAATACATTTATTTTTAAATACCTATCAACACTGTATGGTGCTTCATAAATCGTTTTTTCACTATCAACACATTTGTTTTTAATTTTAAAATTTAATAACCATATATAAACAAAGCCCCATCCATCACCATCTGAAGCTCAGAGTTGGAGGACCTGGCGTGTTAGGGGAAATCGATCCAAGATCCGATCCCCGAAGGAATCGGAAATGGTTATGCACTCTCCACCCAACCGCTGACCACTAAAGACGGCTACTGGACGAGACCAGATATATATCATTATTAAAAAATAAAATAGAGGGCTAAAATTGCCAGGGTTCAAATCAAGAGGGCTATATTAACAAGGGTTTAATTTTATAAAAAAACGAAGGTTAGGTTTTAGGCAGATGTGGTGAGGGGCATATAACTCCCGTCTATTTGGACATATATAACTCCCGTCTATTTGGACATAAGGAGACACTCGACGTCACCGGGGACGGAGAAAAAATTATGCGGCTCTTCAACATCACTCACATCAATGATGGAGGCCATTTTGACCAACTCGACGCCTATTTGGGCATGAAGAGAAAATTTTCCAAGGCTCTGCTACATCACCCACCTTTCAAATGATGGCAGCTGTACTCATTTTTACGGTCCCGTGTCATCCAGGCACACTCTCGCGACGCGT